>NC_088228.1:41731313-42071313 GCF_036934945.1 Oncorhynchus masou masou
GAATGTTTATGTTTTAAATAACATTCTTGGAGCATTCTTCGAATGTTACTAAAAGTAACAAAGAAAAGTTTTCTTCATGTTTTGAGAACGAAATGTTTTAAATGTTTTAAATAACATTTTTTTAAACATTCTCTGAACTTAAATGTTCTTGTGGTTTTTACGGAAAATGTTCCTAATATTCTCGGAACAATTTGAGAACATGGCATTAAATAAAACCCTGAGGAAAGCTGTACAAAAGGTTACTGAAATGTACTTCACCATTTAACAAAATGTCATTTAAATGTAACTATGTTTGAACTTTTAGTAAACATTATTTTAAAAGAATGAAATACCAAGAAAAGTATGTTTTTTTGTTAAGTTCCTTAAATGTGTTGAGAATGTTCCAAAGCCAAACCCTGATCAGTTCATTAAGAGTTGCCTCTTTGTTCGTTCTCCTGCCAACCGCCAAAAAACCTAATGTGAAAAAGTTGGTTTTCAGTCCGGGCCTGATATTCTAAGAGTTGATTTGGGTTGGGTCGGCCCGGGCTTATGGTTTGCGCAACATTGCAACCTACGTTTGAGATCAACGCCTGGCCGTGGCTGTGTGAGAAGCGAGCCTGTATCTCTGAATGAGAATGAGATTCACTTTATACGATCTCTCTCCCTCTCTCTGTTCTGATAGACATGAGTCTACAACTCTCATCTCTCCAGCGTTGGTCATTTATTTCCTTATAGAATCAGAGCTTCAGCACCCCTGATTAATTGAAATGAATTTTCTAAAGTTATAGAATAACTACTGTCTGGTCAGAAAGAAATGAAGTAATTCAGAATAGCCTACTACACCATGAGAAGGCCTGTAATTGTATTTTTTATTTTACTAGGCAAGTCAGTTAAGAACAAATTCTTATTTTCAATGACGGCCTGGGAACAGTGGGTTAACTGCCTGTTCAGGGGCAGAACGACAGATTTTGTACCTTGCCAGCTCGGGGGTTTGAATTTGCAACCTTTCGGTTACTAGTCCAACGCTCTAACCACTAGGCTACGCTGCCGCTGTAATTTAGCCACAGAGGATCAATAACGTATATTTTTTAAAGCCTGGCTGTGGATTGTGTGCAGCCCACTGCAAATCTGTCAGTGAACAGCATGCAGACAAAACAGGCCTTTCCCAATATTTCAGATACAATTGCGAGAAAAAACAGGTTGGAAAGCAAATGGCTCCTGCTGAAAAGTGAAGACTAATCTGTCTGCTACCAAAATATTTGATCAACTTCCAAATATTGTTTTACAATGTAAAACAAGAGAAAGACCGGCTTTTGGCACGACCGCATCGGCCATCACCGGTGAGTGATCTGCGCATCATTGGGTGAGTCAGTGAAACTGCATTTGTAGGACTATAATTTCCTCCTCATATTGCAGCCTACAAAATGTGTCTCCACAAGACACGGTCGTTTTATTGATCTCAGATGTTCAGTTTGTCAGTGTCATAGTAGCCATCATTTTGGGCGGTGTTAAAGATTCTGCCAAAGTCTCCAGTCATGTGAAATGACGCCAAACTGCCTGAAATGCGTTTATAAAAGGACACATTTCCCCAGACCATAGGCTGTTAACAATGGTCCCCATGTGTGCAAGTTCTGGAAGCGCCTCTTACTGCTCTATGCAAATGCATGATATGCATGCAGTGCTTTATTATAAAGGGGATTTTTCTTTTATGCGTTCCGGTCACCCCCTCTGGCACTCACTTTTTGTTCTGGCACCTCCCGAATTTACAGCTGTTGTAATCATCTTGTGATCAGAGCTTAACTCCGTTAAGAACTATTGAGGAGCCGCACAATTACATCAGGAGCTAAATCACATCATCTTGTGATCAGAGCTTAACTCCGTTAAGAACTATTGAGGAGCCTCACAATTACATCAGGAGCTAAATCACAGCATCTTGTGATCAGAGCTTAACTCCGTTAAGCTGGGGAACTATTGAGGAGCTGCACAATTACATCAGGAGCTAAATCACAGCATCTCGTGATCAGAGCTTAACTCCGTTAAGAACTATTGAGGAGCTGCACAATTACATCAGGAGCTAAATCACATCATCTTGTGATCAGAGCTTAACTCCGTTAAGAACTATTGAGGAGCTGCACAATTACATCAGGAGCTAAATCACAGCATCTTGTGATCAGAGCTTAACTCCGTTAAGAACTATTGAGGAGCTGCACAATTACATCAGGAGCTAAATCACATCAGACGACCTTTTATCAAAAAGTTACTACTGTGCCTATGATATAATAAGAGAGAGATCTTATCACACACAGCGATACCTTCCTTCCCACACATACTACCCTTTTCAAAGTAAAAACTGAAGGGAGGCCTTGACGTGCTTGTTAGCCTCAGCCAGAGAAGAACTGTACGCTCCTAATAAACTGCTGGAGCACATGCTCTGTCAGAACCAGCTCTCTCTATCGCTGCCTTTATCAGGGTCAACACAGACAGGGCTGTTCACTGAACAGGCCACACTGTAAAGAGGGCTACATTCCAAATGACGCCCTTTTTACCTACATAGAGTACTACTTTTGACCTGAGCCTTTATGAGCCCTGGTCAAAAGTAGTGCAATAGATAGGGAATAGGGTGCCGTTTGGGAAGCGGACGAGGGCGTCGATTTAGTGTCACAGCGTGAATACAGACAACAATCCCTTTCTCAGACGAAAGCCTCAGACCGTCTCAATTTCAAGGCCGTGTGTGTGGCTGTGAAGAGTCTTTGAACTTGATCTGATGACAGAGAGTGTGTTGTGAAGTGATTGGGGGGGGGGACTCTTTTAGTTGTGACAAAGGAGACACTCACAGTAGCTGCTGGGTAATTTGATATTGAGTAGGATGCATAGGGAGTCTATCAGCTGCATACCTCCCGTTGGTCTGGATGGAGAAGAGTCACTGTGACCATTGTGGAAAGTTAATTGACACACGAACCAATGATTTAAATCAAATAAAAAAGTCAAAAAGACATAAACATGTCCCACAGGATGATGTGTGTGGACACAGTAGACCTGAGCCTTCCTAGGCCTAATGACTTTCCCCTCTCTTCCTCTTGTTGGCATCGTGTCCATTGTTATCTCAAGGCTCCAGACAAATGGTATTGGAGACTGGTACCTGTAAGTCCATCTATCCGCCTCTCCCTCTTCCCCATACCTCCCCTTCCCCTGGCGCCTTACCACTACCCTAACCCACATGCAGCCCCTAACCCACCCCTACCCTCCAATGATGCTCCGCCCTGTTCCTTGCCTCTTACCTCCCATGTTGATTGTTAGAACGGCTGTATAACATCTGTATATAGATGCTCATACTGCACCTCAATGCTAGTACAGTGCAACCATGTAAACAACCCACTATAACACACAAAAATGCTGAATCACACACCAGACAAAACGCAACTTAAGCTCTCCTCTCTCTGTTTGAAAAATGGGACCACTCTTTCTTCTAGTAAAGTAATGGATGCCCGGCCTGTTCCTTTTATTAAAGGTGAGACTGGGAGCAGAGAGGGGAACCAGTTGTTGTACTGGTGCGGCACCAGTGTGTTTTATAGACTCTGAGAGAAACAAATATACAACTATAACATATTCCCTCTGTCAGAACCGCTTATTAAACTATAAATCATCACCCTGCCCTTATCCTTACCAAAATCATTAAGGGGAAAACACAAAGTGATCCTGGATCAGATCACTAAACCTAATCTTACCTCCATCCAGTCAACACTGCAGGACACCATAGCACAGGAGATTTATATTGGTTGGATACTGTAGCACAGGGGATTTATCTGGTCGTAACAGTTAATGTAGGAACATGAGACTAGTGTAAATCACTAGATGATATAGGGACATTCAGACTCAGTCACACCTTAGTGTAATTACGGTACACGGACTCCCAACCCAGTGGAAGTGTAGCCTTGGTGCCAACTGTTTTCTTTGCATTCGACAACGATACAGGATCTTTACCGTAGAGGACACTGTCAGCCTCTCCCTCTCCCCTATAAAGATGGCGTTGGTCGATCTGTCAAAGTCTCCACAGTCTGTTTTCTTTGCATGCAGCGACACCCCACTACCTGTTTAGTCGAGTCTGAACCCTCCAATGCTTGAATAACCCCAGACTAAACTACTGTGTGTGTGTGTGTGTGTGTGTGTGTGTGTGTGTGTGGTGTGTGTGTGTGTGTGTGTGTGTGTGTGTGTGTGTGTGTGTGTGTGTGTGTGTGAGAGAGAGGGCGTGACTGTGCATCTATGCAAAGACAACGACCGCTTGTGTACATTTGTGTGTGAGAAGCCTATATATACATCCCCATACATCCCTCTCCTTGCTCTGATTGCATAGATTAACTGTATATCACTGACCTGTAATCTCTCTCTGTTGTTGCCATGGCTGCAGGCGCGCTATAGGAGGGAGCATGAGAAGCAGAGGTCAGCTCCCTCCCTCCCCCTGGTGGACAATCTGCTAAAGGACAACACAGACGGCTGTGCCTTGGCCGCACTCCTCCACTTCTACTGCCCAACGTCTGTCAGACTGGAAGGTACCACTTCATACCTGTAGCCTTCTCTGGTTGGCCTACTTTATACTAATAGTTTGCAGTAACAGCATCTGTTATAGCTCACACTCACTCAGAATGGTAAGTACATTAGGCTGCCGATACACAAGGGATTGACCAGAATCTGATGAGCATAGGGGCATTCATTCACAGCAAACTATATATTTTCTAGAAACATGATAGCTACATTATGCATAAGTATTACAGAGGGACACAGAATCATCGTCGGGCTCAACAAATGATTGTAAATGGAAACAATGACCAGTAGTATCAACAGATATATTGTTTTAACCATGAGACATGCGGTACCAGTCCAACGTTTGGACACACCTACTGGGTTTTCCTTTATTTTTACTATTTTCTACCTGGTATAATAATAAATGAAGACATCAAAACTATGAAATTATACATATGGAATCATGAAGTAACCAAAAAAGTGTTGATGACAGATTTACACACTCTTGGCATTCTCTCAACTAGCTTTGTGAGGTAGTCACCGGGAATGCATTTCAATTAACAGGTGTCCCTTGTTAAAAGTTCATTTGTGAAATTTCTTTGAGCCAATCAGTTGTGTTGTGACAAGGTAGGGTTGGTATACAGAAGATAGCCCTATTTGGTAAAATACCAAGTCCATATTATGGCAAGAACAGCTCAAATAAGCAAAGAGAAACGACAGTCTATCATTACTTTAAGACATGAAGGTCAGTCATTGTGAAAAATTTCAAGAACTTTAAAAGTTTCTTCAAGTGCAGTCGCAAAAAACATCAAGCGCGATGATGAAACTGGCTCTCATGAGGACCACCACAGGAAAGGAAGACCCAGAGTTACCTCTGCTGCAGAGGATAAGTTCATTAGAGTTACCAAATTGCAGCCAAAATAAATTCTTCACAGAGTTCAATTAACAGGCTGTATCACACCCGGCCATGATTGGGAGTCCCATAGGGCACACAATTGGCCCAGCATTGGCCGGGTTTGGCCGGGGTAGGCTGTCATTGTAAATAAGAATTTGTTCTTAACTGACTTGCCTAGTTAAATAAAGGTAACCCCCCCCCCCCAAAAAAAAACCCAGACATCTCAACATCAACTGTTCAGAGGAGACTGCGTGAATCAGGCCTTACACCAGGAACGCACAATCCCTCCATCAGTGCTCAGACTGTCCGCAATAGACTGAGAGATGCTGGACTGGGGGCTTGTAGGCCTGTTGTAAGGCAGGTCCTCACCAGACATCACCGGCAACAACGTCGCCTATGTCGCTGGACCAGACAGGACTGGCAAAAAGTGCTCTTCACTGACGAGTCACAGTTTTGTCTCACCAGGGGTGATGGTCAGATTCGCGTTTATCGTCAAAGGAATGAGCGTTACACCGAGGCCTGTACTCTGGAGTGGGATCGATTTGGAGGTGGAGGGTCTGTCATGGTCTGGGGTGGTGTTTCACAGCATCATAGGACTGAGCTTGTTGTCATTGCAGGCAGTCTCAACGCTGTGCGTTACAGGGAAGACATCCTCCTCCCTCATGTGTTACCCTTCCTGCAGGCTCATCCTGACATGACCCTCCAGCATGACAATGTCACCAGCCATACTGCTCGTTCTGTGCGTGATTTCCTGCAAGACAGGAATGTCAGTGTTCTGCCATGGCCAGCGAAGAGCCCGGATCTCAATCCCATTGACCACGTCTGGGACCAGTTGGATCGGAGGGTGAGGGCTAGGGCCATTCCCCCCAGAAATGTCCGGGAACTTGCAGGTGCCACAGCAAGAACTGGCAAATCTGGTGCAGTCCATGAGGAGGAGATGCACTGCAGTACTTAATGCAGCTGGTGGCCACACCAGGTACTGACTGTTACTTTTGATTTTGACACCCCACCCCCTTTGTTCAGGGACACACTATTATACTTCTGTTAGTCGCATGTCTGTGGAACTTGTTCAGTTTATGTCTCAGTTGTTGGATCTTGTTATGTTCATACAAATATGTACACATGTTAAGTTTGCTGAAAATAAACGCAGTTTACAGTGAGAGGACTTTTCTTTATAAATATATGGACGAGCAATGTTAGAGCGGCATAGACTAAGGTACAGTAAAATGGTATAGAATACAGTATATACATATGAGATAATAATGGATGATAGTGGGGTGAACATCTATTTGGCCTTCCTGTGACATTGGGTGCTGTAGGTGTCCTGGAGAGCAGATAGTTTGCCCCCGGTGATGCGTTGTGCAGACTGCACCACCCTGTGGTGAGCCCTGCAGTTGTGGGCGGTGCATTTGCCGTACCAGGCTGTTTGTGTGGGTTTTAGGTGACATGCCAAATTTCTTCAGCCTCCATTTCAGTTTGTCAGTGATGTGTACGCCTAGGAACTTAAAACTTTCCACCTTCTCCACCGCTGTCCCGTCGATGTGGATAGGGGGTGCTCCCTCTGCTGTTTCCTGAAGTCCACGATAATCTCCTTTGTTTTGTTGACGCTGAGTGTGAGGTTATTTTCCTGGGACCACACCCCAGAGCCCTCACCTCCTCCCTGTAGGCCGTCTCATCGTTGTTGGTAATCAAGCCTACTACTATGTCGTCTGCAAAGGGTGGCTACTTTGAAGAATCTAAATCTAAATGAATGGAAATGTGTTCATTTGTTTAACACTTTTTTGGTTATTACATGATTCCATATGTGTTATTTCATAGTTTTGATGTCTTCACTGTTCAAACTTTTGACTGGTACTGTACATACAACTGAACAGTGATTTTTCCGACAGTTTGACCTCCCGATCCGTTCTGAGACAATGACCCCTGACCCTGATATGACTCCAACTGACAGGAATACCCCTTATCACCATTACTGCAGTCTATCAGTCTAGCTTAGACTTGCTACAACACAGAATAGTTAACACACACACACACATACAGAGAGAGAATAGATTATCCACTATCCTGCCCAGTAGATATGATGTGAAAAAATGCTGTTGGGAAGAAGATTAGCCCCTAGTGATGAAGTCAATGTTTACCATTTCATCAATACTGTCAAAAGGGTCCATAAGGTTCAGGTTTATTCCATGACACATGTTATTGAATGGTAATGGTGTCAATAGAAGACGCTAAGGGTAGTGGGTTTTGAATCCTGCTGGGGCTACCCATACGTACAAAAATATGTGTAAGTCTCTTTGGATAAAAGTGTCTGCTGAATATTATTATTCAAGGATTAAAGCTGAGGGATTTCCATAACATGAGAGGGAGAGGAGTCTGTTGAGACAGTACCCAGTGATCCAGCCTCCACCCACTGTTCTAAAAATGCCCCAGGGCCAGGCGAAGATGTGATTGGTCAGGAAGGTGACAGCAGCACAGTCCTTTAGACAGAGGACAACCGTTGACTGTTATTTTTTAAAGATAAACATTGCCACTCCCCTTCTGTGAGTGCCTAGTCATATATGGATGTCTGTGTGTGCTAGAATGAGATACTGTAAAGAAGGATTGGATAGTGAGGGAATATTCTAGAACACGGCCATTTTTAACAGTACATGTGACCCAGCTGTGACAATCGTTTCATTCAGTTCCATTTCAATGAAAGCTCCATTTGGCTCCCATTGTGGAAATGCTGTACTTCCTTGTTATGAACTTGAGTGAAGACCCAAAAGCGGTTTTAACAGAAAACAGAGTTCTTTAATGAAAATACAGGAATGGCATAAATCCTCTTCCAACGTTGTCAGCGGAACAAAAGAACGTTAGTATAGTGCAGGATGCTCCTGCCAGGCAGACTCCGACAGGACAGGACAAGGTGGAAGCAAACGAGACGACAGCTTGCTTCTGGCATCAAAAAACACAAACAAGAATCAGACACTGAAAGTAGCAGGAACAGAGAGAGAAATAGAGACCTAATCAGAGGGGGAAGAGGGAACAGGTGGGAAAGAGTGAATGAGCTAGTTAGAGGAGATGTAGAACAGCTGAAGAATGAGAGACAGAGAAGGTAACCTAAAAAGACCAGCAGAGAGAGCGAATGAAGAGAAAGGACAGGAACAGACATAACAAGACATGACATTCCTGAAGAATCTGGTAGACTGATGACATCACTGTCCAATCCTTCTTCAGCTCGTTCTAGTCTGCGTGGGCTCTCCCCATCATGACATCACCATCTCTGTTATTCTGTGTACTCTCCCCTGCCTTCCAACCTTGCCTCCTCTGACCATTATTCTGGCTAAACACTACAAATAATACTAAGTATTTTATAAAAGGAACATTTATAATAAAATAACAATCATAAAAATAAATAAAAAGTCTGACCAGGCACTTGTCAATTGCATAAAAAACAGAAAAGCCATTGATGCACAGCTGAAGCTTTTCAAATCCATGCGAATCCAACCCCTGAAGATAGAAACACTAACCCCGCCCCTATGCTCTCTCCTCTCCCCGCCCCTCCAGATATCTGTCTGAAGGAGACCATGTCACTGGCTGACAGTCTGTACAACCTGCAGCTGGTGCAGGAGTTCGGTAGGGACAACCTCAACCACTGCTGCCACTTCTCCCTGGAGGACATGCTCTATGCCCACTCTTCCATCAAGGTAGGCTCTATGCCCACTCTTCCATCAAGGTAGGACCATGGGGAGCAGCGGGTGGGCTGGGGGGGACAGGGTAGGGGGGTGGGGGAATAGGAAGAGAGGGGGAAGAGGTCTGGGAGGACATGGAGGCTGTGTGGGGCAGCGGTCTGGGGGACAGGAGGGGAGGCTGGGGGGACATGGGAGGGGCCAAGACTTGGTTAGTTGGGTAGGGAGGGAAATGGGGTGTTGACTATGGAGGTAGAATATACATTTGAAGTCGGAAGTTTACATACACTTAGGTTGGAGTCATTAAAACTCATTTTTCAACCACTCCATAAATGTCTTGTTAACAAACTATAGTTTTGGCAGTTAGGACATCTACTTTGTGCAAGACACAAGTCATTTGACAGACAAATTATTACACTTATAATTCACTGTATCACAATTCCAGTGGGTCAGACGTCTACATACACTATGTTGACTGTGCCTTTAAACAGCTTGGAAAATGATGTCATGGCTTTAGAAGCTTCTGATAGGCTAATTGGCATCATTTGAGTCGATTGGAGATGTACCTGTGAATGTATTTCAAGGCCGACCTTCAAGCTCAGTGCCTCCTTTCTCAGTGCCTCCTTTCTTTTCATGGGAAAATCAAAAGAAATCAGCCAAGACCTCAGAAAAAAAATTGTAGACCTCCACAAGTCTGGTTCATCCTTGGGAGCAATTTCCAAACTGAAAAACAATAGTACGCACGTATAAACACCATGGGACCACGAAGCCGTCATACCGCTCAGGAAGGAGACGCGTTCTGTCTCCTAGAGATGAACGTACTTTGGTGCGAAAAGTGCACATCAATCCCAGAACAACAGCAAAGGACCACGTGACAATGCTGGAGGAAACAGATACAAAAGTAGCTATATCCACAGTAAAACAAGTCCTATATCGACATATCCTGTAAGGCTGCTCAGCAAGGAAGAAGCCACTGCTCCAAACCGCCATAAAAAAGCCAGACTACAGTTTACAACTGCACATGGGGACAAAGATCAACCTTTTTGGAGAAATGTCCTCTGTTCTGATGAAACAAAAATAGAACCGTTTGGCCATAATGACCATCATTATGTTTGGAGTAAAAAGGGGGAGGCTTACAAGCCGAAGAACACCATCCCCCATTATTCACGGTTGGGTGGCAGCATCATGTTGTGGGGGTGTTTTGCTGCAAAAGGGACTGGTGCACTTCACAAAATAAATGGCTTCATGAGAGCAGAAAAGTATGTGGATATATTGAAGCAACATCTCAAGACATCAGTCAGGAAGTTAAAGCTTGGTCGCAAATGGGTCTTCCAAATGGACAATGACCCCAAGCATACTTTCAAAGTTGTGGCAAAATGGCTAAGGACAACAATGTCAAGGTATTGGAGTGGCCATCACAAAGCCCTGACCTCAATCCTATAGAACATTTGCGGGCAGAACTGAAAAAGTGTGTGCGAGCAAGGAGGCCTACAAACCTGACTCAGTTACACCAGCTCTGTCAGGAGGAATGGGCCAAAATTCACCCAACTTATTGTGGGAAGCTTGTGGAAGGCTACCCGAAACGTTTGACCCAAGTTAAACAATTTAAATGCAATGCTACCAAATACTATTTGAGTGTATAAAAAATTCTGAACCACTGGGAATGTGATGAAAGAAATACAATCTGAAATAAATCATTCTCTCTACTATTATTCTGAAAAAAAGTGATGATCTTAACTGACAGGGAATTTTTGCTAGGATTAAATGTTGACTCCAACGCTTCCCAGAGTTGTATCAAGTTGACAAGCTGTCGTTTGGTTGGTGGACCATTCTTGATACACACAGGAAACTGTTCAGTGTGAAAAAACCCAGCAGCGTTACAGCTCTTGACACAAACCGGTGCGCCTGGCACCTACTACCATACCCCGTTGAAAGGCACTTAAATATTTTGTCTTGCCTATTCATACTCTGAATGGCACACATACAAAATCCATGTCTCAATTGTCTCAAGGCTTAAAAATCCTTCTTTAACCTGTCTCCCCCCCTTCATCTACACTGATTGGAGTGGATTTAACACGTGGCATCAAGAAGGGATCATATCTTATTTTCAAATGGGGTAATGATGCATAGTGGGGCATAAGAGGACAGGGAGGGTAGATGTTTTAAATTACTTATTGACAAGAATGACTCATGAAGAATATATTAGTCATTGGTGTTCAACCGGTGTGCCTTGAGGAACTCTCAGGTGTGTGAAAATCATTCGCAAAGGAAAGTCTGTTTAGGATTTATTTCTAAATATATGGCTCTGGGCTTAGCTATACCACAGCCTCTGGTACTGTATGGCTCTGGGCTTAGCTATACCACAGCCTCTGGTACTGTATGGCTCTGGGCTTAGCTATACCACAGCCTCTGGTACTGTTTGGCTCTGGGCTTAGCTATACCACAGCCTCTGGTACTGTATGGCTCTGGGCTTAGCTATACCACAGCCTCTGGTACTGTATGGCTCTGGGCTTAGCTATACCACAGCCTCTGGTACTGTATGGCTCTGCTCTGGGCTTAACTATACCACAGCCTCCGGTACTGTATGGCTCTGGGCTTAGCTATACCACAGCCTCTGGTACTGTATGGCTCTGGGCTTAGCTATACCACAGCCTCTGGTACTGTATGGCTCTGGGCTTAGCTATACCACAGCCTCCGGTACTGTATGGCTCTGGGCTTAGCTATACCACAGCCTCCGGTACTGTATGGCTCTGGGCTTAGCTATACCACAGCCTCCGGTACTGTATGGCTCTGGGCTTAGCTATACCACAGCCTCTGGTACTGTATGGCTCTGGGCTTAGCTATACCACAGCCTCCGGTACTGTATGGCTCTGGGCTTAGCTATACCACAGCCTCCGGTACTGTATGGCTCTGGGCTTAGCTATACCACAGCCTCCGGTACTGTATGGCTCTGGGCTTAGCTATACCACAGCCTCCGGTACTGTATGGCTCTGGGCTTAGCTATACCACAGCCTCCGGTACTGTATGGCTCTGGGCTTAGCTATACCACAGCCTCCGGTACTGTATGGCTCTGGGCTTAGCTATACCACAGCCTCTGGTACTGTATGGCTCTGGGCTTAGCTATACCACAGCCTCTGGTACTGTTTGGCTCTGGGCTTAGCTATACCACAGCCTCTGGTACTGTATGGCTCTGGGCTTAGCTATACCACAGCCTCCGGTACTGTATGGCTCTGGGCTTAGCTATACCACAGCCTCCGGTACTGTATGGCTCTGGGCTTAGCTATACCACAGCCTCTGGTACTGTATGGCTCTGGGCTTAGCTATACCACAGCCTCTGGTACTGTATGGCTCTGGGCTTAGCTATACCACAGCCTCTGGTACTGTATGGCTCTGGGCTTAACTATACCACAGCCTCCGGTACTGTATGGCTCTGGGCTTAGCTATACCACAGCCTCCGGTACTGTATGGCTCTGGGCTTAGCTATACCTCAGCCTCTGGTACTGTATGGCTCTGGGCTTAGCTATACCACAGCCTCTGGTACTGTATGGCTCTGGGCTTAGCTATACCACAGCCTCTGGTACTGTTTGGCTCTGGGCTTAACTATACCACAGCCTCCGGTACTGTATGGCTCTGGGCTTAGCTATACCACAGCCTCTGGTACTGTATGGCTCTGGGCTTAGCTATACCACAGCCTCCGGTACTGTATGGCTCTGGGCTTAACTATACCACAGCCTCTGGTACTGTATGGCTCTGGGCTTAGCTATACCACAGCCTCTGGTACTGTTTGGCTCTGGGCTTAGCTATACCACAGCCTCTGGTACTGTATGGCTCTGGGCTTAACTATACCACAGCCTCCGGTACTGTATGGCTCTGGGCTTAGCTATACCACAGCCTCTGGTACTGTATGGCTCTGGGCTTAGCTATACCACAGCCTCTGGTACTGTTTGGCTCTGGGCTTAGCTATACCACAGCCTCTGGTACTGTATGGCTCTGGGCTTAGCTATACCACAGCCTCTGGTACTGTTTGGCTCTGGGCTTAGCTATACCACAGCCTCTGGTACTGTATGGCTCTGGGCTTAGCTATACCACAGCCTCTGGTACTGTTTGGCTCTGGGCTTAGCTATACCTCAGCCTCTGGTACTGTATGGCTCTGGGCTTAGCTATACCACAGCCTCTGGTACTGTATGGCTCTGGGCGTAGCTATACCACAGCCTCTGGTACTGTATGGCTCTGGGCTTAGCTATACCACAGCCTCTGGTACTGTATGGCTCTGGGCGTAGCTATACCACAGCCTCTGGTACTGTATGGCTCTGGGCTTAGCTATACCACAGCCTCTGGTACTGTATGGCTCTGGGCTTAGCTATACCACAGCCTCTGGTACTGTATGGCTCTGGGCTTAGCTATACCACAGCCTCTGGTACTGTATGGCTCTGGGCGTAGCTATACCACAGCCTCTGCCATAGAAACAAACGGAGCATTGCTTTGTGTCCGTGGTTGCACCTTTACAAGGCAGAAAACCTTGTCTGTAGCCCAAAGCGTCTTTTACCGGAGCTACATTTTCTTCTTTCTGGTGCAGATTTGCGGGACGCTTTTAAAGGGGTACACACAAATTAGTAAAACTGAAAATATTTCAAATGAACCCTATTTAATCTAATAGAAAATAGATGGTTTTCAGTATGGATCAGATGAGATGGCAGCCATTGCCACTAAATAAATGAATATTGGGAAATTGTCGATGAGCTTAATTTTATATCCCACCAAGGTGTGCCACGGTTCAAAAAAGGTTGTGAACCACTGTATTAGTGTACTGTACTCTGTGTGGGTAGAGGGGATTTGGGTGTGCGTGTTTGTGTAGGAGGGGTCAATTTTTGTCACACTGACTGTTCTGCCAAGTCAAATGAGAGTATGAGTCAGCGTGTGTGTGTGTGTGTGTGCGTGCGTGTGTGCGTGCTTGTATGGGGTTATTCCAGAACAGAAGGGCCAAAGTGGGCCAAAGTCTCCCCCTCAGACAAACAGAGGCTGCTTAGAGAGAAGGGTCATGCTACTTTCTCTGTGCCTGCCTCTCCCTGCCTCTCTTGTTCTGTTGTTTTTACATTTTCTATCAAAGGAAGACAGAACTGTCAGTAAAGAACTGTTGATTCGTTATGTGCTACAAAGAATTCTGAATGGGGTTCTGATTTACTAATCATACATACAGAATTGATCACTTAACTGAGGCAGGACAAAACAGATAGAAAACCATGTGATCTGGCTATAGACTCCCAGAATGCATAGCATGCAGTATAGGACAGTGGAGGCTGCTGAGGGGAGGACAGCTCATAATAATGGCTGGACTGGTATCAAACGCGTGGTTTCCATGTGGTTGATAACCAATATTAAGTTCCTGTACCAGCAGGCTCCACTGGTATAGGAACATTAGTCAGAACCAATTAGGATTCTGGTCCTCCCCCTGACCGTTGGCACACTGTGTCTTTTCCATAGACTGCTTGTTGCTTGTGTGAAACAGTGCTACAAGTGAGTGTCTCAGGCAGGGACAGAGAGTGAGAGAACGGCTCCTGAAGAGCAACCAAAAGCTGGCATAGAGCCAACTCCCAGCTGGCCACACCTCCAGAACCCCTAACCAACCAGCCACAGTGTGTGTGTGGGCGTGTGTGAAAAGGGACACTGTTCACACCCGTTATTTGTGGAGGAGTGTGTTCTAGACTCAAAACTCGACTTGATGTCCAAGAACTATAACAATACAAAGAGAATATCATGTTGGGAATCTAATGTCCAGTCTTAGTTTTGTGGTCAATGGAGAGGCTCTTTTCCGTAGAGAGAGAGAAGCCCAGTCAAAAGATGTGGTTTAAAAGGCTCTCAACAAATGAATGACTCTTCTATGGAGGTCTCCAGAGTCTGTATTTACCATTAAATCATAAAAAGCATAACATCTTATTTGGGTTACACTCTGTGGGGTGTGTATTGCACACTAAACTATACCAGATGGTATTTAGTCAGTTCTTCCACTACACACTAGAAGTTGAGGTAACATAGCTATATGAGGCTGCCAATAATGCACGTACACACACACACACACACACACACACACACACACACACACACACACACACACACACACACACACACACACACACACACACACACAATCAGTTACCTAGCAACAAAGGCAGCTCAGAGGCAGCTTGACCTGCTATCCCTGGCCTCAGTCACAGCGTCTTCAGTAGGTACTCATACCCCTTGACTTATTTCACATTTTGTTGTGTTACAGCCTGCATTCAAAATGGATTAAATCAACAACAAAAAGTCTCTCACCCATCTACACACAGTACCCCATAATGACAAAGTGAAAACATGTTTTTAGACATTTTTGCAAATGTATTGAAAATGAAATACAGAAATATCTAATTTACATAAGTATTCACACCCCTGAGTCAATAGATGTTAGAATCACCTTTGGAATCACCTTTTTTAAATTCCTCAAGCTTTGTCAAGTTGGTTGTTGATCTTTGCTAGACAGCCATTTTGAAGACTTGCCATAGATTTTCAAGACGATTTAAGTCAAAACTGTGACTAGACCACTCAGGGACATTCAATGTCATCTTGCAACTCCAGTGTATATTTGGCCATGTGTTTTCGGTTATTGTCCTGCTGAAAGGTGAATTTGGCTCCCAGTCTGGTGGAAAGCAGACCGAACAAGGTTTTCCTCCATTGTCTGTGCGTTGCCCCCTTCCGTTTAATTTTTATCCTGGAAAATATGAAGAGTGGTACTCAGTAATGTGTTGTATTGGATTTGCCCAATTGGATTTGCCCAAAAAATGTGGAAAAACAAACTTTTTGTCCTGAATACATAGTGTTATACTTTGTATTCAGGACAAAAAGTGAATTGTTTTTCCACATTATTTTCAGTATTACTTTAGTGTCTTGTTGCAAACAGGAAGCATGTTTTGGAATGTTTTATTCTGTACAGGCTTCCTTCTTTTCACTCTGTCAAATAGATTGGTATTGTGGAGCAACTACAATGTTGCTGCTCCATTCTCAGTTCTCTCTCTCTCTCACAGCCATTCAACTCTATAACTAAACGCTGTAACTATTTTAACATCACCATTGGCCTCATAATGAAATCACGGAGCAGTTTCCGTCCTCTGAGTTAAGAAAGGATGCCTATAAGAACTTGTCCTTAACTGCTGTGTCTTTGTAGTGACACATCATTCAAAGTGTAGTTAATAACTTCACCATGCTCAAAGGAATAGTCTATGTTTTGTTATCTACCAATCGGTGCCCTTCTTTGCGAGGCATTGGAAAACCTCCCTGGTCTTTGTTGTTGAATCTGTATTTGAAACTCACTGTTCGACTGAGGGACCTTACAGATAAATTGTATGTGAGGGGCACAGAGGTAGTCATTCAGAAATCATGTTAAACACTATTATTGCACACAGAGTGAGTCCATGCAACTTATTATCTGTACTCATTAACTTATATAGGCCCACCATAACAAAGGGTTTGAATACTTATTGACTCATTTCCTATTAATTTACAAACATTTCCGATAATCATAATTCCACTTTGACGTGATTGTGTGTAGGCCAGTGACACATCATCGACATTTAATCCATTTCAAATTCAGGCTGTAGTACAGCAACGTGTGGAAAAAGTCCAGGGGTATGAACACTTTATGAACCCTGTATTTTGCCTCCTATTTGTCTTAACAGAGGCACCTTGTGGACACATGTTGGTATTCGGTTGTATTACATTTTCTTTGCCCTTCTCAAACTCGTGTGTGTTTTGCCCTGTTGCAGAATAACTACCTGGTGTTTATGGCAGAGCTGTTCTGGTGGTTTGAAGTGGTCAAGCCTTCGTTTGTTCAGCCCAGAGTCTTGGATCCACAAGGTAAGCCAAGAAGGGTGACTCTGAAGATGATGATGATGGGGATAATGAAGATAATCAACTGCATTGACATAGTATATTTCAGTTTTCAGCAGAATATAGACCACGTCAACTGCCTTTATTGACTTGAGTATCCTGACTGATTGGTGTTTGTTTGTCAGCCTGGGATCTAGCCCCGTCAGCAAGGGCTATGGCTCCTATCTGTAGCCCAGCCAAACAGGACTTTGGGGACAGCCCAGAACACAAAAGGTATGATTTAATATTGAGTGGACAAATGTAATAACCTGGAGTTATTTAATGTTCCTTTATTGGGAAAGGTCAAGCGTAGTTCAACTTGGCAGTTACAGGAGCTTTATCGTAATTCTCTCTCTGTCTCAGGTTTCAACCAGACTCTGCTTCAGGTAAGAACACAGGAACTACCCCTTTCCTCAGAATCACAAGCACGTATCTGTCAGAAGACTGTGAACTACTATTGGTTCCCTTTGATTTAGTCTCTGTGGAACTCACCTTTTTTCTCCCCTGTTTTGGGCAGGTGTGATAAAGAGGACCATGTCCTATGTAGACGGCTGTGTGGGGACGTGGCCTAAGGAAAGACGGTCTAGGGGCATCTCCTTTGAGATTCCTTTGGACGGGGATCCTAACGTCCCTCCCTGTTGGGGTCCCTCACTCCGGGGCATGACCCGCTCTGCCAGCACCGAGGGCCTGGGGGTGTTCAAAGTTCACCACGCACCCCAGGGGGACATGAGGCGCCACCTCTCCTTTCAGCCGGTCAGCGTCAACGGTCCTAGCAGCACCGCGGGGCACACACCTGAGGAGGACTACAACACGGACTCACCAAACCCCCACAAGGCACTGGGGCGCGGGCAGACTCAGCCACACAAGAACCGGAACAGGTACTTATGATGGCTCTGACGGTAGGACACCCGAGTTGTGTGTACAAGGGATACATATGCTGAATATAAATATGTTACTAACTGTTAGTTTCTTTTGATAAAAGTGTTTAATAAATGTCTGTCAATCTAGATATTCCAATGGTGTTCTCAAAGAGAACGGCAATGACGGCCGCGGCCCCGTCAGCCCATCGAGCCCCCCGAGCATCGAGGAGGCTCTGAAGATTATCCACCACACAGAGAGGCCCCACGGCAGTCTGGGGCCCGGGGCCAACGGCTTCTTCCTCCACGATGGAGCTGAACCATCAGACCCAGGGGACGACCCTGATGACTACCCAGGATCGGCTAAGGCCCGGGCGGACGAGGCCGAACCCTACTCAGCCTCTACGGAGGAAGTGGACACAGGGATCCACGTGAGGTCGGAGGACATCCAGGAGAGTTTGGAGGAGGACAACTCTTCCCTCAGGGACTACTCTGATATGGACCCTGACTATGAGGCTATGACCCAATCCTGTCCCCTACCAGAGGGGGATGGAGAGAGGGGGGTGAGGAGCAGCCCATACCCCAGCTCGGTGTCCCCAGCCCCTATGTCTCATGCTCCCAGCCCTGCCTCGTCCTCGGGTGGTTCTGGCGGCGGACTGGTTCGCATGACCAGCTTCGCCGAGCAGAAGTTCCGTAAGCTGGAGGGGCGGAGCAGTGGAGGGACCACCCCCGAGAGCACTGAACTCTACGTTCCCAACACGCCCCCCACACGAACTGCCACGCTCGAGGTCAGTGGAGAAACTCTCTCTCTCCATGTTAATGTCTCTTGGACTCTCGCTCTCTCTCTCCTCTCTCTCCATTGATCTATTTCTCTGTCGCTCTTTCTTCTCTTTCAACACTTTTTGGTCCTACTCTGCATTTCTCTTTTGCTTTTACTCTTACCCCTCTCGTACCTCTCGCCCTCTTCTTCCCACCCACCCTCTCTCTCTCTCTCCTTCTCAGATCTCCAGCTCTACCCACCCAGCCCAGACCCCGGACACGCCCTCACCCAGAGACCACACCCACCTGCTGCCGTCAGATATGGTGCACCTGAAGATGAAGCTGGAGGAGAAACGCAGAGCCATCGAGGCCCAGAAGAAGAAGGTATAGGCTTAATCAGAGAGCTTCTCGTCTTTGGCAGCTCAAACGGCATCCTATTCCCTATTTCCATAGGGCTCTAGTCAGAAGTAGTGCACTATGTAGGGAATTGGGTGCCATATCAATGTACAATCCAAAACGAAAGAAAAAGAACAAAACTCTGGTCTTCAAGCACTACTGCAGGTTTTCTAAAAGAGCCGTCCAGTCAAATTATGCCAGTTAGTAATCAAACCTAATCAATCATAAATCATTTGCACCATCGTCTTGTTGGATAATTTGGTATGTTCAATGGTTTCCACCTAAGAATTGCTGAAATAATAAGAGATTTTTCCTCTGTTTCAGGTTGAGGCAGCGTTCACTCGGCATCGTCAGAAGATGGGACGGACAGCCTTCCTCAACGTGGTGCGAAGGAAAGGGGTGACCCCCTCCCCCACCAGCCCCGTCCCTGGGGGCCATGACCTGGACAAGCCCTCCCCAGATCGCTTCTTCACTCCTTCGGAAAGCCTGGGCCAGGCGGAGAGGTGCAAGCCCGACGGAGCAGCGCCCAAGTCCCCCTGCGAGGAGGGTGCAGGTAGTCACCACTATAGCTTCTGATGAAACCAACCTTTATTTTCTACTTTTGCTTCCCTACTTTTTGGAGCAAATAGCCTGGTCCCAGCTCTGTGTGTGCTGCGTTGCCAACGTTGGCTTGACAATTACCAATTGGCAAGACAGCACAAAATGATAGAGGGCCAGGCTAGGGGGCACGTGTACAGTTTTATGTGTCGTGTTTTCTGCACGTGTGATAGCCACCTTATGGACGAGAGGTGTCTGCTGTGTGCAGGTGTCGGGGTTGGAGAGGTGGACCTGGGCGAGTACACTCGCTCCATCGAGAGGCTGAACACGTCGCTGGGGTTCCTGCAGACGGAGATGCAGCGGCTGGCCCAGCAGCAGGACAGGATCATGGCCATGAGGGAACAGCAACAGGCCTGGGTCATACCTCCTCCAGCACCCTCGCCACACAGGTATGGTCATCAATATCACATAAATGTTACCCAAGACTGGCATGATAATTGATAATGCAGACTAAAAATAGGTGCGTATAATATCAGAAGAAGATATTTCTCCTAAAACATTTATCACCGTACTATTATCCTTAATTTATCGCGAGAACAACACTATTATTGCTTAGTTAGTTATCATTGTACATTTAAACTCTCTCGACAGGCAGCTCCGGGAGCTCCGCAGCAACAGTGTAACCGGCCGGGGGTCCGTGGGGTCCTTGTCCCCAATCTTGTCCTCGGCGGGTGGTTCCCCCCGCGCCGCCCACCGTTCCCCCGGCGGCCTCAAGCGCCGACCGGCCTCCTTCCATGCCAGCACCCCTCACACCCCACGCACCCCACGCCCCACCGAGCTCAAGGTAACCCCCTTTAGACGGATGCTCAACACCCCCACGTCCGTGGACAGTCTGCCTAGGCTGAGACGCTTCTCACCCAGCCAGACCCAGGTCACCTCCTTTGCCTACCTGGGACACGATGAAGGACCTGGGGCCACGGAGGGCAAGGAGAGAGGGGCCCCAGGGGGAACAGAGGAGCCTCAAAACCAAACCAAACCACCTGAGACAGAGGTAGCGGGGATAAGGATTGCCGGCGCTCGTCCCTCCTCGCCCACTACAGAGCCAGCCAAAGAGAGACAGAAGGAGAGGAGAGATGGAGGGAAAACGGAGAAGTTGGCAGAGGTGCTGTCTCAGCCAGTGAGAGAGCTGATGGAGGTGCCTCTGTCGTTGCTGAAGCCTTTGGATGGACAGGGTCTAGAGACAAGTGAAGAGGGGGAGAAAAGAGGAGAGCTGTACGGAGAGGACCAGAAAATGTGCTGTGGGTTCTTCTTCAAGGTAACAATGGGCTACTCTGTGCATTTCAGAATTGTGAGAGGACGGTACTGTATGTAGCATGTCACGAGAATGGTTCATTGATCCATAGGTACTGTAAGAGCAACACATGAACTATGCGAAAACTCATAAACTGACTTCAAATGGGTCTGGGACAGTAATTGTGTGTACAGTATCTAGGATAAAGGGTGAAACAGCTCACAGACTAATGCTAGAACAGTAGACGAGCCATGATAGGAGAATGGAGCCAACAGAGCTACTGTATGCCACTATACTGGAACATACTATCAGCTTCAACAGACACACACTGAGTATACTAACATTAGGAACACCTTCCTACCATTGTGTTGCACGAGGTGTCGGAAGCATCCCACGGGGATGCTGGCCCACTCCAATGCACAGTGGGGTCAAGTTGGCTGGATGACCATTCTTCATACACATGGGAAACTGTTGAGCGTGTAAAACCCTGCAGCAGAAGTTCTTAACACAAACACAATCCATGTCTCAATTGTCTCAAGGGTTAAAAATCCTTCTTTAACTTGTCTCCTCCCCTTCATCTACGTTGATTGAAGTGGATTTAACAATAAGGGATCATGGCTTTCACCTGGATTCACCTGGTCAGTCTAGGTCATGGAAAGAGCAGGTGTTCTTAATGTTTGGTATACTCATCCGCCATGAATTCCCTCTGACATAAATTTGACCAATCAGAGCTGAGGATGAGTGTTGATCTTTGAAGTGAGAGGATGTGACAGTGCTGCCTGATGTCATTTTGTCCCGCAACTAGCCTTCATGTTGGCACCAAACGTTCCATGACAACAAGATTACAATTTCCAATCTAACAATTTCCAATCTATATACATCTGACTCCATCTCCACCCCGTACCCCTCCAGGACGATGGGAAGGGAGAGGAGGACATGGCGGTGAAGAGGGCTGCTCTGCTGGAGAAGAGGCTGAGGAGAGAGAAGGAGACGCAGGAGAAGAAACAGCAGCAGGAGCTGGAGCAGGAGCAGAGGAAGGAGGAAGCACGGTCAGTCTAGACCTCAAGGGACCTGTACCTCTTCCACTGTTATGCTTGGTCTGAAAACTATTTAGTCATGCATTATTGTCAATGGGTGACTAAGTGAAAATGTGCCTCTAAGTAACTTCTCTTTGATTGGGTAATAAGTATTGAAGCTTCTCGTCTCTTCTGTCCCTCTTCCCTAGGCTGAAAGCGGAGGAGGAGCAGCAGAAGCGAGAGGACGACAAGCAGAGGAAAGATTACATAAAGAACGAGTACATGAGGAGGAAGCATTTGAAGCAGGTGGAGGATATGGATGTCCGGCCCCGCCATGGAAGTCTCAAAAAGAAGCCCCGCCCCAAGTCCATGCACAGGGACGTCATGGAGTCACCCAAGCCCCCCGCCAGAGCCACGGGTAACACACACACATACACTACACATGCTCATGTTACACATATATCAGTGGAGGCTGCTGAGGGGAGGACGGCTCATAATAATGGCTGAATGGAGCGAATGGAATTGCATCAAACACATGGAAACCATGGAAATCATGAATCTGATGTTGTTGATACCATTCTAGATTCAACAACTGAGACACAAACTGAACAAGTTCCACAGACATGTGACTAACAGCAATATAATAGTGTGTCCCTGAACAAAGGGGAGGGGTCAAAATCAAAAGTAGCAGTCAGTATCTGGTGTGGCCACCAGCTGCATTAAGTACTGCAGTACATCTCCTCCTCATGGACTGCACCAGATTTGCCCGTTCTTGCTGTGAGATGTTACCTCACTCTTCCACCAAGGCACCTGCAAGTTCCCTGACATTTCTGGGGGGAATGGCCCTAGCCCTCACCCTCCGATCCAACAGGTCCCAGACGTGCTCAATGGGATTGAGATCCGGGCTCTTCGCTGGCCATGGCAGAACACTGACATTCCTGCCTTGCAGGAAATCACACACAGAACGAGCAGTATGGCTGGTGGCATTGTCATGCTGGAGGGTCATGTCAAGATGAGCCTGCAGGAAGGGTACCACAGTTGTTGGATTGAAGGATTGAGCATTGAGATTGCCTGCAATGACAACAAGATCAGTCCGATGATGCTGTGACCCACCACCCCAGAACATGACAGACACTCTACCTCCAAATCGATCCACTGAAAGGGGGATTGTACGTTCCTGGTGTAAGTCGGGCTGTTGTTGCCGGCCTGTACCTGTCCCCAGGTGTGATGTTCGGATGTACAGATCCTGTGCAAGTGTTGTTACACGTGGTCTGCCACTGCGAGGAGGATCAGCTGTCTGTCCTGTCTCCCTGTAGTGCTGTCTTAGGTGTCTCACATTACGGACATTGCAATTTATTGCCCGGGCAACATCTGCAGTCCTCATGCCTCCTTGCAGCATGCCTAAGGCACGTCCACCAGATGAGCAGAGACCCTGGGCATCTTTCTTTTGGTGTTTTTTCAGAGTCAGTAGAAAGGCCTCTTTAGTGTCCTAAGTATTCATAACTGTGACCTTAATTGCCTACCGTCTGTAAGCTGTTAGTGTCTTAACGACTGTTCCACAGGTGCATGTTCATGAATTCTTTATGGTTCATTGAACAGGCATGGGAAAACAGTGTTTAAATCCTTTACAATGAAGATCTGTGAAGTTTTGGGGATTTTCTGAACGACAGGGTCCTGAAAAAGGGACATTTCTTTTTTTTGCGTTTAGGCTGTTTTTGAGTTTAGGCTGTTTATGTGTATTTAGTACACACATATATTCACACACTCAAACATGTCTTCTGTATTTACCTCCAGGTACTCGACCACGTGGGTTCTCAGTCTCCAGCATGTCCCTGGCCTCCCTCAACCTTGACAACGACAGCAACGCCGGAGATAAGAGGATCCGCAGGTGAGGCCAGAAATTGCCTGATTACAGATTTTCTCAATCGCAATTTTTGGATCTGTGTTGAAACGTATCTATCGCAGAACAGCAATGATCAAATGCTGAAATACATTTAAATAAACATCTGATACAAAATGTGCCTTTGTACCTGACTTGCATATCTTAGACCGCCTTTTGAAAAACTTTAAATGCAAATGTCATCAGTGAGTACAAAATTCACTGTTAGGTGTTTTGTTCACAGAACATGAACACATTGTTTAACATTTTAAATTACCCCATCAGTGTCAAACATGTAAATGTTTCGGACATGAAGTGAATGAAGTTGGGTTACTCCTAAGTCAACATCTCCAACATTGTGACCTTCATTAAAGAGCTTTGCTTTGGTGTGGATGGAGGCATACAGTGCATTCAGAAAGAATTCAGACCCTTGACTTTTTTGTTATGTTACATCCTTATGACACTACAAGCTTGCCACACCTGTATTTGGGGAGTTTCTCTCATTCTTCTCTGCAGATCCTCTCAAGCTCTGTCAGGTTGGATGGGGAGCATCGATGCACAGCTATTTTCAGGTCTCTCCAGAGATGTTCGATTGGGTTCAAGACCAGGCTCTGGCTGGGCCACTCAAGGACATTCAGAGACTTGTCCCGAAGCCACTCCTGCGTTGTCTTGATTGTGTGCTTAGGGTCATTGTTCTGTTGGAAGGTGAACCTTCGCCCCCAGTCTGAGGTCCTGAGCGCTCTGGAGTAGGTTTTCATCAAGGATCTCTCTGTACTTTGCTCCGTTCATCTTTTCCTCGATCCTGACTAGTCTCCCATACCCTGCAGCTGAAAAACATCCGCACAGCATGATGCTGCCACCACCATGCTTCATCGTAGGGATGGTGTCAGGTTTCCTCCAGACGTGACACTTGGCATTCAGGCCAAAACGTTTAATCTTGGTTTCATCAGACCAGAGAATCTTGTTTCTTGTTTCTCAAACGTCTTCTATTTGAGAATAAAATGATGGAGGCCACTGTGTTCTCGGGGACCTTCAATGCTGCAGAGATTTTTTGGTACCCTTCCCCAGATCTGTGCCTCGACACAATCCTGTCTCGGAGCTCTACGGACAATTGCTTCGACCTCGTGGCTTTGTTTTTGCTCCGACATGCACTGTCAACTGTGGGACCTTTTATTTAGACAGATGCGTGCCTTTCCAAATCATGTCCAATCAATTGAATTTACCGCAGATGGACTCCAATCAAGAGGTAGAAACATCTCAAGGATGATCAATGGGAAAAGGATGCACCTGAGCTCAATTTTGAGTTTCATAACAATGGGTCTGAATTCTTAGGTAAATAAGGATTTCTGTTTTTAATTTTATACATTTACTAAAATATCTAAAAACTTGTTTTCACTTTGTCGTTATGGGGTTTTGTTTGTAGATTGACGAGGGAACCAAATTATTTAATCAATTTTAGAATAAGGCAAAATGCACTGTATACATTCATATTTACATTTTAGCTATTTAGCAGACACACTTATCGAGAGCATACATTTTAGTACTGGTCCCCGGTGGGAATCAAACTTACAACCCTAGCGCTACAAGCACCCTGCTCTACCAACTGAGTTACCCAGGACCAGTGTTGTTAGCCTAGCGCTACAAGCACCCTGCTCTACCAACTGAGTTACCCAGGACCAGTGTTGTTAGCCTAGCGCTACAAGCACCCTGCTCTACCAACTCAGTCACCCAGGACCAGTGTTGTTACCCTAGCGCTACAAGCACCCTGCTCTACCAACTGAGTTACCCAGGACCAGTGTTGTTAGCCTAGCGCTACAAGCACCCTGCTCTACCAACTGAGTTACCCAGGACCAGTGTTGTTACCCTAGCGCTACAAGCACCCTGCTCTACCAACTGAGCCACCCAGGACCAGTGTTGTTACCCTAGCGCTACAAGCACCCTGCTCTACCAACTGAGCCACCCAGGACCAGTGTTGTTAGCCTAGCGCTACAAGCACCCTGCTCTACCAACTGAGTTACCCAGGACCAGTGTTGTTAGCCTAGCGCTACAAGCACCCTGCTCTACCAACTGAGTTACCCAGGACCAGTGTTGTTAGCCTAGCGCTACAAGCACCCTGCTCTACCAACTGAGCCACCCAGGACCAGTGTTGTTAGCCTAGCGCTACAAGCACCCTGCTCTACCAACTGAGCCACCCAGGATCAGTGTTGTTAGCCTAGCGCTACAAGCACCCTGCTCTACCAACTGAGTTACCCAGGACCAGTGTTGTTAGCCTAGCGCTACAAGCACCCTGCTCTACCAACTGAGTTACCCAGGACCAGTGTTGTTACCCTAGCGCTACAAGCACCCTGCTCTACCAACTCAGTCACCCAGGACCAGTGTTGTTACCCTAGCGCTACAAGCACCCTGCTCTACCAACTGAGTTACCCAGGACCAGTGTTGTTACCCTAGCGCTACAAGCACCCTGCTCTACCAACTGAGTTACCCAGGACCAGTGTTGTTACCCTAGCGCTACAAGCACCCTGCTCTACCAACTGAGCCACCCAGGACCAGTGTTGTTAGCCTAGCGCTACAAGCACCCTGCTCTACCAACTCAGTCACCCAGGACCAGTGTTGTTACCCTAGCGCTACAAGCACCCTGCTCTACCAACTGAGTTACCCAGGACCAGTGTTGTTACCCTAGCGCTACAAGCACCCTGCTCTACCAACTGAGTTACCCAGGACCAGTGTTGTTACCCTAGCGCTACAAGCACCCTGCTCTACCAACTCAGTCACCCAGGACCAGTGTTGTTACCCTAGCGCTACAAGCACCCTGCTCTACCAACTGAGTTACCCAGGACCAGTGTTGTTACCCTAGCGCTACAAGCACCCTGCTCTACCAACTGAGTTACCCAGGACCAGTGTTGTTACCCTAGCGCTACAAGCACCCTGCTCTACCAACTGAGCCACCCAGGACCAGTGTTGTTAGCCTAGCGCTACAAGCACCCTGCTCTACCAACTCAGTCACCCAGGACCAGTGTTGTTAGCCTAGCGCTACAAGCACCCTGCTCTACCAACTGAGTTACCCAGGACCAGTGTTGTTAGCCTAGCGCTACAAGCACCCTGCTCTACCAACTGAGCCACCCAGGACCAGTGTTGTTACCCTAGTGCTACAAGCACCCTGCTCTACCAACTGAGCCACCCAGGACCAGTGTTGTTAGCCTAGCGCTACAAGCACCCTGCTCTACCAACTGAGCCACCCAGGACCAGTGTTGTTAGCCTAGCGCTACAAGCACCCTGCTCTACCAACTGAGTTACCCAGGATCAGTGTTGTTAGCCTAGCGCTACAAGCACCCTGCTCTACCAACTGAGTTACCCAGGACCAGTGTTGTTAGCCTAGCGCTACAAGCACCCTGCTCTACCAACTGAGTTACCCAGGACCAGTGTTGTTACCCTAGCGCTACAAGCACCCTGCTCTACCAACTGAGTTACCCAGGACCAGTGTTGTTACCCTAGCGCTACAAGCACCCTGCTCTACCAACTGAGTTACCCAGGACCAGTGTTGTTACCCTAGCGCTACAAGCACCCTGCTCTACCAACTGAGTCACCCAGGACCAGTGTTGTTAGCCTAGCGCTACAAGCACCCTGCTCTACCAACTGAGTTACCCAGGACCAGTGTTGTTACCCTAGCGCTACAAGCACCCTGCTCTACCAACTCAGTCACCCAGGACCAGTGTTATTAGCCTAGCGCTACAAGCACCCTGCTCTACCAACTGAGTTACCCAGGACCAGTGTTGTTAGCCTAGCGCTACAAGCACCCTGCTCTACCAACTGAGTTACCCAGACCAGTGTTGTTAGCCTAGCGCTACAAGCACCCTGCTCTACCAACTGAGTTACCCAGACCAGTGTTGTTAGCCTAGCGCTACAAGCACCCTGCTCTACCAACTGAGCCACCCAGGA
This sequence comes from Oncorhynchus masou masou, assembly GCF_036934945.1. Lineage (NCBI taxonomy): Eukaryota > Metazoa > Chordata > Actinopteri > Salmoniformes > Salmonidae > Oncorhynchus > Oncorhynchus masou. The sequence continues at coordinate 41,758,944 of NC_088228.1, forward strand.
CCAGTGTTGTTAGCCTAGCGCTACAAGCACCCTGCTCTACCAACTGAGCCACCCAGGACCAGTGTTGTTAGCCTAGCGCTACAAGCACCCTGCTCTACCAACTGAGCCACCCAGGACCAGTGTTGTTACCCTAGCGCTACAAGCACCTTGCTCTACCAACTGAGCCACCCAGGACCAGTGTTGTTAGCCTAGCGCTACAAGCACCCTGCTCTACCAACTGAGCCACCCAGGACCAGTGTTGTTAGCCTAGCGCTACAAGCACCCTGCTCTACCAACTGAGCCACCCAGGATCAGTGTTGTTAGCCTAGCGCTACAAGCACCCTGCTCTACCAACTGAGCCACCCAGGACCAGTGTTGTTAGCCTAGCGCTACAAGCACCCTGCTCTACCAACTGAGTTACCCAGGACCAGTGTTGTTAGCCTAGCGCTACAAGCACCCTGCTCTACCAACTGAGTCACCCAGGACCAGTGTTGTTAGCCTAGCGCTACAAGCACCCTGCTCTACCAACTGAGTTACCCAGGACCAGTGTTGTTACCCTAGCGCTACAAGCACCCTGCTCTACCAACTGAGTTACCCAGGACCAGTGTTGTTAGCCTAGCGCTACAAGCACCCTGCTCTACCAACTGAGTTACCCAGGACCAGTGTTGTTAGCCTAGCGCTACAAGCACCCTGCTCTACCAACTGAGTTACCCAGGACCAGTGTTGTTAGCCTAGCGCTACAAGCACCCTGCTCTACCAACTGAGTTACCCAGGACCAGTGTTGTTAGCCTAGCGCTACAAGCACCCTGCTCTACCAACTGAGTTACCCAGGACCAGTGTTGTTACCCTAGCGCTACAAGCACCCTGCTCTACCAACTCAGACACCCAGGAACAGTGTTGTTAGCCTAGCGCTACAAGCACCCTGCTCTACCAACTGAGATACCCAGGACCAGTGTTGTTAGCCTAGTGCTACAAGCACCCTGCTCTACCAACTCAGTCACCCAGGACCAGTGTTATTAGCCTAGCGCTACAAGCACCCTGCTCTACCAACTGAGTTACCCAGGACCAGTGTTGTTAGCCTAGCGCTACAAGCACCCTGCTCTACCAACTGAGCCACCCAGGACCAGTGTTGTTAGCCTAGCGCTACAAGCACCCTGCTCTACCAACTGAGTTACCCAGGACCAGTGTTGTTACCCTAGCGCTACAAGCACCCTGCTCTACCAACTGAGCCACCCAGGATCAGTGTTGTTAGCCTAGCGCTACAAGCACCCTGCTCTACCAACTGAGCCACCCAGGACCAGTGTTGTTAGCCTAGCGCTACAAGCACCCTGCTCTACCAACTGAGTTACCCAGGACCAGTGTTGTTAGCCTAGCGCTACAAGCACCCTGCTCTACCAACTGAGTCACCCAGGACCAGTGTTGTTAGCCTAGCGCTACAAGCACCCTGCTCTACCAACTGAGTTACCCAGGACCAGTGTTGTTAGCCTAGCGCTACAAGCACCCTGCTCTACCAACTGAGTTACCCAGGACCAGTGTTGTTAGCCTAGCGCTACAAGCACCCTGCTCTACCAACTGAGTTACCCAGGACCAGTGTTGTTAGCCTAGCGCTACAAGCACCCTGCTCTACCAACTGAGTTACCCAGGACCAGTGTTGTTAGCCTAGCGCTACAAGCACCCTGCTCTACCAACTGAGTTACCCAGGACCAGTGTTGTTAGCCTAGCGCTACAAGCACCCTGCTCTACCAACTGAGTTACCCAGGACCAGTGTTGTTACCCTAGCGCTACAAGCACCCTGCTCTACCAACTCAGTCACCCAGGACCAGTGTTGTTAGCCTAGCGCTACAAGCACCCTGCTCTACCAACTGAGTTACCCAGGACCAGTGTTGTTAGCCTAGTGCTACAAGCACCCTGCTCTACCAACTCAGTCACCCAGGACCAGTGTTATTAGCCTAGCGCTACAAGCACCCTGCTCTACCAACTGAGTTACCCAGGACCAGTGTTGTTAGCCTAGCGCTACAAGCACCCTGCTCTACCAACTGAGCCACCCAGGACCAGTGTTGTTAGCCTAGCGCTACAAGCACCCTGCTCTACCAACTGAGTTACCCAGGACCAGTGTTGTTACCCTAGCGCTACAAGCACCCTGCTCTACCAACTGAGTTACCCAGGACCAGTGTTGTTAGCCTAGCGCTACAAGCACCCTGCTCTACCAACTCAGTCACCCAGGACCAGTGTTGTTAGCCTAGCGCTACAAGCACCCTGCTCTACCAACTGAGTTACCCAGGACCAGTGTTGTTAGCCTAGCGCTACAAGCACCCTGCTCTACCAACTGAGTTACCCAGGACCAGTGTTGTTAGCCTAGCGCTACAAGCACCCTGCTCTACCAACTGAGTTACCCAGGACCAGTGTTGTTAGCCTAGCGCTACAAGCACCCTGCTCTACCAACTGAGCCACCCAGGACCAGTGTTGTTAGCCTAGCGCTACAAGCACCCTGCTCTACCAACTGAGTTACCCAGGACCAGTGTTGTTACCCTAGCGCTACAAGCACCCTGCTCTACCAACTGAGTTACCCAGGACCAGTGTTGTTAGCCTAGCGCTACAAGCACCCTGCTCTACCAACTGAGTTACCCAGGACCAGTGTTGTTAGCCTAGCGCTACAAGCACCCTGCTCTACCAACTGAGCCACCCAGGACCAGTGTTGTTAGCCTAGCGCTACAAGCACCCTGCTCTACCAACTCAGTCACCCAGGACCAGTGTTGTTCTTCCATTGTATTCACCTTCACTTATTTCTGTTGTGGATTGTGTTTGTGCACCAATGGAAAGTCTATAAAACTATGAGCGAACTAGCCTATGTATTAAATACATGGATGTGGATACTGATGAGTAAATCCTTCACACTTATTTTGGGGGCTTTTTCTATATACATTTTTTTTAAATTAGGAATCGTATTTAATTTGATATGTATGAAATTGTTTCGTGAAATATAGTATAGTTGGATAGTTGTACTTCCAATTTTGATCATCATTATATAGTGACTGCAAATCCGAACAGACGTCAGTTGTCAGCGAACGTGAATTCAACAACAAATGTCACCATGTCATTGGAATTGGGTTAAAAGTTGGGTGAATAACAATTCCCTTACGTTGATTACTTTTTGCAAAATTTTCCACGTTGAGTCAACAGCATCACATTTCATTTTTTTGTTGAAATTGTATTTTTACCTTTATTTAACCAGCCAAATCAGTTAAGAACAAATTCTTATTTTCAATGACGGCCTAGGAACAGTGGGTTAACTGCCTGTTCAGGGGCAGAACAACATATTTGTACCTTGTCAGCTCGGGGGTTTGAACTTGCAACCTTCCAGTTACTAGTCCATCGCTCTAACCACTAGGCCACCCTAAAAAATAACATGGAACCAATGTTGATTCAGCCAGTTTTTGCCCAGTGGTGTATAATTGATCTACTTGGACTTTTAAAAAAATGTTCTGTTTTTCCTGCTTGGACTCGAGAGATAAGTATGGTAGTGTTCATCTGTTTGCAGGCAGTCGTGTTCTATTGTATGTATTTGCAATTTTGACGGTATAATATAGTTTTGATGAATGTATTTATGTTTCGAGAAGGTAATTATGTTTTGAAAACACATTTACTGTTTTTCAAAAGGCCACTGAGTTCTGTGTCTTGTTTTGAACTCGACAATATTGTTCCAGAAAAATACTTGTAAGCGATTGAGAAAATCTGTAAAAAAAGGACATACAGTTTAGCCAACTCCTTTAGCATGACCACGTCAAAAGAGTTGACTAAAGCACAAACAGGCTGGCTACGATACAAAAAAAGGCTTTATAGAGCATCAAAAGCACGAATACTTCTTCAAGAGGACATTCATGTGTCTTGTGACTTGTCTAGGTATTGCAACCAAAACGGTTTTCGCTCTCTTGATCTTCTCTCCCTCCTCGCTCTCTGTTTTGCACGGACCTCCCGGAAGCAGTAAACTAGGCACTGTGAAGGGCCATATCTCTTTCTTTTTAAGCTCTCCCAAAGACAGGAAGGGAAGGTTAGTAACTCCCCTCCCTAGACCAGCCGAGGGCCTTTCATCGAGACTTTCATCTCAGTGCATCACAGTCCAGATTGAGCAATCAATCTGCTTTTACTTGAGGTAATATCTTTGAGAACAATTCCCTGGAGCCATACCTAACAGAATCTATCTAAATATCCCATGTGCAGACATATATTTATGAATCATGTTTGAGCAAGCCACACACAGTACACCAACATTCATTCCGAGTATGACCTGAGACATAGAGGACACATCCATATGTTTTAATAGATGTGTTATTTCACAGTCATGCTGTATCGGTTAAGTGTTGGCTAATTACCTCCTTTAAAACAGACAGAGAAAATTCCGCTCAGTACCGCAGCTGCTTCTGCCTCATTTCATACATGCCCAGCCTCCTGCCTCACCGACTCTGCCCTTTCTCTGCTCCGAGGCTGCTCCATGCTAGCTGCTACATGTTATGCTGCTGTCTGTGGTTGTTACCTCTAGATTAGACCCGGCGTCAGAGCCATCAAGGCTGCAGCAGACGGGCGCTCTCCCGTCCCAGGCACGGTAACTTCCACAGCCATGCTGGCTCACATGGAGCCACAGGCCCTTTGTTTTGTATGCAGAGACTTCAAACTAGGGTACACACTAACCCTAACCCCATTTACGACATGAATGAGCCTGGGCCTGGGACAGGAGTGTGGCTGCTGCAGTTGTATTCTGTCTTGTCACTGTACAGTTGCCTAAAGCTGCTGTTGCATACTGCAGTGTTTCTTCTCCATATCCTAGCAGCCATAATGATTGGACTGTACAATAGCTTTGCTCTACTGCACATGCCTCTGATCTGATCCAGGGACACAGAGATCACTGGGGATGATGTAATATGAGGGAGCAGGGAAGGCTGCCTGGGAGAACTGTGTCTATCTCGGACCCTGTTTCTCTGTATGTGTCTGTGTGTACGTGGTGTATATGTCTATGTCTGTTTTTTTCTGTGAATGTGTATCTCTTATTGTGTGTCTGTTATTGTGTGTCTGTTATTGTGTGTGTGTCCACGCATGTGTCACTCGTACTGTATATATGTGTGTGTGTGTACATCCCTAGGCCAGACTCTGCTAGGCCAGACTCTGCTAGGCCAGACTCTGCGGAGGGCAATCTGTCGTCCTGCCCGTCTCATAACGGAGAGAAGGACTGGGAGAACGAGTCCACAACCTCCTCCACTCCCTCCAACCAAGAGTACACAGGTACGGACCGCTCCACTGCAATCACGGTATTCTGCTTTCAAAAGGAGACCAAACTCTTGCAGTATACCAGAGCTATGTAGCCCATGTGTAGACCAGGCTGTGTTGTGAGTGTCTGTTTGTTTGTTACTGCATTCCTTATGCTGGTATTCACTTCTTCCCTCAGGGCCAAAGCTGTACAAGGAGCCCAGTGCCAAGTCCAACAAGCATATCATCCAGAACGCCCTGGCCCACTGCTGCCTGGCGGGCAAGGTCAACGAAGGACAGAAGAATAAGATAATAGATGTAGGTGATTTGCTGTACACAATATGTTTCTTTCTCTCTAATTTTACTTCACTCTTTTACCTCACATTTGTTCCTTTCTTTTCCTCCACTATCTCTTTCAGGAAATGGAGAGGTCGGGGGCCAACAACTTCCTGGTTTTGTTCCGAGACACGGGTTGCCAGTTCCGCTCGGTGTACACCTACTGCCCTGAGACGGAGGAGATCACCAAGCTGGCGGGCATCGGGCCCAAGAGCATCACAGCCAAGATGATCGAGGGCCTGTATAAATATAACTCAGATAGGAAGCAGTTCAGCCACATCCCTGCCAAGACAATGTCAGCTAGTGTAGATGCCATCACCATCGCCGCTCACCTGTGGCAGACCAAGAAACAGGGCACGCCCAAGAAACTGGGTAGTCTCAAGTAGTCACAGCAACAACCCCTTTCATACCAAACCCAGGATATAGGTGTCCTGAGTTATAGTTGAGGACTGAGGGGAGGCTTTGCGGGTGTTGTGACCTGGGATATAACAGGGTCTGGTTTGGTGTGACAGTGCTAAAGAGTACATCTTTCTAATCTTCTTTCCCATTCAGATATTTAATGAACACTTACACTTGGCATTCATCTGGATCTGATATCTGATGTACAGTTTCATTTGATGAATATGTGGTAGGGGATTTTCTTCTAAACAGGACACTATTGACTTTATGCACAACTGGAATGTAGGGGGAAAAAACATCAACACAAGCCTCAAGGGACATTGTTGTTGTTATGCAAGACTGTGTGCGTGTGTGTGTGGGACCCAGAGTCATTCTAATGGTGCACATGTGTGTGTTCGTCAGCATGCGTGGGTGCCCATGTTCTCGTGTGCCAAAACAAAAAGGGGCTGATGAAAGCCTTACTGAATCGGACCACTGAAGCACTGAATGTCATTCCTTTTGAAATAGATCGAGTTTGAGTTCCCTATGTTCATCATGTGTGGCCTTATGCTTGTTTTGTGAAAGCGCAGTGATTAGGTCATATTTAAGCACCAAATGTGATGTTTTGGTGAGTACAAGATGATACGTATATGAGAGCTTGTTGAGAGTGGCTGTGTGTGAGGCTTGCTTTTCTCTGTGGCTGAAAGATGAGACAGAGAAGGTGGGTTTACATAATGTGTCAATAGTTAAGTAGGTTGTCATAACTTCCGATAAGAACTAGATTGTAAAGTCATTGATTAAGTATAATCTAGTTCACAGGAATGTCAGCAACTGACTCTTAATTTATTGAATGTTTTTGATAAGGCTTTGGAAGTTTTTTAAAGGTCCAATGCAGATGTTTTTATCTCAATATCAAATCATTTCTGGGTAACAATTAAGTACCATATTGTGATTGTTTTAAATGGCCAAAAGGAAACAAAAATAGCTTATTAGCAAAGAGCAATTTCTCAAGCAATAATTTTGCTAGGACAGTCTGGGAGTGAGCTGTTATTGACAGAGAGGTTTGGAACTCTTTCTTATTGGTCTAATAACTAATTTACTGCATGGTGATGTCACTATAGAAGGCCAAAACCCCTCCCACCAAAACAGTCTGAAATTTCAGGATGGTCTTTTCAAACAGCTCTTACACTAGTAGGGCATTACCATCATTTTCACTATTTCCCAGTATTATTCCAGCCTCATAGTGTGGAAATATATATCAAACACAGGTCAATTATGCTTTTAACTGCACTGGGACTTTAAAGGCTTTTAAAGTTTCATCAACAGAGGTGTGTAACATACTTTAAGACAATATATACTGTATAAGTTAATTTCGTTTGTATATAATGGTTATTCCATTCAAAATGAATGAGTGAAACTAGCATTTATCATTTAATATGGACGTATATAAGCGTACTATACTGTATATGGGGCCTTCAATTGTTTAAAAAAAATGCAAGTGTGTGATCCCTTTTCAATGTCACTGGCAGGACAATTTCCAGCTTTAGAATAGAAGCAAGTTCCACAAATTGTGTCATGAGCCTGTGCAATTCCGAGAAAATATCTTATAAAAATCCTTGTTGGCATACAATACCAGTCAAAGGTTTGGACACACCTACTGTTTCCCACCGTGAAGCATGGAGGAGGAGGTGTGGTGGTACTTTGCTGATGACACTGTCAGTGTCCAGCATGGCTACCACAGCATTTTGCAGCGATACGGCATCCCATTTGGTTTGCTCTTAGTGGGACTATCATTTATTTTTCAAGAGGACAATAACCCAACACACCTCCTGGCTGTGTAAGGGCTATTTGACCAAGGAGAGTGATGGAGTGCTGCACCAGATGACCTGGCCTCCACAATCACCCGACCTCAACTCAATTGAGATGGCTTGGGATGAGTTGGACCGCAGAGTGAAGCAAAAGCATCCAACAAGTGCTCAGTGCTCATTTGTATATGTGGGAACTCCTTCAAGGCAGTTGGAAAAGCATTCCTCATGAAGCTGGTTGAGTGAATGCCAAGATTGTGCAAAGCTGTCATCGAGGCTAAGAGTGGCTACTTTGAAGAATCTTTGTTTAACACTTTTTTTGATTACTACATGATTCAATATATGGTATTTCATAGTTTTGATGTCTTCAATATTATTCTACGGTAATGTAGAAAATAGTAAAAATGAAGAAAAACCCTTGAATGAGGTGTGTCCAAACTTTTGACTGGTACTGTACATGTTTGGACCTCACAGATATTCAAAAGCATTTTACTTTATTGTGGATAGTATCTTTACTGTTGAATTCCTATTACACTTAAAGTAGCCCACAATACATATGTGTACATATTCAATAGAGAGTAAGGAATAGAATTTCATGACTCTGTCCCACTGTAGATTGCAGTATTTGTAGTTGATTTAACTGCGTACTTACATAAATGAAGTAAAATACAGATCACAAAAACATAAAACATAGTTCTTCAGGACTTTCAAAACATCTGTTACATTATGCTTCATGTTACATTGTTCTAACCTATGAAAGGAAACAGACATTTATGTTTATTTTGGAGCAAAGCAGTGTTTACACTGTACATATATTTTGTCGTATAAAGTATTTTTTGAAACCATTTACCATTTTGAGGTTTCATATGAGCAGCATATCTGTTGCAAAGGGAAATGTAAAACCATGAGAGGGTACAATATGTCTTGTATGAGTGACGGGCAGGAAACAGAGAGAGAACTGATTGCAAACTGTTTCCACTGCATTCTCTACTGTAGTGGATAATCAGACATGTGTGAGATACCATTCTGTGTTTTCCCCCATCTAAATGTGTTTTATTTGAACCTTGTCAATATGTTCATGTATTTGTTCTTTTTTATAAATTCCTTTGAACAATATTAAAATGCAGATGTTCATCAACACTTGTGACTGGTGTTTCTGAAGCCTGGTTATCCACTTGAATCTCATTTTAGGCTGGTTCAAATTTGGATTCTTTGTTGTGCCCAATGTTCACATTCCTACAGCACAATATCCAGTTAATTACAGAACAAGTGGGTCTTGAACCTGCAACCTGAGGCCACAGGGGAAACAAACGCAGATTCTGTGCCATGAAGGTCAACACCTTATGAAAGAGGCATAGGTTTGCATACAGGGATGAGCATACCAGTGGTAAAATATCAAGATAAACCGTTTGTCATTTTGTTACAGAATTTCTCATAAAAATGCAGGTCCTTTGAAAGCACCTTTTTTAATACCACTAGGTATCACCTAATGATTGAGAAGTAATGCACTAGTCGTCCCCTCTTGCATTCAAGAAGAGTAACTGGAAGGCTACCAAACAGATTTACTTCTTATCACTGTCTGTCTTAATCCTCTTAAAGCCTTTTCAGGGGGCCATGTTCTTCAAGCATTTAATCAGTTTTGAACTTTCCACTGTGATTCTGCGATTAGCCTACACGCAAACGGAACACACCATCTAGTCTGAGCAGTGAAGGCATGAGGATTAGGCCGAGCCATCCACCATCAAGTATTCTCTTGGAAGTGTCATACACCCAGACAAGTCATTATCTCATTGAAAGTGGCATAATTGGACTTTAATGACAACTTGATGCGCGTACTCAATGGATGGTAGTAGCCAGGAATGTTGATCCGTAGCCAAAAACGGTGTGGTTTTGACTTGCAAGACAAGAGATGCTTGGAGCGCCCTTGTGAAAATGCTGGGGTGTGATTGGTGAAGGAAGCGGTGCGCTTGACAAGCGAAGGGGCTGGGTAGCAGCAGCAGCGGACTCGAGGCAAGAAAGGAAGGAGAAAAACCAATCGAAGCAGGATCGCCGTGACAGCTACGCTTTTTCAACAACAGAAACAAATCCAGTGTTTTCAGACCATGTCTTTTTAGACCAAGGTGCGCTTTAAATTGCATTTGGGAGCGTGTTTTTTAATTATGCGTGAGAATTGTCGCTCCCCACCTATCCCCCCTGTGCTGCTTGACCCGGGGGTGTATTCATTACGCCGTGTGTTGCAAATCGTTTTGCTACACAAACCGTTTACTCCAAACGCTGTTGACTTTTGTTTTGTTCTTAAACGAAAGTTGTAGTTCAGTGGTGTCTCGCTTCAAAAATAAATACGCGGGTGGAAGAAATTGTAACGCCGCGGAATTCACGCCACTTGAGAGCATGGAATAGTCAGTCAACAGATTGTACGTGCCGTTGAAGATTGTTCGGAACCGTTCCTGTTGCTAAACGTTTTACGATAGAATCGACGTAATGAATACACCCTCGACCAGCCGCTCTCCTGTCGGCTGGCTATCATCTGAATCTGTTAGTGGCTTTGGGTGTCTGACTACTTACTCTTCGTGGTATGTAGCTACCAGCTAACATGGGCTGCTAGCTAGAAAGATAGATAGCAAATGTCTCTGAGACATAGCTTGTGTTGGCGTGTATTTTATAACGTAGGACAAGAACAGCTTGGGGTGAAGTAGCTAGCTAGTTATCTAGCTAGCTAATTTGCTGGGTTTGAACCCCACCCATAGCTGCAGTGCCTAGCTTCATAGCTAACTAGGTAGTTATAGATTGTAAATATATGTTTATTGGAACCCTTCCGTACAAGTAATTACTTAGCTCATCCGTTGTTTAGGTGATACGCATAGTTTATTTGCTGCTAAATTGTTGCCGTCATTGTCACCAGCAGTGCATCTGGCATGCTCTGCATGCCGCTTGGTTGTTCTTTTTCTCTTCTGAATGGCCTGTTCTGTTGATTGCCAGATATCTAACCATGTTCTTTGTTGACCGCACCAAGGTCTATTTAAAAGCGGAATGATGTAACGTTAGCATCCGTATGTTTTGAGCAACCAAATGCTTGGACACCCTGTCAACAATGCAGGTTGCAGTGTAACACCAAGATAGGCTAACTAGCTATGTCAATAGTCATGCTAACACCCCATCATAATAAATAAAAATGGAACCTTTTATTTAACTAGGCAAGTCAGTTAAGAACAAATACTTATTTACAATGACGGCCTACCGGGGAACAGTACCGTGTTCAGGGGCAGAACGAAACCCTTTCGGTTACTGGCCCAATGCTCTAGCCACTAGGCTACCTGCCGCCCCAAATCAAATGAACATCAAAGCAATTCTAGTCCATAATGTGTTACTGTTCGTTACTACTTAATTAACAGCACAGCTGTGTGTGTGATTGGATTAACTCTCTACTGCAGACTTTGTACTGACACTGTCCTGCTGTTACAGTAGCCAGAGAGTTGGGGCTTGATTCCATTAGGCACAATTGAGGCTTTTGTCATTTTGGCCACATTAAGTAGGTGCGCAGAGAAGTACCTATGTTTCCTGTGCTTGTTTGCACGAAGGAATTGAAATGAATTATACTAGACTTTTTGAAAGCCTATTCAAAAGAAAGGTCAGTTGTAACAATTGTTGGCCAAGCTAAAATATTGTGAACAAAAACATAATTGGTTGAACAGTGTGGCAATAAAGTGACATTGTTACATTAGAAATGGATTGTTTACCAGACAGCTGGGTCAGATGAAAATATCCGGTTTTCACGGATATAGTATCTTCAACCGAGCTTCCTTTTCCTTTGAAAACCGGATGTGGGGACCTGTTCAGAGGTTTCTTTATGCCCACTACGTTAGGTTAACCAGACAGATACTAGGCTGCCTTTCTAGGATCACCAAGAGAACCTCCATTTGTGGTTTGTATACTCATTCTCAGTTTTGTTGCTGGTCTATGTGTGTGTCAGCCCGCCGTCACCATGACAGCAGAGGAGATCATCAATGTGAAGGAGGTGGAGATCATCAAGGTGATCCTGGACTTCCTCAACTCCAGGAAACTTCACATCAGCATGCTGGCCCTGGAGAAAGAGAGCGGAGTCATCAACGGACTGTATTCTGACGACATGCTGTTCCTCAGGTACACCTGGGTCGTATTCAATAGGCACCAACAAAAACAAAACACAAGATTTAAACAGGGAGGGACTACATGGATTTATCCAACAAGGAACTTTTCAGTTGCAAAATGTTTTGCTGCGGTGTGCCCTAGTGAATATGACCCTGACATTACTGTTTGGGTCTTACTACATGGCTAGGTTTGGAATGACAAAGGTCTGGCTCGCCCATAGCATATCAGGACACCTCCATAAGTGTTTGCTGCAATACAACAGTTGACAGAATAATTAGACAAGATTCCTGCTGTTCCGCATTTTCATCAACTTCATGCATGTTATTTTTCAGTCGCATATGAATAGATCACTGGTTGCTAAACTATTGCTGAAACACTAACAATGTTCAGAAAGTGTAGCATCATTTCCTTTGTTTTTCCAATAATGATCTAGACCTCTTCGATGCTGGATTGGAGTGGACATTTGAATGTCAGCCAGCAGTGTAGACCTCTTTGGCATTCCACTCAGTTTGGTGTGTGAAATGCCTGATGGGATTGGAGTTGGACCCCTTTCACACAGAGGGCCCCACTGTTACCTGGTGACCATTCACTGCCTGTCTTTCATCTGCCAATAACAAAACAATCTGTTCTGCTACCGTAAGACATGGCATAGCAGGGAAGTCGAATAGAGAACCCTTTGTTTATTTTTGTTCTGAAATGATCTGGTTAGTCTGAATAGGCTCAGAGCACGTAATGGGTGTCGCGATACCCGTTAGTATCGTGGCAAGGAAACGAAACACAAAGCAGATCTAACCTCTTTAGGAAAACCACCTTAATGCTGGAAACAAACATCAATATGTTGTCATCCAGAGTCACATGTATTTATTTTCCAGGCTATAGCACACAATATACAGCAGGCTTTTAGAGGACCAAAGAGTTTGGTCTGCTTTGTGTTTTTATTTTTGCCATGGAAAAAACATTGCGATACTGGTATCAATTCGGCCCAGTAACTGACTTGTTTGTGTTGTTTATCTCTGTCCAGACAGCTGGTGTTGGATGGGCAGTGGGACGAGGTGCTCCAGTTCATTCAGCCGTTGTTTGTGTTGTTTATCTCTGTCCAGACAGCTGGTGTTGGATGGGCAGTGGGACGAGGTGCTCCAGTTCATTCAGCCGTTGTTTGTGCTGTTTATCTCTGTCCAGACAAGCTGGTGTTGGATGGGCAGTGGGACGAGGTGCTCCAGTTCATTCAGCCGTTGTTTGTGTTGTTTATCTCTGTCCAGACAGCTGGTGTTGGATGGGCAGTGGGACGGGGTGCTCCAGTTCATTCAGCCGTTGTTTATTCAGCCGTTGTTTGTGCTGTTTATCTCTGTCCAGACAGCTGGTGTTGGATGGGCAGTGGGACGAGGTGCTCCAGTTCATTCAGCCGTTGTTTGTGCTGTTTATCTCTGTCCAGACAGCTGGTGTTGGATGGGCAGTGGGACGAGGTGCTCCAGTTCATTCAGCCGTTGTTTGTGCTGTTTATCTCTGTCCAGACAGCTGGTGTTGGATGGGCAGTGGGACGAGGTGCTCCAGTTCATTCAGCCGTTGTTTGTGTTGTTTATCTCTGTCCAGACAGCTGGTGTTGGATGGGCAGTGGGACGAGGTGCTCCAGTTCATTCAGCCGTTGTTTGTGCTGTTTATCTCTGTCCAGACAGCTGGTGTTGGATGGGCAGTGGGACGAGGTGCTCCAGTTCATTCAGCCGTTGTTTGTGTTGTTTATCTCTGTCCAGACAGCTGGTGTTGGATGGGCAGTGGGACGAGGTGCTCCAGTTCATTCAGCCGTTGTTTGTGTTGTTTATCTCTGTCCAGACAGCTGGTGTTGGATGGGCAGTGGGACGAGGTGCTCCAGTTCATTCAGCCGTTGTTTGTGTTGTTTATCTCTGTCCAGACAGCTGGTGTTGGATGGGCAGTGGGACGAGGTGCTCCAGTTCATTCAGCCGTTGGACTGCATGGACACGTTTGACAGGAAAAGGTCAGGCATTGATGACACTAAATTCTGTGGTCAGAAATGAATGTATGTAGTCTGACTATGCCTGACAATTTCTGCAGTTAGCAATGCTATTATTGCCTTGTCAAACAACAACAACACGTTAGGAAACTGCCACCCAGGCTAGAATGTTCAGGTACTGGGCTTGAATGACTTTACTGGCACATGCATAAACTGTAGGATGAGACAACCCAATACTGTTGTGTTGTGCTGTCATAGGTTCCGTTACATCGTCCTGAAGCAGAAGTTTCTGGAGGCCCTGTGTGTGAACAACGCCATGTCTGCTGAGGACGAGCCACAGCATGTGAGTCAACAGACAAAGAATAGCCCCCCCACCCCCCACACACACACACACACACTTTGTTCTAGTGTCTGTCTCTGCCCTCACATTTTCCATCTCCCTGTCTTTGTTTGTCTGTTTCCTTTCCTCTGTCTTCTTCTGAATGAGCGAACAAATGAGCAATGAATCCTGAAACAGTCCCTCTTTATTTTTCCATCTAATTATTTTCTATTTCTCGCTGCTTCTTTTTCTCCTAGCCCACACACATTCATCGAGCTTTCTCTACCCTTCCTATATTAGCTTAGTCACAGACAGTGTAGATGTGAATCCAGCTTGTGTAGCCTGGCTGGATTAGTCTGGGCTTCTCAAGCCAGCTGTGTCTGTGTGTATAAGTGTGTTAGGTTGTCAGCCCAGCTCTTCATGAGTTAGTGTGTAACTGTGTGTGACATATGAGTCAGATTTAGGTCTAGGTTAGATCTCGTGAACATCTCTTTTGCACAATGATTGAAAGCAGTTCAAAGCAACACGGACATGATCTTATTTCTGAAGTTTCTCCTTGGACATGATAGAGATCTAAGCCCTTCAACCCTGACATTTAGAATCTAAGGGTGGGTTGCACCAACATGGTTTAAATTAATCAATTTAGATTAGAGGAAGGATTTAATTGAACTAGGATTAATTTAAAACTAGGTTTAACATTTGGGGCAACAAGATTAATAGATAAACCTTGATTTAACCCAGTTTAAGAGATAATCCATGTTGGTGCAACCCAACCTAAGCCTTAGAGAGCGATAACAGGTAGCTGCTTTTCTACAGGATCTACAGACATTCTGGGTTTATATGTTCAAAACATAATTTTTCTTCCCCCCCTCTGTCTCTGAGGGAATGTTGAGTCTGGAGGGAATGGGAATGGTAGCGATACATTGCCTCTAGAAATGAATAAATATGATAAAAGCCCGTTTTTTAAAATTGCAAACCTTCTAGACTGTATCAAAGTCCTGCTACGTGTGAGCTTAACATGAGGGAATCTGATGTGGTCCAAAATCCACTCTTTCTTTCTCTCTCTCCCCCTCTACCGCTCTCTCCTCTCTTCATCCCCTCTCCCTCAGTTGGAGTTCACCATGCAAGAGGCAGTGAAGTGTCTTCATGCTCTGGAGGAGGTCTGTCCCTCTAAAGATGACTACAGCAAGCTATGTCTGCTCCTCACCCTGCCTCGTCTCACCAACCACGCTGAGTTCAAGGCATGACACATTTTTATATTTATGGCATACTATATCTTCTTATAATAATATATATATAATTATTATTATATGGCATCTGACCTTATGATTCGTACTGTTATTCTAGCACAGTGATTATACGATTACTTTTAAGAAGGTTTGGTAACAGTTTACTGAAAGCAGGTATCAAAAGGAATGGGACACTAGTCACTTAATAATGTTTACATATCTGGCATTACTCATCTCATATGTGTATACTGTATTCTATACTATTCTACTGTATCGCATTTACTTAATGTTCACATCTGGCATTACTCATCTCATATGTGTATACTGTATTCTATACTATTCTAGGGTATCTTAGTCACTTAATAATGTTTACATCTGGCATTACTCATCTCATATGTGTATACTGTACTCTATACTATTCTAGGGTATCTTAGTCACTTAATAATGTTTACATCTGGCATTACTCATCTCATATGTGTATACTGTATTCTATACTATTCTAGGGTATCTTAGTCACTTAATAATGTTCACATCTGGCATTACTCATCTCATATGTGTATACTGTATTCTATACTATTCTAGGGTATCTTAGTCACTTAATAATGTTTACATCTGGCATTACTCATCTCATATGTGTATACTGTATTCTATACTATTCTAGGGTATCTTAGTCACTTAATAATGTTTACATCTGGCATTACTCATCTCATATGTGTATACTGTACTCTATACTATTCTACTGTATCGCATTTACTTAATAATGTTCACATATCTGGCATTACTCATCTCATATGTGTATACTGTATTCTATACTATTCTAGGGTATCTTAGTCACTTAATAATGTTTACATATCTGGCATTACTCATCTCATATGTGTATACTGTATTCTATACTATTCTAGGGTATCTTAGTCACTTAATAATGTTCACATATCTGGCATTACTCATCTCATATGTGTATACTGTATTCTATACTATTCTACTGTATCGCATTTACTTAATAATGTTCACATATCTGGCATTACTCATCTCATATGTGTATACTGTATTCTATACTATTCTAGGGTATCTTAGTCACTTAATAATGTTTACATATCTGGCATTACGCATCTCATATGTGTATACTGTATTCTATACTATTCTACTGTATCGCATTTACTTAATAATGTTCACATATCTGGCATTACTCATCTCATATGTGTATACTGTATTCTATACTATTCTAGGGTATCTTAGTCACTTAATAATGTTTACATATCTGGCATTACTCATCTCATATGTGTATACTGTTCTCTATACTATTCTAGGGTATCTTAGTCACTTAATAATGTTCACACATCTGGCATTACTCATCTCATATGTGTATACTGTACTCTATACTATTCTACTGTATCGCATTTACTTAATGTTCACATATCTGGCATTACTCATCTCATATGTGTATACTGTATTCTATACTATTCTAGTGTATCTTAGTCACTTAATAATGTTTACATATCTGGCATTACTCATCTCATATGTGTATACTGTATTCTATACTATTCTAGGGTATCTTAGTCACTTAATAATGTTTACATATCTGGCATTACTCATCTCATATGTGTATACTGTTCTCTATACTATTCTAGGGTATCTTAGTCACTTAATAATGTTCACACATCTGGCATTACTCATCTCATATGTGTATACTGTACTCTATACTATTCTACTGTATCGCATTTACTTAATAATGTTCACATATCTGGCATTACTCATCTCATATGTGTATACTGTATTCTATACTATTCTAGGGTATCTTAGTCACTTAATAATGTTTACATATCTGGCATTACTCATCTCATATGTGTATACTGTATTCTATACTATTCTAGGGTATCTTAGTCACTTAATAATGTTCACATCTGGCATTACTCATCTCATATGTGTATACTGTACTCTATACTATTCTACTGTATCGCATTTACTTAATGTTCACATATCTGGCATTACTCATCTCATATGTGTATACTGTATTCTATACTATTCTAGGGTATCTTAGTCACTTAATAATGTTTACATATCTGGCATTACTCATCTCATATGTGTATACTGTATTCTATACTATTCTAGGGTATCTTAGTCACTTAATAATGTTTACACATCTGGCATTACTCATCTCATATGTGTATACTGTATTCTATACTATTCTACTGTATCGCATTTACTTAATAATGTTCACATATCTGGCATTACTCATCTCATATGTGTATACTGTATTCTATACTATTCTACTGTATCGCATTTACTTAATAATGTTCACATATCTGGCATTACTCATCTCATATGTGTATACTGTATTCTATACTATTCTACTGTATCGCATTTACTTAATAATGTTCACATATCTGGCATTACTCATCTCATATGTGTATACTGTATTCTATACTATTCTAGGGTATCTTAGTCACTTAATAATGTTTACATATCTGGCATTACGCATCTCATATGTGTATACTGTATTCTATACTATTCTACTGTATCGCATTTACTTAATAATGTTCACATATCTGGCATTACTCATCTCATATGTGTATACTGTATTCTATACTATTCTAGGGTATCTTAGTCACTTAATAATGTTTACATATCTGGCATTACTCATCTCATATGTGTATACTGTTCTCTATACTATTCTAGGGTATCTTAGTCACTTAATAATGTTCACACATCTGGCATTACTCATCTCATATGTGTATACTGTACTCTATACTATTCTACTGTATCGCATTTACTTAATGTTCACATATCTGGCATTACTCATCTCATATGTGTATACTGTATTCTATACTATTCTAGGGTATCTTAGTCACTTAATAATGTTTACATATCTACATTACTCATCTCATATGTGTATACTGTTCTCTATACTATTCTAGTGTATCGCATTTACTTAATGTTCACATATCTGGCATTACTCATCTCATATGTACAGTGGGGAGAACAAGTATTTGGTAC
This sequence comes from Oncorhynchus masou masou, assembly GCF_036934945.1. Classification (NCBI taxonomy): domain Eukaryota; kingdom Metazoa; phylum Chordata; class Actinopteri; order Salmoniformes; family Salmonidae; genus Oncorhynchus; species Oncorhynchus masou. The sequence continues at coordinate 41,777,316 of NC_088228.1, forward strand.
ACTGCTGATTTTGCAGGTTTTCCTACTTACAAAGCATGTAGAGGTCTGTAATTTGTTATCATAGGTACACTTCAACTGAGAGACGGAATCTAAAAACAAAATCCAGAAAATCACATTGTATGATTTTTAAGCAATTTGCATTTTATTGCATGACATAAGTATTTGATACATCAGAGAAGTAGAACTTAATATTTGGTACAGAAACCTTTGTTTACAATTACAGAGATCATATGTTTCCTGTAGTTCTTGACCAGGTTTGCACACACTGCAGCAGGGATTTTGGCCCACTCCTCCATACAGACCTTCTTCAGATCCTTCAGGTTCCGGGGCTGTCGCTGGGCAATACGGACTTTCAGCTCCCTCCAAAGATTTTCTATTGGGTTCAGGTCTGGAGACTGGCTAGGCCACTCCAGGACCTTGAGATGCTTCTTACGGAGCCACTCCTTAGTTGCCCTGGCTGTGTATTTCGGGTCGTTGTCATGCTGGAAGACCCAGCCACGATCCATCTTCAATGCTCTTACTGAGGGAAGGAGGTTGTTGGCCAAGATCTCGCGATACATGGCCCCATCCATCCTCCCCTCAATACGGTGCAGTCGTCCTGTCCCCTTTGCAGAAAAGCATCCCCAAAGAATGAGGTTTCCATTCTACTGTATCTTAGTCCGTATCTTAGTCCGTTCCACTCGTCCATATGTATATTCTGTGTTCTCTACTATTCTACTGTATCTTGGTCCATTTCACTCGTCCATATGTATATTCTGTGTTCTCTACTATTCTACTGTATCTTGGTCCATTCCACTCGTCCATATGTATATTCTGTGTTCTCTACTATTCTACTGTATCTTGGTCCATTTCACTCGTCCATATGTATATTCTGTGTTCTCTACTATTCTACTGTATCTTGGTCCATTTCACTCGTCCATATGTATATTCTGTATTCATTCCTACTTAGATTTCTGTGTATTGGGTATATGTGGTGTACTTTGTTAGACATTACTTGTTAGATATTACTGCACTGTCGGAGCTAGAAGCACAAGCATTTCGCTGCACCGGTAATAACATCTGCTAATCACGTGTATATGACCAATAAACTTTGATTTGAAAAGGCATTATTACATTGTTCATTGTTCTAATGAGCCCTTGTGGTTTATTATTCTCTCATAATGTTTGGGTTTTAGCTAAATGACTAAACAGTATAATGTTTCCCCTCCAGGACTGGAACCCCAGCACGGCGCGGGTGCACTGTTTTGAAGAGGCGTGCACCATGGTGGCAGAGTTCATCCCTGCAGACAGGAAGCTGAGCGAAGCTGGGTTCAGGGCCTCAGGGAACCGCCTCTTCCAGCTCCTCATTAAAGGAGTTCTGTATGAGTGCTGCGTAGAGTTCTGCCAGGTACTTACAAAGTACCTATACCATTCTATCGATCACTTAATATTACTGTTTTAGTTTAATATGATGTTATGATGTCATTGCTTGCGTGATTATATTAATTAACCATTGATTCATGCCATGCTTGATTGGCTGATAGATTGATGGATTGACTACCTCTGTCTCCAGAGCAAGGCGACAGGCGAGGAGATCACGGAGGGCGAGGTGCTCCTGGGGGTGGACATGCTGTGTGGGAACGGCTGTGACGACCTGGACCTGTCCTTACTGTCCTGGATGCAGAACCTGTCCCACAGCGTCTTCTCCTGCGCCTTCGAGCAGAAGCTGCTCCAGATCCACGTGGACCGCCTGGTCAAGCCCGCCAAGGCCGGCTACGCAGACCTGCTCACCCCGCTAATCAGCAAGCTGTCCCCCTACCCCTCCTCGCCCCTCCGCCGCCCCCAGTCCGCCGACGCCTACATGTCCCGCTCCCTGAACCCGGCCCTGGACGGGCTGTCCTATGGTCTGTCTGGCCAGGAGAAGAGGGGCCCAGGGGGGGACATGGCGGGGGGGAAGGGGGTGTCTAACTACCACACGGGGGGCCAGAGTCTGAGCAGGAGTCTGATGCTGGAGAGCTCCGATTGCCACAGCATCTTTGAGGAGTCGCCTGAGAGGTGAGAGGAGGATGGATTCATGTAGCGCTTTTCAATATGGAGGTGTGAAAGACTCTTCCATTGAGAGGTGAGATGGCTTGGATTCATGTAGCGCTTTTCAATATGGAGGTGTGAAAGACTCTTCCATTGAGAGGTGAGATGGCTTGGATTCATGTAGCGCTTTTCAATATGGAGGTGTGAAAGACTCTTCCATTGAGAGGTGAGATGGCTTGGATTCATGTAGCGCTTTTCAATATGGAGGTGTGAAAGACTCTTCCATTGAGAGGTGAGAGGAGGATGGATTCATGTAGCGCTTTTCAATATGGAGGTGTGAAAGACTCTTCCATTGAGAGGTGAGATGGCTTGGATTCATGTAGCGCTTTTCAATATGGAGGTGTGAAAGACTCTTCCATTGAGAGGTGAGATGGCTTGGATTCATGTAGCGCTTTTCAATATGGAGGTGTGAAAGACTCTTCCATTGAGAGGTGAGATGGCTTGGATTCATGTAGCGCTTTTCAATATGGAGGTGTGAAAGACTCTTCCATTGAGAGGTGAGATGGCTTGGATTCATGTAGCGCTTTTCAATATGGAGGTGTGAAAGACTCTTCCATTGAGAGGTGAGATGGCTTGGATTCATGTAGCGCTTTTCAATATGGAGGTGTGAAAGACTCTTCCATTGAGAGGTGAGATGGCTTGGATTCATGTAGCGCTTTTCAATATGGAGGTGTGAAAGACTCTTCCATTGAGAGGTGAGATGGCTTGGATTCATGTAGCGCTTTTCAATATGGAGGTGTGAAAGACTCTTCCATTGTAAGTGGGGAATTATCTACCATTAATGTGGAGTACCCACCTGGGTGATGTGCTCCACCTAGTCATTTTCCCCTCTAGAATAATCCCCAACCATTGGCTAAGTAGGCCAAGTAATTACATTAATTAACCTGTTTGATTTAGCCTAGACACTGGAGTAGACTGTTGATTAGCCTGCGTGGTAGAAAACACTTGAGACTGTTGAAGGAGAAGCTCAGTGATTATCTTGAAGTTTTCTACTGCTCAATAACACCCACTTATGTGGACGCCGTGACAGTAGGGCTGAGTGACAGTAGGGCTGAGTGACAGTAGGGCTGAGTGACAGTAGGGCTGAGCGACAGTAGGGCTGAGCGACAGTAGGGCTGAGCGACAGTAGGGCTGAGCGACAGTAGGGCTGAGCGACAGTAGGGCTGAGCGACAGTAGGGCTGAGCGACAGTAGGGCTGAGCGACAGTAGGGCTGAGCGACAGTAGGGCTGAGCGACAGTAGGGCTGAGCGACAGTAGGGCTGAGCGACAGTAGGGCTGAGCGACAGTAGGGCTGAGCGACAGTAGGGCTGAGCGACAGTAGGGCTGAGCGACAGTAGGGCTGAGCGACAGTAGGGCTGAGCGACAGTAGGGCTGAGCGACAGTAGGGATGATCTGAGTTGTGTCTGGTACATCTGTTTGTACTCTGCAACCCTCTCTCTGCACTTTCATTTCACTGCACCGTTTATACCTGCTGTATCCTGTGCTTGTGATGAATACACTTGGATTTGATTGTATGTCTTGCTAACTTCATTGCTGTGATTGGTGTTGGCAAGAAAGTCTGTGACTAGGGTGGCTGGAGTCTTTGACAATTTTTAGGGCCTTACTCTGACACCGCCTGGTATAGAGGTCCTGGATGGCAAAAAGCTTGGCCCCAGTGATGTACTGCACTCTGTAGTGCCTTGCGGTCGGAGGCAGAGCAGTTACCATACCAGGCAGTGATGCATCCCGTCAGGATGCTCTCGGTGGTGCAGCTGTTGAACCTTTTAAGGATCTGAGGACCCATGACAAATCTTTTCATTCTCCTGAGGGGGAATAGGCTTTGTCGTGCCCTCTTCAGGACTGTCTTGTTGTGTTTGGACCATGTTAGTTTGTTGGTGATGTGGACGCCAAGGAACTTGAAGCTCTCAACCTGCTCCACTACAGCCCAGTGGATGAGAATGGGGGTGTGCTCGTTTTTTTTTCTGGAGTCCACGATCAGCTTCTTTGTCTTGATCACGTTGAGGGAGAGGTTGTAGTCCTGGCCCCACACAGCCAGGTCTCTGACCTCCTCCCAATAGGCTGTCTTGTTGGTGATCAGGCCTACCACTGTTGTGTCATCGGCAAACTTAATGTTGGTGTTGAAGTCGTGCCTGGCCATGCAGTCATGAGTGAACAGGGAGTACAGGAGGGGACTGAGCATGCACCCCTGAGGGGCCCCGGTGTTGAGGATCAGCGTGGCAGATGTGTTGTTACCTACCCTTACCACCTGGGGGCGGCCCGTCAGGAAGTCAAGGATCCAGTTGCAGAAGGTGTTTAGTCCCAGGGTCCTTAGCTTATTGATGAGCTTGAGGGAGAGGTTGTAGTCCAAACTTGATGATGTTGTTGGAGTCGTGCCTGGCCATGCAGTCGTGAGTGAACAGGGAGTATACCTCTGTTGTGGCCCGCGTGTTGAGGATCAGCGTGGCGGACGTGTTGTTACCTACCCTTACCACCTGGGGTGGCCCATCAGGAGGTCCAGGCTCCAGTTGCAGAGGGAGCTGTTCAGTCCCAGGGTCCTTAGAAAAGTGATGAGCTTTGAGGGCACTATGGTGTTAAATGCTGAGCTGTAGTCAACGAATAGCATTCTCCCATAGGTGATCATTTTGTCCAGGTGTCCAAGGGCAGTGTTCAGTGCAATAGTGATTGCGTCATCTGTGGATCTGTTGGGGCGGTATGCACATTTTGAGTGGGTCTTGCACCACTAGGAGCGCCGCCTCTGGATGAGCGTCTTCCTGTTTGCTTAACAGCGGTATGCGTCTCATTGAGTGCGGTTTTAGTGGTGGTATGTAGACAGCTACAAAAAATACAGATAAACTCTCTAGGTAGATAGTGTGGTCTACAGCTTATCATGAGATACTCTACCTCAGGTGAGCAAACCCTTGAGACTTCCTTAAAATCGTGCACCAGCTGTTGTTTACAAATATACATAGACTGCCACTCCTTGTCTTACCAGAGGCTAGTCCATAGAGCAGAAGTTAATCTCTCTGGTTCTTCTTCCTAGCTCCAGGACGGACACGCCCGTGGATAAGATGATGAGTTCGGGCACCCTGCGCCCTGACTCCGCCCCTGGAGAGGACGCCCCATCACCAGGCTCTACAGAGAGGAACGAGGTAAGACACCTGATGGAGGAAGATGAGATGTAACCACGTCTGTCTTGCAAAATATACAGATTTCTAGAAAATACATTTGAAGTCAGAAGTTTACTTACACTTAGGTTGGAGTCATTAAAACTTGTTTTTCAACCCCTCCACAAATTTCTTGTTAACAAACTATAGTTTTGGCAAGTTGGTTAGGACATCTACTGTGTGCATGACACAAGTCATTTTTCCAACAATTGTTTACAGACAGATTATTTCACTTACAATTCACTGTATCACAATTCTAGTGGGTCAGAAGTTTACATACACTAAGTTGACTGTGTCTTTAAACAGCTTGGAAAATTCCAGAAAATGATGTCATGGCTTTAGAAGCTTCTGATAGGCTAATTGACATCATTTGAGTCAATTGGAGGTGTACCTCGATGTAGTTCAAGGCCGACCTTCAAACTCAGTGCCTCTTTGCTTGACATCATGGAAAATCAAAGAAATCAGCCAAAGAAATGGTAGACCTCCACAAGTCTGGTTCATCCTTGGGAGCAATTTCTAAACGCCTGAAGGTACCACGTTCATCTGTACAAACAATAGTTCGCAAGTATAAATACCATGGGACCACGCAGCCGTCATACCGCTCAGGAAGGACACTTGTTCTGTCTCCTAGAGATGAATGTACTTTGGTGCGAAAAGTGCAAATCAATCCCAGAACAACAGCAAAGGACCTTTGGAAGATGCTGGAGGAAACGGGTACAAAAGTATCTATATCCACAGTAAAACGAGACCTATATTCACATAACCTGAAAGGCCGCTCAGCAAGGAAGAAGCCACTGCTGCTAAACCACCATAAAAAAGCCAGACTACGGTTTGGTCGCAAATAGGTCTTCCAAATGGACAATGACCCCAAGCATGCTTCCAAAGTTGTGGCAAAATGGCTTAAGGACAACAAAGTCAAGGTATTGGAGTGGCCATCACAAAGCCCTGACCTCAATCCTATAGAAAATGTGTAGGCAGAACTGAAAAGGCGTGTGAGCAAGGAGGCCCACAAACCTGACTCAGTTACACCAGCTCTGTCAGGAGTTATGGGCCAAAAGCTTGTGGAAGGCTACCCGAAACGTTTGACCCAAGTCAAACAATTTAAAGGCAATGCCAAATACTAATTGAGTGTATGTAAACTTCTGACCCACTTGGAATGTGATAAAAGAAATAAAAGCTGAAATAAATCATTCTCTCTACTATTATTCTGACATTTCACATTCTTAAAATAAAGTGGTGATCCTAACTGACCTAAGACAGGGAATTTTTACTAGCATTAAATGTCAGGAATTGGGAACTGAGTTTAAATGTATTTGGCTAAGGTGTATGTTATCCTCCGACTTCAACTGTAAGTGCATGAGAAACCATTTTTACCAACCAACTCTGGAGTCATCTTCTCTGCTGATGTGTATGGATTGGGGTTGTGGATTGTAGAGAGGATTACTTTCAAAGATGGTGGCCTTCTCCCTCAGTCTAAATATAGGCCGGACTTAGAGTCGAATGTGTGTGGTGTGTATGAGACTCACTGAGTCATCGACCTTCTGGGGCTTACAGGGCCTGTATTACAGCCAAGAGACATGTCACCTGCCCTCTCTCTCTCTCCCTCTCTCTGTCTCTCTTTCCCTCTGCATCTCCCTCGTCTTTGGCATTGTGTGTAAGTTAATGCCTATCAGATAGGCACTGCAGAGGGCTGAAGTTAGAGGGAAGGGGTGTGGGCTCAGTGCTGGCTTTGAATGTGAATGGCAGTATGTAAGAAGTTGGCTGTACTTCAAACTATTTCTGAATTTGGTTTATTTTAGTATGGTGTGTGTGTGTGTGACTACTGAGAAGTTGGAAGGGTTTTACCAGCAGTGTGTGTCTCTGTATTTACAGTGCGTTCAGAAAGTATTCAGACCCCTTGACTTTTTCCCACATGTTGTTACTTTACAGCCTCATTCTAACATGGACGACAAAACAATACTCTGCAATCTACACACAACACCCCATAATGACACAGTGAAAACAGGTTGTATGTGTGACGTTATGTTCACTGTGTCTCTGACCAGCTGCATGACTCGACAGAGAAGTTTGAGGAGTTCTACCGGCAGCGTCTGAGGGTCCAGCAGCACCTGGAACAGAAGCAGCAGCAGAGACAACTCTACCAGCAGATGCTGCTGGAGGGAGGGGTACAACACAGTGACCAGCCAGCCCCCGGGACAGACGCCATGCAGCACAGCCTCACTGAGACGTTCCTCAACAGGTTAGAGATTGGAATGTGGACACACACACACACACACACACACACACACACACACACACACACACACACACACAGGGCACACAGGTCAGTTCACCCATCACACAGGGCTTCAGGTCCTCAACAGGTCAGTTCACCCATCACTGGGCTTCAGGTCACAGGTCAGTTCACCCATCACTGCACACACAGGGCTTCAGGTCCTCAACAGGTCAGTTCACCCATCACTGCACACACAGGGCTTCAGGTCCTCAACAGGTCAGTTCACCCATCACTGCACACACAGGGCTTCAGGTCCTCAACAGGTCAGTTCACCCATCACTGCACACACAGGGCTTCAGGTCCTCAGGTCCTCAACAGGTCAGTTCACCCATCACTGCACACAGGGCTTCAGGTCCTCAACAGGTCTTCACCCATCACTGCACACACAGGGCTTCCTCCTCAACAGGTCAGTTCACCCATCACTGCACACACAGGGCTTCAGGTCCTCAACAGGTCAGTTCACCCATCACTGCACACACAGGGCTTCAGGTCCTCAACAGGTCAGTTCACCCATCACTGCACACACAGGGCTTCAGGTCCTCAACAGGTCAGTTCACCCATCACTGCACACACAGGGCTTCAGGTCCTCAACAGGTCAGTTCACCCATCACTGCACACAGGTCAGGGCTTCAGGTCCTCAACAGGTCAGTTCACCCATCACTGCACACACAGGGCTTCAGGTCCTCAACAGGTCAGTTCACCCATCACTGCACACACAGGGCTTCAGGTCCTCAACAGGTCAGTTCACCCATCACTGCACACACAGGGCTTCAGGTCCTCAACAGGTCAGTTCACCCATCACTGCACACACAGGGCTTCAGGTCCTCACTGCACACACAGGGCTTCAGGTCCTCAACAGGTCAGTTCACCCATCACTGCACACACAGGGCTTCAGGTCCTCAACAGGTCAGTTCACCCATCACTGCACACACAGGGGTCTTCACCCATCACTGGTCCCTCAACAGGTCAGTTCACCCATCACTGCACACACAGGGCTTCAGGTCCTCAACAGGTCACCCATCACTGTTCACCTCATCAGTTCACCCATCACTGCACACACAGGGCTTCAGGTCCTCAACAGGTCAGTTCACCCATCACTGCACACACAGGGCTTCAGGTCCTCAACAGGTCAGTTCACCCATCACTGCACACACAGGGCTTCAGGTCCTCAACAGGTCAGTTCACCCATCACTGCACACACAGGGCTTCAGGTCCTCAACAGGTCAGTTCACCCATCACTCACACACAGGGCTCACCTCAACAGGTCAGTTCACATCACTGCACACACAGGGCTTCAGGTCCTCAACAGGTCAGTTCACCCATCACTGCACACACAGGGCTTCAGGTCCTCAACAGGTCAGTTCACCCATCACTGCACACACTTCAGGGCTTCAGGTCCTCAACAGGTCAGTTCACCCCATCACTGCACACACAGGGCTTCAGGTCCTCAACAGGTCAGTTCACCCATCACTGCACACACAGGGCTTCAGGTCCTCAACAGGTCAGTTCACCCATCACTGCACACACAGGGCTTCAGGTCCTCAACAGGTCAGTTCACCCATCACTGCACACACAGGGCTTCAGGTCCTCAACAGGTCAGTTCACCCATCACTGCACACACAGGGCTTCAGGTCCTCAACAGGTCAGTTCACCCATCACTGCACACACAGGGCTTCAGGTCCTCAACAGGTCAGTTCACCCATCACTGCACACACAGGGCTTCAGGTCCTCAACAGGTCAGTTCACCCATCACTGCACACACAGGGCTTCAGGTCCTCAACAGGTCAGTTCACCCATCACTGCACACACAGGGCTTCAGGTCCTCAACAGGTCAGTTCACCCATCACTGCACACACAGGGCTTCAGGTCCTCAACAGGTCAGTTCACCCATCACTGCACACACAGGGCTTCAGGTCCTCAACAGGTCAGTTCACCCATCACTGCACACACAGGGCTTCAGGTCCTCAACAGGTCAGTTCACCCATCACTGCACACACAGGGCTTCAGGTCCTCAGGTCCACCCATCACTGCACAGGGCTTCAGGTCCTCAACAGGTCAGTTCATCACTGCACACACAGGGCTTCAGGTCCTCAACAGGTCAGTTCACCCATCACTGCACACACAGGGCTTCAGGTCCTCAACAGGTCAGTTCACCCATCACTGCACACACAGGGCTTCAGGTCCTCAACAGGTCAGTTCACCCATCACTGCACACACAGGGCTTCAGGTCCTCAACAGGTCAGTTCACCCATCACTGCACACACAGGGCTTCAGGTCCTCAACAGGTCAGTTCACCCATCACTGCACACACAGGGCTTCAGGTCCTCAACAGGTCAGTTCACCCATCACTGCACACACAGGGCTTCAGGTCCTCAACAGGTCAGTTCACCCATCACTGCACACACAGGGCAGGGCTTCAGGTCCACAGGGCTCAACAGGTCAGTTCACCCATCACTGCACACACAGGGCTTCAGGTCCTCAACAGGTCAGTTCACCCATCACTGCACACACAGGGCTTCAGGTCCTCAACAGGTCAGTTCACCCATCACTGCACAGGGCTTCAGGTCCTCAACAGGTCAGTTCACCCATCACTGCACACACAGGGCTTCAGGTCCTCAACAGGTCAGTTCACCCACACACAGGGCTTCACCTCAACAGGTCAGTTCACCCATCACTGCACACACAGGGCTTCAGGTCCTCAACAGGTCAGTTCACCCATCACTGCACACACAGGGCTTCAGGTCCTCAACAGGTCAGTTCACCCATCACTGCACACACAGGGCTTCAGGTCCTCAACAGGTCAGTTCACCCATCACTGCACACACAGGGCTTCAGGTCCTCAACAGGTCAGTTCACCCATCACTGCACACACAGGGCTTCAGGTCCTCAACAGGTCAGTTCACCCATCACTGCACACACAGGGCTTCAGGTCCTCAACAGGTCAGTTCACCCATCACTGCACACACAGGGCTTCAGGTCCTCAACAGGTCAGTTCACCCATCACTGCACACACAGGGCTTCAGGTCCTCAACAGGTCAGTTCACCCATCACTGCACACACAGGGCTTCAGGTCCTCAACAGGTCAGTTCACCCATCACTGCACACACAGGGCTTCAGGTCCTCAACAGGTCAGTTCACAGGTCCATCACTGCACACACAGGGCTTCAGGTCCTCAACAGGTCAGTTCACCCATCACTGCACACACAGGGCTTCAGGTCCTCAACAGGTCAGTTCACCCATCACTGCACACACAGGGCTTCAGGTCCTCAACAGGTCAGTTCACCCATCACTGCACACACAGGGCTTCAGGTCCTCACTGCAACAGGTCAGTTCAGTTCACCCATCACTGCACACACAGGGCTTCAGGTCCTCAACAGGTCAGTTCACCCATCACTGCACACACAGGGCTTCAGGTCCTCAACAGGTCAGTTCACCCATCACTGCACACACAGGGCTTCAGGTCCTCAACAGGTCAGTTCACCCATCACTGCACACACAGGGCTTCAGGTCCTCAACAGGTCAGTTCACCCATCACTGCACACACAGGGCTTCAGGTCCTCAACAGGTCAGTTCACCCATCACTGCACACACAGGGCTTCAGGTCCTCAACAGGTCAGTTCACCCATCACTGCACACACAGGGCTTCAGGTCCTCAACAGGTCAGTTCACCCATCACTGCACACACAGGGCTTCAGGTCCTCAACAGGTCAGTTCACCCATCACTGCACACACAGGGCTTCAGGTCCTCAACAGGTCAGTTCACCCATCACTGCACACACAGGGCTTCAGGTCCTCAACAGGTCAGTTCACCCATCACTGCACACACAGGGCTTCAGGTCCTCAACAGGTCAGTTCACCCATCACTGCACACACAGGGCTTCAGGTCCTCAACAGGTCAGTTCACCCATCACTGCACACACAGGGCTTCAGGTCCTCAACAGGTCAGTTCACCCATCACTGCACACACAGGGCTTCAGGTCCTCAACAGGTCAGTTCACCCATCACTGCACACACAGGGCTTCAGGTCCTCAACAGGTCAGTTCACCCATCACTGGTCACACATCAGGGGCTTCAGGTCCTCAACAGGTCAGTTCACCCATCACTGCACACACAGGGCTTCAGGTCCTCAACAGGTCAGTTCACCCATCACTGCACACACAGGGCTTCAGGTCCTCAACAGGTCAGTTCACCCATCACTGCACACAGGGCTGCACATCACTGCACACACAGGGCTTCAGGTCCTCAACAGGTCAGTTCACCCATCACTGCACACACAGGGCTTCAGGTCCTCAACAGGTCAGTTCACCCATCACTGCACACACTTCAGGTCCTCAACAGCTTCAGCACACACAGGGCTCCTCAACAGGTCAGTTCACCCATCACTGCACACACAGGGCTTCAGGTCCTCAACAGGTCAGTTCACCCATCACTGCACACACAGGGCTTCAGGTCCTCAACAGGTCAACAGGTCAGTTCACCCATCACTGCACACACAGGGCTTCAGGTCCTCAACAGGTCAGTTCACCCATCACTGCACACACAGGGCTTCAGGTCCTCAACAGGTCAGTTCACCCATCACTGCACACACAGGGCTTCAGGTCCTCAACAGGTCAGTTCACCCATCACTGCACACACAGGGCTTCAGGTCCTCAACAGGTCAGTTCACCCATCACTGCACACACAGGGCTTCAGGTCCTCAACAGGTCAGTTCACCCATCACTGCACACACAGGGCTTCAGGTCCTCAACAGGTCAGTTCACCCATCACTGCACACACAGGGCTTCAGGTCCTCAACAGGTCAGTTCACCCATCACTGCACACACAGGGCTTCAGGTCCTCAACAGGTCAGTTCACCCATCACTGCACACACAGGGCTTCAGGTCCTCAACAGGTCAGTTCACCCATCACTGCACACACAGGGCTTCAGGTCCTCAACAGGTCAGTTCACCCATCACTGCACACACAGGGCTTCAGGTCCTCAACAGGTCAGTTCACCCATCACTGCACACACAGGGCTTCAGGTCCTCAACAGGTCAGTTCACCCATCACTGCACACACAGGGCTTCAGGTCCTCAACAGGTCAGTTCACCCATCACTGCACACACAGGGCTTCAGGTCCTCAACAGGTCAGTTCACCCATCACTGCACACACAGGGCTTCAGGTCCTCAACAGGTCAGTTCACCCATCACTGCACACACAGGGCTTCAGGTCCTCAACAGGTCAGTTCACCCATCACTGCACACACAGGGCTTCAGGTCCTCAACAGGTCAGTTCACCCATCACTGCACACACAGGGCTTCAGGTCCTCAACAGGTCAGTTCATCACTGCACATCACTGGTCAGTTCACACACTGGGGCTTCAGGTCCTCAACAGGTCAGTTCACCCATCACTGCACACACAGGGCTTCAGGTCCTCAACAGGTCAGTTCACCCATCACTGCACACACAGGGCTTCAGGTCCTCAACAGGTCAGTTCACCCATCACTGCACACACAGGGCTTCAGGTCCTCAACAGGTCAGTTCACCCATCACTGCACACACAGGGCTTCAGGTCCTCAACAGGTCAGTTCACCCATCACTGCACACACAGGGCTTCAGGTCCTCAACAGGTCAGTTCACCCATCACTGCACACACAGGGCTTCAGGTCCTCAACAGGTCAGTTCACCCATCACTGCACACACAGGGCTTCAGGTCCTCAACAGGTCAGTTCACCCATCACTGCACACACAGGGCTTCAGGTCCTCAACAGGTCAGTTCACCCATCACTGCACACACAGGGCTTCAGGTCCTCAACAGGTCAGTTCACCCATCACTGCACACACAGGGCTTCAGGTCCTCAACAGGTCAGTTCACCCATCACTGCACACACAGGGCTTCAGGTCCTCAACAGGTCAGTTCACCCATCACTGCACACACAGGGCTTCAGGTCCTCAACAGGTCAGTTCAGCACACACAGGGCTTCAGGTCCTCAACAGGTCAGTTCACCCATCACTGCACACACAGGGCTTCAGGTCCTCAACAGGTCAGTTCACCCATCACTGCACACACAGGGCAGGTCCTCAACAGGTCAGTTCACCCATCACTGCACACACAGGGCTTCAGGTCCTCAACAGGTCAGTTCACCCATCACTGCACACACAGGGTTCTTCAGGTCCCTCAACAGGTCAGTTCACCCATCACTGCACACACAGGGCTTCAGGTCCTCAACAGGTCAGTTCACCCATCACTGCACACACAGGGCTTCAGGTCCTCAACAGGTCAGTTCACCCATCACTGCACACACAGGGCTTCAGGTCCTCAACAGGTCAGTTCACCCATCACTGCACACACAGGGCTTCAGGTCCTCAACAGGTCAGTTCACCCATCACTGCACACACAGGGCTTCAGGTCCTCAACAGGTCAGTTCACCCATCACTGCACACACAGGGCTTCAGGTCCTCAACAGGTCAGTTCACCCATCACTGCACACACAGGGCTTCAGGTCCTCAACAGGTCAGTTCACCCATCACTGCACACACAGGGCTTCAGGTCCTCAACAGGTCAGTTCACCCATCACTGCACACACAGGGCTTCAGGTCCTCAACAGGTCAGTTCACCCATCACTGCACACACAGGGCTTCAGGTCCTCAACAGGTCAGTTCACCCATCACTGCACACACAGGGCTTCAGGTCCTCAACAGGTCAGTTCACCCATCACTGCACACACAGGGCTTCAGGTCCTCAACAGGTCAGTTCACCCATCACTGCACACACAGGGCTTCAGGTCCTCAACAGGTCAGTTCACCCATCACTGCACACACTTCAGGTCCTCAACAGGTCAGTTCACCCATCACTGCACACACAGGGCTTCAGGTCCTCAACAGGTCAGTTCACCCATCACTGCACACACAGGGCTTCAGGTCCTCAACAGGTCAGTTCACCCATCACTGCACACACAGGGCTTCAGGTCCTCAACAGGTCAGTTCACCCATCACTGCACACACAGGGCTTCAGGTCCTCAACAGGTCAGTTCACCCATCACTGCACACACAGGGCTTCAGGTCCTCAACAGGTCAGTTCACCCATCACTGCACACACAGGGCTTCAGGTCCTCAGGTCAGTTCACCCATCACTGCACACACAGGGCTTCAGGTCCTCAACAGGTCAGTTCACCCATCACTGCACACACAGGGCTTCAGGTCCTCAACAGGTCAGTTCACCCATCACTGCACACACAGGGCTTCAGGTCCTCAACAGGTCAGTTCACCCATCACTGCACACACAGGGCTTCAGGTCCTCAACAGGTCAGTTCACCCATCACTGCACACACAGGGCTTCAGGGGCTTCAGGTCCTCAACAGGTCAGTTCACCCATCACTGCACACACAGGGCTTCAGGTCCTCAACAGGTCAGTTCACCCATCACTGCACACACAGGGCTTCAGGTCCTCAACAGGTCAGTTCACCCATCACTGCACACACAGGGCTTCAGGTCCTCAACAGGTCAGTTCACCCATCACTGCACACACAGGGCTTCAGGTCCTCAACAGGTCAGTTCACCCATCACTGCACACACAGGGCTTCAGGTCCTCAACAGGTCAGTTCACCCATCACTGCACACACAGGGCTTCAGGTCCTCAACAGGTCAGTTCACCCATCACTGCACACACAGGGCTTCAGGTCCTCAACAGGTCAGTTCACCCATCACTGCACACACAGGGCTTCAGGTCCTCAACAGGTCAGTTCACCCATCACTGCACACACAGGGCTTCAGGTCCTCAACAGGTCAGTTCACCCATCACTGCACACACAGGGCTTCAGGTCCTCAACAGGTCAGTTCACCCATCACTGCACACACAGGGCTTCAGGTCCTCAACAGGTCAGTTCACCCATCACTGCACACACAGGGCTTCAGGTCCTCAACAGGTCAGTTCACCCATCACTGCACACACAGGGCTTCAGGTCCTCAACAGGTCAGTTCACCCATCACTGCACACACAGGGCTTCAGGTCCTCAACAGGTCAGTTCACCCATCACTGCACACACAGGGCTTCAGGTCCTCAACAGGTCAGTTCACCCATCACTGCACACACAGGGCTTCAGGTCCTCAACAGGTCAGTTCACCCATCACTGCACAGGGCAACAGGGCTTCACTGGTCCAGGTCAACAGGTCAGTTCACCCATCACTGCACACACAGGGCTTCAGGTCCTCAACAGGTCAGTTCACCCATCACTGCACACACAGGGCTTCAGGTCCTCAACAGGTCAGTTCACCCATCACTGCACACACAGGGCTTCAGGTCCTCAACAGGTCAGTTCACCCATCACTGCACACACAGGGCTTCAGGTCCTCAACAGGTCAGTTCACCCATCACTGCACACACAGGGCTTCAGGTCCTCAACAGGTCAGTTCACCCATCACTGCACACAGGTCCTCAACAGGTCAGTTCACCCATCACTGCACACACAGGTTCAGGTCCTCAACAGGTCAGTTCACCCATCACTGCACACACAGGGCTTCAGGTCCTCAACAGGTCAGTTCACCCATCACTGCACACACAGGGCTTCAGGTCCTCAACAGGTCAGTTCACCCATCACTGCACACACAGGGCTTCAGGTCCTCAACAGGTCAGTTCACCCATCACTGCACACACAGGGCTTCAGGTCCTCAACAGGTCAGTTCACCCATCACTGCACACACAGGGCTTCAGGTCCTCAACAGGTCAGTTCACCCATCACTGCACACACAGGGCTTCAGGTCCTCAACAGGTCAGTTCACCCATCACTGCACACACAGGGCTTCAGGTCCTCAACAGGTCAGTTCACCCATCACTGCACACACAGGGCTTCAGGTCCTCAACAGGTCAGTTCACCCATCACTGCACACACAGGGCTTCAGGTCCTCAACAGGTCAGTTCACCCATCACTGCACACACAGGGCTTCAGGTCCTCAACCATCACTGCACACACAGGGCTCACTGCACACACAGGGCTTCAGGTCCTCAACAGGTCAGTTCACCCATCACTGCACACACAGGGCTTCAGGTCCTCAACAGGTCAGTTCACCCATCACTGCACACACAGGGCTTCAGGTCCTCAACAGGTCAGTTCACCCATCACTGCACACACAGGGCTTCAGGTCCTCAACAGGTCAGTTCACCCATCACTGCACACACAGGTCCTCAACAGCTTCAGCACACACAGGGCTCCCTCAACAGGTCAGTTCACCCATCACTGCACACACAGGGCTTCAGGTCCTCAACAGGTCAGTTCACCCATCACTGCACACACAGGGCTTCAGGTCCTCAACAGGTCAGTTCACCCATCACTGCACACACAGGGCTTCAGGTCCTCAACAGGTCAGTTCACCCATCACTGCACACACAGGGCTTCAGGTCCTCAACAGGTCAGTTCACCCATCACTGCACACACAGGGCTTCAGGTCCTCAACAGGTCAGTTCACCCATCACTGCACACACAGGGCTTCAGGTCCTCAACAGGTCAGTTCACCCATCACTGCACACACAGGGCTTCAGGTCCTCAACAGGTCAGTTCACCCATCACTGCACACACAGGGCTTCAGGTCCTCAACAGGTCAGTTCACCCATCACTGCACACACAGGGCTTCAGGTCCTCAACAGGTCAGTTCACCCATCACTGCACACACAGGGCTTCAGGTCCTCAACAGGTCAGTTCACCCATCACTGCACACACAGGGCTTCAGGTCCTCAACAGGTCAGTTCACCCATCACTGCACACACAGGGCTTCAGGTCCTCAACAGGTCAGTTCACCCATCACTGGTCCTCAACAGGTCAGTTCACCCATCACTGCACACACAGGGCTTCAGGTCCTCAACAGGTCAGTTCACCCATCACTGCACACACAGGGCTTCAGGTCCTCAACAGGTCAGTTCACCCATCACTGCACACACAGGGCTTCAGGTCCTCAACAGGTCAGTTCACCCATCACTGCACACACAGGGCTTCAGGTCCTCAACAGGTCAGTTCACCCATCACTGCACACACAGGGCTTCAGGTCCTCAACAGGTCAGTTCACCCATCACTGCACACACAGGGCTTCAGGTCCTCAACAGGTCAGTTCACCCATCACTGCACACACAGGGCTTCAGGTCCTCAACAGGTCAGTTCACCCATCACTGCACACACAGGGCTTCAGGTCCTCAACAGGTCAGTTCACCCATCACTGCACACACAGGGCTTCAGGTCCTCAACAGGTCAGTTCACCCATCACTGCACACACAGGGCTTCAGGTCCTCAACAGGTCAGTTCACCCATCACTGCACACACAGGGCTTCAGGGTCCTCACCCATCACTGTCAGTTCACCCATCACTGCACACACAGGGGGCTTCAGGTCCTCAACAGGTCAGTTCACCCATCACTGCACACACAGGGCTTCAGGTCCTCAACAGGTCAGTTCACCCATCACTGCACACACAGGGCTTCAGGTCCTCAACAGGTCAGTTCACCCATCACTGCACACACAGGGCTTCAGGTCCTCAACAGGTCAGTTCACCCATCACTGCACACACAGGGCTTCAGGTCCTCAACAGGTCAGTTCACCCATCACTGCACACACAGGGCTTCAGGTCCTCAACAGGTCAGTTCACCCATCACTGCACACACAGGGCTTCAGGTCCTCAACAGGTCAGTTCACCCATCACTGCACACACAGGGCTTCAGGTCCTCAACAGGTCAGTTCACCCATCACTGCACACACAGGGCTTCAGGTCCTCAACAGGTCAGTTCACCCATCACTGCACACACAGGGCTTCAGGTCCTCAACAGGTCAGTTCACCCATCACTGCACACACAGGGCTTCAGGTCCTCAACAGGTCAGTTCACCCATCACTGCACACACAGGGCTTCAGGTCCTCAACAGGTCAGTTCACCCATCACTGCACACACAGGGCTTCAGGTCCTCAACAGGTCAGTTCACCCATCACTGCACACACAGGGCTTCAGGTCCTCAACAGGTCAGTTCACCCATCACTGCACACACAGGGCTTCAGGTCCTCAACAGGTCAGTTCACCCATCACTGCACACACAGGGCTTCAGGTCCTCAACAGGTCAGTTCACCCATCACTGCACACACAGGGCTTCAGGTCCTCAACAGGTCAGTTCACCCATCACTGCACACACAGGGCTTCAGGTCCTCAACAGGTCAGCACACACAGGGGTCTTCACCCATCACTCACTGCACACACAGGGCTTCAGGTCCTCAACAGGTCAGTTCACCCATCACTGCACACACAGGGCTTTAGGTCCTCAACAGGTCAGTTCACCCATCACTGCACACACAGGGCTTCAGGTCCTCAACGGGTCAGTTCACCCATCACTGCACACACAGGGCTTCAGGTCCTCAACGGGTCAGTTCACCCATCACTGCACACACAGGGCTTTAGGTCCTCAACAGGTCAGTTCACCCATCACTGCACACACAGGGCTTCAGGTCCTCAACAGGTCAGTTCACCCATCACTGCACACACAGGGCTTCAGGTCCTCAACAGGTCAGTTCACCCATCACTGCACACACAGGGCTTCAGGTCCTCAACAGGTCAGTTCACCCATCACTGCACAAAGTCTGAAACCAACATAACAAACATGAGGTTGCCTTGATTTTCTGTGGTTTGATGAGTTGCCATTTTGTCCCAAACCTTGTAATGACTCTCCTGTTGCTCTATCTGTGGCAGACCACCTTCTGTCAGACGCTTAATTATGTCATGTAGTTCCTTCATGTGATGAATGGAATAAGGGTTGTTGCTAAACATATTGATTAAATCAAGCACGATTGCCTCAGCCATTTGCAAAAAAACAAAACTTGGCGGATTTTAGAAGACACAGACCCCTCCCTGTACAGCCCATGGCTTCGACCTAACACGAGGCAATGGAAAGACACGTGTTAAATCCCCAAAATTCAGGACAGTCTGGGTTCAGCGTGATACCAAAATATGGGACATTCTGAATCTAGTTAAAGTAGGAAAGGACAAAGAAAGGTCCCAAGAGAACTGTGGAGACACTAAGGATGTCATTATGCCCTGACCTTATAAATAATGCAGGGGGGTTAGATAAGGGGAGATCAAAAGGGCTTTGTCCTACTGATGCACACCAGTCTAGAAGGGAGAGCATTAGTGATGGGTCGCTCGCGAACAAACAGATATTTTTGGTGATCGCCTGGAACAGAACCGCATCTGTGAAGGCACTGTTCATGAGGCTCCCTGATTTGCATACTGCTTATTGAGCTTATTGAGCTGCAAACAGCGATGATCTGTAGATAAGTTCTAATATCATGAAGGTGGTTATTCCTCACTGCAGGAGCAATGGGAAGAGGTGAGAGCCCCATTCTGTTCCACCCAAAATGTTTTGCGGTGTGTTTAAAATTCAAATAAAAAGCGTCCTTTTCTTTGTTGCAAGAGATGTAATTTCGTGAGGTACAATGTATTTGAACTCAGGTATACAATCTGACATAATGGTTGGCAACCTTTTTCTGCTTACATTAGAAATGTGATATTTTTCAGGGTTTGGATTTTTTATTAACTACTGAACGAAGAGCCGTTTCGGAGCCAAATGAACAGCTCATTTAGATGAGCGGAGCCAAAAGATTTGGACTGCCAATCACTGGAGAGCATGGCCTGACCCTATGATGTCATCTCGGCTATGGTGAAACCACAGTTCAATGAGAGAATCTAGCCTCAGCCTTGATGCTTCAAAGCCTGGATGTGACTGTTGTATTGTCCTGTTGGACACAACTGCTGACTAATGCTTAGAGACACACGACTTGACATACTGGTGCTTTTCTCAGTAACGGGTTGTGAAAGGGGATGTTGGTCTGTGTGTGTTGGGGGGAGGTGCTGATGGTTGGTGATGATTAATGATTGGGTGTATAGTGGAGCCTGGTACCCCAGAGGGAGCAGGGTGTGCCTCGGGTCTGGGCTGGGCAGGGGGAGGCTGGAGTGGAGGAAGCCACAAGGGACCCCTCATTGTTACCCCCCGCCGCCTGCTGCTCCTCTCTGTTCTTTATGAACGGTCTTTAATGTCCTGAGCACCAGCTGCCCCTGTGGTACCGTGTGTCTCTGCAGCAGAGCCAGACTCCGACTGTCATAATCCAACATATTTAACCTACTGACACTATTAAAAAGACAGAGGTGTGTCTGTCCTGTGTATTAACCTGTGTGTTCTGTCTACCCAGGTCTATTCAGAAGCTGGAGGAGTTGAACGTTGGGATGGAGAGTCTAGAGGAGGATGTCCAGTCTCTGGCCCAGCAGTGCAATGGTACCGGCCCCTCTCCCGAGAACAACAATATCGGTGACCCCGTAGGCTTGACCCCTGACCCCGCCGTGACCCTGACCCCCGAGCAGGGCCAGCCCCATGGAGGAGGGGTGGTCAGCAGCACGCCACAACGCACCGCAGCGGGTCGGGGGGTACACCCACCGAACGAATCCCCAGTGGTCTGCCAGAGGTGAGCTACGGGTGGGTGTGTGTGTGTCACACACATATGTCTGTGTGGCAGGTTTGTATACATTTAGTTTGTCTTTGTGAACATACACGGAGTAATGTACTAATGTGTTGTATCTGTGTGTGGTCTAGTCCTCAAGTAGCCGGACAGCCTTCCACATTAGACGACTCACCAGGAGCCCTAACCCGAAGTACGGAGGTAGGTTCCTATCCCCTTCTCTTCCGTCCGTACACACACAGTCTAACCTTGAGGAGTGAGAGGCATTGGGGCATCAGGTAGCCTAGTGGTTAGAGCGTAGGGCCAGTAACCGAAAGGTTGCTGGATCGAATCCCCGAGCTGACTGCCTTGTTCTGCCCCTGAACAAGGCAGTTAACCCACTGTTCCCGGTAGGCCGTCGTCCTGCCCCTGAACAAGGCAGTTAACCCACTGTTCCCGGTAGGCCGTCGTCCTGCCCCTGAACAAGGCAGTTAACCCACTGTTCCCGGTAGGCCGTCGTCCTGCCCCTGAACAAGGCAGTTAACCCACTGTTCCCGGTAGGCCGTCGTCCTGCCCCTGAACAAGGCAGTTAACCCACTGTTCCCGGTAGGCCGTCGTCCTGCCCCTGAACAAGGCAGTTAACCCACTGTTCCCGGTAGGCCGTCGTCCTGCCCCTGAACAAGGCAGTTAACCCACTGTTCCCGGTAGGCCGTCGTCCTGCCCCTGAACAAGGCAGTTAACCCACTGTTCCCCGGTAGGCCGTTGTCCTGCCCCTGAACAAGGCAGTTAACCCACTGTTCCCCGGTAGGCCGTCGTCCTGCCCCTGAACAAGGCAGTTAACCCATTGTTCCCCGGTAGGCCGTCGTCCTGCCCCTGAACAAGGCAGTTAACCCACTGTTCCCGGTAGGCCGTCGTCCTGCCCCTGAACAAGGCAGTTAACCCACTGTTCCCGGTAGGCCGTCGTCCTGCCCCTGAACAAGGCAGTTAACCCACTGTTCCCCGGTAGGCC
Organism: Oncorhynchus masou masou; assembly: GCF_036934945.1. Classification (NCBI taxonomy): domain Eukaryota; kingdom Metazoa; phylum Chordata; class Actinopteri; order Salmoniformes; family Salmonidae; genus Oncorhynchus; species Oncorhynchus masou. Next base: position 41,799,241 of record NC_088228.1, read on the forward strand.
GTCGTCCTGCCCCTGAACAAGGCAGTTAACCCACTGTTCCCGGTAGGCCGTCGTCCTGCCTCTGAACAAGGCAGTTAACCCACTGTTCCCGGTAGGCCGTCGTCCTGCCCCTGAACAAGGCAGTTAACCCACTGTTCCCGGTAGGCCGTCGTCCTGCCCCTGAACAAGGCAGTTAACCCACTGTTCCCGGTAGGCCGTTACTGTAGAATAAGAATTTGTTCTTCACTGACTTGCCTAGTTAAATACATCAAATAAAAAAATGAGTATCAATTCAGTCATGCACAGTAATCCTAGATTATGCACTGTGATGAGTGGAGATTGAATCCATCAGATTATAGTTAGACCAGCAGTGATGAAGAGTGTTCCATGTTGAGCTGTTGGCTCTATTTCACAATAATGGCGTAAAGATCAACCCAGTTTACACTGGTAATTATGTTATTGCCACTGTATATGTGCGGGCAGTTCTGTGTGTGTGTGAAAGACCTTTATTTTGTTACAATGTTTATTTAACTAGGCACGTCAATTCAGAACAAATGTTTATTTACAATGACAGCCTACACCGGCCAAACCCGGACGACTCTGGGCCCGTCCTATGGGACTCCCAATCACGGCCGGATGTGATACAGCCTGGACCTTCTGAACTCTGCTGACGGGCTAAAAAGCCCGAATGTCTGTCTGTGTGTGTTGCAGGGGGACAAGCCCAAGGCCCTGTTTGTAGCTGTGAACACTTTGGAGGACACTCAGGCAGTGCGCGCTGTAGCCTTCCACCCCACGGGGGCGCTATACGCTGTGGGCTCCAACTCTAAGACGCTACGCGTGTGTGCCTACCCAGATGCACCACTGGATACCAGGTGACACACACACAGCCTAATAACTAATCATTCCTGAAAGGGTGATATCTACTGACTTTACCTCTCTCCCCCCCTCTCCTCCCTCAGTGGGGTGTCGGGTATGACCAAGCACCATAAGGGTTCTATCTACTGACTTTATCTCTCTCTCCCCCCCCCCTCTCCTCCCTCAGTGGGGTGTCGGGTATGACCAAGCACCATAAGGGTTCTATCTACTGACTTTATCTCTCTCCCCCCCCCCCCTCTCCTCCCTCAGTGGGGTGTCGGGTATGACCAAGCACCATAAGGGTTCTATCTACTGACTTTATCTCTCTCTCCCCCCCCCTCTCCTCCCTCAGTGGGGTGTCGGGTATGACCAAGCACCATAAGGGTTCTATCTACTGACTTTATCTCTCCCCCCCCCCCCTCTCCTCCCTCAGTGGGGTGTCGGGTATGACCAAGCACCATAAGGGTTCTATCTACTGACTTTATCTCTCCCCCCCCTCTCCTCCCTCAGTGGGGTGTCGGGTATGACCAAGCACCATAAGGGTTCTATCTACTGACTATATCTCTCTCTCCCCCCCTCCCCTCCCTCAGTGGGGTGTCGGGTATGACCAAGCACCATAAGGGTTCTATCTACTGACTTTACCTCTAACCCCCTCTCCTCCCTCAGTGGGGTGTCGGGTATGACCAAGCACCATAAGGGTTCTATCTACTGACTTTACCTCTCTCTCCCCCCTCTCCTCCCTCAGTGGGGTGTCGGGTATGACCAAGCAGCCGGAGGTTCGTTTTAAGAGGAATAAGCACCATAAGGGTTGATATCTACTGACTTTACCTCTCTCTCTCCTCTCCTCCCTCAGTGGGGTGTCGGGTATGACCAAGCACCATAAGGGTTCTATCTACTGACTTTACCTCTCTCTCTCCTCTCCTCCCTCAGTGGGGTGTTGGGTATGACCAAGCACCATAAGGGTTCTATCTACTGACTTTACCTCTCTCCCCCCCTCTCCTCCCTCAGTGGGGTGTCGGGTATGACCAAGCAGCCGGAGGTTCGTTTTAAGAGAAATAAGCACCATAAGGGTTCTATCTACTGACTTTACCTCTCTCTCCCCCCCTCTCCTCCCTCAGTGGGGTGTCGGGTATGACCAAGCAGCCGGACGTTTGTTTTAAGAGGAATAAGCACCATAAGGGTTCTATCTACTGACTTTATCTCTCCCCCCCTCTCCTCCCTCAGTGGGGTGTCGGGTATGACCAAGCAGCCGGAGGTTTGTTTTAAGAGGAATAAGCACCATAAGGGTTCTATCTACTGACTTTCTCTCCTCCCTCAGTGGGGTGTCGGGTATGACCAAGCACCATAAGGGTTCTATCTACTGACTTTACCTCTCTCTCCCCCCTCCCCTCCCTCAGTGGGGTGTCGGGTATGACCAAGCACCATAAGGGTTCTATCTACTGACTTTATCTCTCCCCCCCTCTCCTCCCTCAGTGGGGTGTCGGGTATGACCAAGCAGCCGGGGGTTCGTTTTAAGAGGAATAAGCACCATAAGGGTTGATATCTACTGACTCTCTCTCCCCCCCTCTCCTCCCTCAGTGGGGTGTCGGGTATGACCAAGCAGCCGGAGGTTCGTTTTAAGTGGAATAAGCACCATAAGGGTTCTATCTACTGACTTTACCTCTCTCTCCCCCCTCCCCTCCCTCAGTGGGGTGTCGGGTATGACCAAGCAGCCGGAGGTTCGTTTTAAGAGGAATAAGCACCATAAAGGTTCTATCTACTGTGTGGCCTGGAGTCACTGTGGAAAGCTACTAGCCACCGGCTCCAATGACAAATATGTCAAAGTCCTGCCCTTCAGTGCCGAGACCTGCAACGCCACAGGTAAACTCAATACACAGTTTCAAATCCGTTTCCTTTCCATTCAAAGGTTGGGAATCTATAACATTTAAATCCACTCTATACTCGGGTTGGGATCAATTCAGTTTAAATGTAATTCATCTCCTGAAATGACTGAATTAAATCAATATACACCTGACAATGAACGTTCCAGTTGTCTTGATTTCAGCTCTTCCCATTAAAGTTTGAGTCTCTCTCTCAGGTCCCGACCTGGAGTTCAGTATGCACGACGGCACCATCAGAGACCTGGCGTTCATGGAGGGACCAGAGAGTGGAGGGGCCATCCTGACCAGCGCCGGAGCCGGAGACTGTAACATCTACACCACTGACTGCCAGAGAGGACAGGGGCTGCACGCTCTCAGCGGACACACAGGTACACACACCACTTCGATATGGAAAATAAAAGGCTTCCATGAGAGAGAGAGACTGATGGTCCGTGTGTTTATTCTCAGGTCACGTTCTGTCTCTGTATACGTGGGGAGGGTGGATGATAGCGTCAGGCTCTCAGGACAAGACTGTGAGGTTCTGGGACCTGAGGATACCCACTTGTGTTAGAGTGGTGGGCACTGCCTTCCATGGATCAGGTTGGTACTGCTACCCTACACACCAAGAAACAGACCCACACACATTTATGAGACCTCCTTATTCGTCTTTCTCCCTCTTCCCCTCCGTCTAATATTCTCTGTTTCTTTTCTTCTCTTCTCTCCCCCTCTCAGGCAGTCCCGTTGCCTCGGTAGCGGTTGACCCTAGCGGTCGTCTCCTAGCGACGGGCCAGGAGGACAGCGGCTGTATGCTCTATGACATCAGAGGGGGGCGCGTTGTGCAGACGTACCGGCCCCACTCCAGCGACGTGCGCTCCGTTAGGTTCTCCCCCGGGGCACATTACCTGCTCACTGGTTCCTACGACACCAAGGTCATGATCAGCAACCTGCAAGGTAAGGAAGACATCTAGCCTCACTCCTCCTCGTTTCCTTCTCACTGCCCATTAGAGGAGAAGGTCACAGGGATGGGGCCGCTGGCTTTTTCACCCAATGGGTTTTGAGAAGGGGACAAAAAGAGGGCACGAGGAGTGGGCTATTGAGTTCTTCCCCTCGTCTCTGGTGGGTGTGTTCTTCAACTGTGTAACTGCGCGTTAGCAGTCTTACCAAAGCACAAAGACGCTAGTGAAGTATTTATTTGTTTAAGCTGCTATCAATGACTTGGACTCAGAGGTCCAAGCATGTGTTATTTGGGCCCTTTGTACTCACAATATATTGAAATGTGTTTTTGTCTCTGTAGGTGACTTGACGAAGCCGTTGCCCCTGACTCTGGTAGGGGAGCACGGTGACAAGGTGATCCAGTGCAGGTGGCATACACACGACCTGTCCTTCCTCTCCTCCTCTGCTGACCGTACCGTCACACTCTGGACACACAACCCCTAACAGACACACACGACCTGTCCTTCGTTTCCTCCTCTGCTGACCGTCACACTCTGGACACACAACCCCTAACAGACACACGACCTGTCCTTCCTCTCCTCCTCTGCTGACCGTCACACTCTGGACACACAACCCCTAACAGACACACACGACCTGTCCTTCCTTTCCTCCTCTGCTGACCGTACCATCACACTCTGGACACACAACCCCTAACAGACACACACGACCTGTCCTTCCTCTCCTGACCGTCACACTCTGGACACACAACCCCTAACAGACACACACGACCTGTCCTTCCTCTCCTCCTCTGCTGACCGTACCGTCACACTCTGGACACACAACCCCTAACAGACACACACGACCTGTCCTTCCTTTCCTCCTCTGCTGACCGTACCGTCACACTCTGGACACACAACCCCTAACAGACACACACGACCTGTCCTTCCTCTCCTCCTCTGCTGACCGTCACACTCTGGACACACAACCCCTAACAGACACACACGACCTGTCCTTCCTCTCCTCCTCTGCTGACCGTCACACTCTGGACACACAACCCCTAACAGACACACACGACCTGTCCTTCCTCTCCTCCTCTGCTGACCGTCACACTCTGGACACACAACCCCTAACAGACACACACGACCTGTCCTTCCTTTCCTCCTCTGCTGACCGTACCGTCACACTCTGGACACACAACCCCTAACAGACACACACGACCTGTCCTTCCTCTCCTCCTCTGCTGACCGTCACACTCTGGACACACAACCCCTAACAGACACACACGACCTGTCCTTCCTCTCCTCCTCTGCTGACCGTCACACTCTGGACACACAACCCCTAACAGACACACACGACCTGTCCTTCCTCTCCTCTGCTGACCGTACCGTCACACTCTGGACACACAACCCCTAACAGACACACACGACCTGTCCTTCCTCTCCTCCTCTGCTGACCGTCACACTCTGGACACACAACCCCTAACAGACACACACGACCTGTCCTTCCACTCCTCCTCTGCTGACCGTCACACTCTGGACACACAACCCCTAACAGACACACACGACCTGTCCTTCCTCTCCTCCTCTGCTGACCGTCACACTCTGGACACACAACCCCTAACAGACACACGACCTGTCCTTCCACTCCTCCTCTGCTGACCGTCACACTCTGGACACACAACCCCTAACAGACACACACGACCTGTCCTTCCTCTCCTCCTCTGCTGACCGTCACACTCTGGACACACAACCCCTAACAGACACACACTCACGCAACACAACCCCTAATGCATGCACATAGCTTGTGAACACACACAAATATAGACACACACACACAACCCCTAAGTCACATATAGTGGACATGCATAACCTGTAATACACAACCTGGACACACACATGCACCCTTCTCCTGACACTCTTTTTCCTCTTGCAGCAAGCAGGACAGTTTGTCCCGCTGTACATTTGGTTGTGTGGCTGTCTGTGGGTATCGTTTAGCTGTATTTAGGTTTGATTTCGTATCTTGCTCAGCTCCCCTCAACATCACTGCTTCTGTGAACAACTCTCACTTTAGCAAATGCATCCCCTAGGTGTGTGTGTGAGTGAAAAGGAGAGAGTGAAAAAGTGCACCAACTGACCATTCCCTTCGCTCTATCATGCCATTCCTCCACTCGCCCATGACTCTTCACATATTCATCTACAAATGATCTACTCCATGTTTTGAATAAGGAGAGGGATGTTTTGCTACAGTGCATTGTTTCATATGGTGTCTCGAGTTATCCAGTCTCCCAATACAGAAACCCATGTGGGTCCCTCTCCATTTCAGGTCAAAAAGTTATCTGTGAGATCTTTTCAAGAACAAATTGACATTCCTAATTAGTTTGCACAGTCAGTGTTTTTGTTACAGCATGTGTTACTATGCTGCTATTATTTGAGAAGAAACCAAGGCAACGATGTTGAGATCTAAACTGCTCAGTACATCAGGTCCTCCTTGAGAAGAAACCAAGGCAACGATGTTGAGATCTAAACTGCTCAGTACATCAGGTCCTCCTTGAAGAAACCAAGGCAACGATGTTGAGATCTAAACTGCTCAGTACATCAGGTCCTCCTTGAGAAGAAACCAAGGCAACGATGTTGAGATCTAAACTGCTCAGTACATCAGGTCCTCCTTGAGAAGAAACCAAGGCAACGATGTTGAGATCTAAACTGCTCAGTACATCAGGTCCTCCTTGAGAAGAAACCAAGGCAACGATGTTGAGATCTAAACTGCTCAGTACATCAGGTCCTCCTTGAGAAGAAACCAAGGCAACGATGTTGAGATCTAAACTGCTGAGTACATCAGGTCCTCCTTGCCAGAGATGAATCTGTTGCAGAGGTCGATCAATTAGCTATCGGTTGCTTAGCTGTTGTCAATACTACTACTGTGGGAGTTTCCGATGCCTAACGTTACTGTACAAGTCTGCCCACCGTATTTCTGCTTTAGGCTTTGTAAATATCGGAGTTTTTAATGCTGAGTCCGTGTTTGGTGCAAAATGCTGTCTTCAGACAGTTGTTGTGGTGGTTCTTGCTATGGCTTGCCTGCAAATAGGAAAAATAAAATGGTTGTTTTATATCGACTTGGAAGGGAATAGCACATCTACTTGTTGGCTTGGCCAGCTTCAGTGTGCGGTTAAGCAACACTCCCTGTGGAGTGTAGCTTTGCTTTCATCTGCAATGTTACTGGTTGCTACCTAGATGGCAGGCTCTGCCTATTTTGAAAGGGAGTAGCTTGTGCACAATATCTTCGAAAACGATATCTTCAATATCTTCGAAAACGATCAACCGTATTCAGGGTGTTTTGCGTTTCTTACTTTCAGTTTCTGTGTTTTGCACTTTGTCACTAGACACACCATTTAATACAGGTTTTGTTTGATTTAGCAAAATGCAGGCTTGAGTTTTAGGCTTTGTTCTTTGTACAGTTTCTCATTTTAAATTAAAAGGCCAAACTAATAAATAGATGTATTTATTTATCTTTTATTATTTTAAAATGTTCTTGTAATATAGGCATCCTGTTCTGTTGATATGAAATTAGATAGTGGTTCCATTATGTAGCTTTTCTAAACCTTGTTTTAAGTGACTAAGAGAAATGAGCTTATTGAACTGTGATCGCTGCTGTGGTATCTAAATAAAATCCTCTGACATTTCATACGGAACTTGTGTGGTCTGTGATGTCCTTTGTAATACAGTGAAATCATAAACTCAGCAAAAAAATTAAACGTCCCTTTTTCAGGACTCCTTTTAAATATAATTAGTAAAAATCTAAATAACTTCACAGATCTTCATTGTAAAGGGTTTAAACACTGATTCCCAGGCTTGTTCAATGAACCATAAACAATTAATGAACATACACCTGTGGAACGGTCGTTAAGACACGAACAGCTTACAGACGGTAGGCAATTAAGGTCACAGTTATGAGAATTTAGGACACTAAAGGGGCCTTTCTACTGACTCTGAAAAACACCAACAGAAAGATGCCCAGGGTCCCTGCTCATCTGCAAGAGCGTGCTTTAGGCATGAGGACCTCTGAGGACTGCAGATGTGGCCAGGGCAATAAATTGCAATGTCCGTACTGCGAGACGCCTAAGACATAGCTACAGGGAGACGGGAGGGACAGCTGATCGTCCTCGCAGTGGCAGACCACGTGTAACAACACCTGAATAGGATCGGTACATCCATACATCACACCTGCTGGACAGGTACAGGATGGCAACAACAATGGATGTACATGGATTACACCAGGAACACACAATCCCTCCATCAGTGCTCAGACTGTCCGCAATAGACAGAGATGCTGGACTGGGCTTGTAGGCCTGTTATAAGGCAGGTCCTCACCAGACATCACCGGCAACAACGTCGCCTATGGGTACAAACCCACCATTGCCGGACCAGACGGGACTGGCAAAAAGTGCTTTTCACTGACGAGGTACGGTTTTGTCTCACCAGGGGTGATGGTCGAAAGTTATCAAAAATAGATAAGATCTTGCTGCCATGGAAAGGAAAATACCTGTCAATGTGTGGAAAAGTTGCCCTGATGAAGTCTTTAGTCCCAGTCGACCTATTTGCTTATGGCCTTCCCTACACCTTTTAATTATATGAGCAAAACATTTTTCATTTTATTTGGAATGGCAAGCCAGACAAAATTAAACTAGCCTATTTATATAATGAATATGAGGTAGGGTTAGGGGAAGGGTGGTAGGGTTAGGGGAAGGGAGGTAGGGTTAGGGTGGTAGGGTTAGGGTGGTAGGGTTAGGGGAAGGGAGGTAGGGTTAGGGGAAGGGAGGTAGGGTTAGTGGAAGGGAGGTAGGGTTAGGGGAAGGGTGGTAGGGCTAGGGGAAGGGTGGTAGGGCTAGGGGAAGGGAGGTAGGGTTAGGGGAAGGGAGGTAGGGTTAGGGGAAGGGAGGTAGGGTTAGGGGTAGGGTTAGGGGAAGGGTGGTAGGGTTAGGGGAAGGGAGGTAGGGTTAGGGGAAGGGAGGTAGGGTTAGGGGAAGGGTGGTAGGGTTAGGGGAAGGGAGGTAGGTAGGGTTAGGGGAAGGGAGGTAGGGTTAGGGTGGTAGGGTTAGGGGAAGGGAGGTAGGGTTAGGGGAAGGGAGGTAGGGTTAGGGGGAAGGGAGGTAGGGGGAGGGAGGTAGGGTTAGGGGGAGGGTGGTAGGGTTAGGGGGAGGGTGGTAGGGTTAGGGGGAGGGTGGTAGGGCTAGGGTGGTAGGGTTAGGGTGGTAGGGTTAGGGAGGTAGGGTTAGGGGAAGGGTGGTAGGGCTAGGGGAAGGGAGGTAGGGTTAGTGGAAGGGAGGTAGGGTTAGGGGAAGGGAGGTAGGGTTAGTGGAAGGGAGGTAGGGTTAGGGGAAGGGAGGTAGGGTGGTAGGGTTAGGGGAAGGGTGGTAGGGTTAGGGGAAGGGTGGTAGGGTTAGGGGAAGGGTGGTAGGGTTAGGGGAAGGGTGGTAGGGTTAGGGGAAGGGTGGTAGGGTTAGGGGAAGGGTGGTAGGGTTAGGGGAAGGGAGGTAGGGTTAGGGGAAGGGAGGTAGGGTTAGGGGAAGGGAGGTAGGGTTAGCGGAAGGGAGGTAGGGTTAGCGGAAGGGAGGTAGGGTTAGGGGAAGGGTGGTAGGGTTAGGGGAAGGGTGGTAGGGTTAGGGGAAGGGTGGTAGGGTTAGGGGAAGGGAGGTAGGGTTAGGGGAAGGGAGGTAGGGTTAGGGGAAGGGAGGTAGGGTTAGGGTGGTAGGGTTAGGGTGGTAGGGTTAGGGGAAGGGAGGTAGGGTTAGGGGAAGGGAGGTAGGGTTAGTGGAAGGGAGGTAGGGTTAGGGGAAGGGAGGTAGGGTTAGGGGAAGGGAGGTAGGGTTAGGGGAAGGGTGGTAGGGTTAGGGGAAGGGTGGTAGGGTTAGGGGAAGGGTGGTAGGGTTAGGGGAAGGGTGGTAGGGTTAGGGGAAGGGTGGTAGGGTTAGGGGAAGGGAGGTAGGGTTAGGGGAAGGGAGGTAGGGTTAGGGGAAGGGTGGTAGGGGAAGGGTGGTAGGGTTAGGGGAAGGGAGGTAGGGTTAGGGGAAGGGAGGTAGGGGAAGGGAGGTAGGGTTAGGGGAAGGGAGGTAGGTAGGGTTAGGGGAAGGGTGGTAGGGTTAGGGGAAGGGAGGTAGGGTTAGGGGAAGGGAGGTAGGTAGGGTTAGGGGAAGGGTGGTAGGGTTAGGGGAAGGGAGGTAGGGTTAGGGGGGTAGGGTTAGGGGAAGGGAGGTAGGGGGAGGGAGGTAGGGTTAGGGGGAGGGTGGTAGGGTTAGGGGGAGGGTGGTAGGGTTAGGGGGAGGGTGGTAGGGTTAGGAGGAGGGTGGTAGGGCTAGGGTGGTAGGGTTAGGGTGGTAGGGTTAGGGGAAGGGTGGTAGGGCTAGGGGAAGGGAGGTAGGGTTAGTGGAAGGGAGGTAGGGTTAGTGGAAGGGAGGTAGGGTTAGTGGAAGGGAGGTAGGGTTAGGGGAAGGGAGGTAGGGTGGTAGGGTTAGGGGAAGGGTGGTAGGGTTAGGGTGGTAGGGTTAGGGGAAGGGAGGTAGGGTTAGGGGAAGGGAGGTAGGGTTAGGGTGGTAGGGTTAGGGTGGTAGGGTTAGGGGAAGGGAGGTAGGGTTAGGGGGAGGGAGGTAGGGTTAGGGTGGTAGGGTTAGGGGAAGGGAGGTAGGGTTAGGGTGGTAGGGTTAGGGGAAGGGAGGTAGGGTTAGGGGAAGGGTGGTAGGGTTAGGGGAAGGGAGGTAGGGTTAGGGTGGTAGGGTTAGGGGAAGGGAGGTAGGGTTAGGGTGGTAGGGTTAGGGGAAGGGAGGTAGGGTTAGGGGGGAAGGGAGGTAGGGTTAGGGGGAGGGAGGTAGGTAGGGTTAGTGGAAGGGTGGTAGGGTTAGGGTGGTAGGGTTAGGGTGGTAGGGTTAGGGGAAGGGAGGTAGGGTTAGGGGGAGGGAGGTAGGTAGGGTTAGTGGAAGGGTGGTAGGGTTAGGGGAAGGGAGGTAGGGTTAGTGGAAGGGAGGTAGGGTTAGTGGAAGGGAGGTAGGGTTAGTGGAAGGGAGGTAGGGTTAGGGGAAGGGAGGTAGGGTTAGGGGAAGGGAGGTAGGGTTAGGGGAAGGGTGGTAGGGCTAGGGGAAGGGTGGTAGGGCTAGGGGAAGGGAGGTAGGGTTAGTGGAAGGGTGGTAGGGCTAGGGGAAGGGAGGTAGGGTTAGTGGAAGGGAGGTAGGGAGGTAGGGTTAGGGGGGTAGGGTTAGGGGAAGGGAGGTAGAGTTAGGGGAAGGGAGGTAGGGTTAGGGGAAGGGAGGTAGGGTTAGGGGAAGGGAGGTAGGGTTAGGGGAAGGGGGGTAGGGTTAGGGGAAGGGAGGTAGGGTTAGGGGGTAGGGTTAGGGGAAGGGTGGTAGGGCTAGGGGAAGGGAGGTAGGGTTAGGGGAAGGGAGGTAGGGTTAGGGTGGTAGGGTTAGGGTGGTAGGGTTAGGGGAAGGGTGGTAGGGCTAGGGGAAGGGAGGTAGGGCTAGGGGAAGGGTGGTAGGGTTAGGGGGAGGGAGGTAGGTAGGGTTAGTGGAAGGGTGGTAGGGTTAGGGGAAGGGAGGTAGGGTTAGTGGAAGGGAGGTAGGTAGGGTTAGGGGAAGGGAGGTAGGTAGGGTTAGGGGAAGGGTGGTAGGGCTAGGGGAAGGGTGGTAGGGCTAGGGGAAGGGTGGTAGGGTTAGGGGGTTAGGGGAAGGGAGGTAGGGTTAGGGGGTTAGGGGAAGGGAGGTAGGGTTAGGGGAAGGGAGGTAGGGTTAGGGGGGTAGGGTTAGGGGAAGGGAGGTAGGGTTAGGGTGGTAGGGTTAGGGGAAGGGTGGTAGGGCTAGGGGAAGGGAGGTAGGGCTAGGGGAAGGGTGGTAGGGTTAGGGGGAGGGAGGTAGGTAGGGTTAGTGGAAGGGTGGTAGGGTTAGGGGAAGGGTGGTAGGGTTAGGGGAAGGGAGGTAGGGTTAGTGGAAGGGAGGTAGGGTTAGTGGAAGGGAGGTAGGTAGGGTTAGGGGAAGGGAGGTAGGGTTAGGGGAAGGGTGGTAGGGCTAGGGGGTTAGGGGAAGGGAGGTAGGGTTAGGGGAAGGGAGGTAGGGTGGTAGGGTTAGGGTTAGGGTGGTAGGGTTAGGGGGGTAGGGTTAGGGGAAGGGAGGTAGGGTTAGTGGAAGGGTGGTAGGGCTAGGGGAAGGGAGGTAGGGCTAGGGGAAGGGAGGTAGGGCTAGGGGAAGGGTGATAGGGTTAGGGGAAGGGTGATAGGGTTAGGGGAAGGGTGGTAGGGTTAGGGTGGTAGGGTTAGGGGAAGGGTGATAGGGTTAGGGGAAGGGTGGTAGGGTTAGGGTGGTAGGGTTAGGGGAAGGGAGGTAGGGTTAGGGGAAGGGAGGTAGGGTTAGGGGAAGGGAGGTAGGGTTAGGGGAAGGGAGGTAGGGTTAGGGGAAGGGTGGTAGGGCTAGGGGAAGGGAGGTAGGGTTAGGGGAAGGGAGGTAGGGTTAGGGTGGTAGGGTTAGGGGGTTAGGGTGGTAGGGCTAGGGGAAGGGAGGTAGGGTTAGGGGAAGGGTGGTAGGGTTAGGGGGAGGGAGGTAGGTAGGGTTAGTGGAAGGGTGGTAGGGTTAGGGGAAGGGAGGTAGGGTTAGTGGAAGGGAGGTAGGGTTAGTGGAAGGGAGGTAGGGTTAGTGGAAGGGAGGTAGGGTTAGGGGAAGGGAGGTAGGGTTAGGGGAAGGGAGGTAGGTAGGGTTAGGGGAAGGGAGGTAGGGCTAGGGGAAGGGTGGTAGGGTTAGGGGGTTAGGGGAAGGGAGGTAGGGTTAGGGGAAGGGAGGTAGGGTTAGGGGAAGGGAGGTAGGGTTAGGGGAAGGGAGGTAGGGTTAGGGTGGTAGGGTTAGGGGAAGGGAGGTAGGGTTAGGGGAAGGGAGGTAGGGTTAGGGTTAGGGTGGTAGGGTTAGGGTGGTAGGGTTAGGGGGGTAGGGTTAGGGGAAGGGAGGTAGGGTTAGTGGAAGGGTGGTAGGGCTAGGGGAAGGGAGGTAGGGCTAGGGGAAGGGAGGTAGGGCTAGGGGAAGGGAGGTAGGGCTAGGGGAAGGGTGGTAGGGTTACGGGAAGGGTGATAGGGTTAGGGGAAGGGAGGTAGGGTTAGGGGAAGGGAGGTAGGGTTAGGGGAAGGGTGGTAGGGCTAGGGGAAGGGAGGTAGGGTTAGGGGAAGGGTGGTAGAGTTAGGGGAAGGGAGGTAGGGTTAGGGTGGTAGGGTTAGGGGAAGGGAGGTAGGGTTAGGGTGGTAGGGTTAGGGTGGTAGGGTTAGGGGAAGGGTGGTAGGGCTAGGGGAAGGGAGGTAGGGTTAGGGGAAGGGTGGTAGGGTTAGGGGAAGGGTGGTAGGTAGGGTTAGTGGAAGGGTGGTAGGGTTAGGGGAAGGGTGGTAGGGCTAGGGGAAGGGTGGTAGGGCTAGGGGAAGGGTGGTAGGGCTAGGATAGGAGGTAGGGCTAGGATAGGAGGTAGGGCTAGGGGAAGGGTGATAGGGTTAGGGGAAGGGAGGTAGGGTTAGGGGAAGGGTGGTAGGGCTAGGGTGGTAGGGCTAGGGTGGTAGGGCTAGGGGAAGGGAGGTAGGGTTAGGGGAAGGGAGGTAGGGTTAGGGAAGGGAGGTAGGGTTAGGGGAAGGGAGGTAGGGTTAGGGGGTAGGGTTAGGGGAAGGGAGGTAGAGTTAGGGGAAGGGAGGTAGGGTTAGGGAAGGGAGGTAGGGTTAGGGGAAGGGAGGTAGGGTTAGGGGAAGGGTGGTAGGGCTAGGGGGTTAGGGGAAGGGAGGTAGGGTTAGGGGAAGGGAGGTAGGGTTAGGGGGGTAGGGTTAGGGGAAGGGAGGTAGGGTTAGGGGAAGGGTGGTAGGGCTAGGGAGGTAGGGCTAGGGTGGTAGGGTTAGGGGGAGGGAGGTAGGGTTAGGGGGAGGGGGTAGGGAGGTAGAGTTAGTGGAAGGGTGGTAGGGTTAGGGGAAGGGAGGTAGGGTTAGGGGGAGGGAGGTAGGGTTAGGGGGAGGGTGGTAGGGTTAGGGAGGTAGGGTTAGGGTGGTAGGGTTAGGGGAAGGGTGGTAGGGCTAGGGGAAGGGAGGTAGGGTTAGGGGAAGGGTGGTAGGGTTAGGGGGAGGGAGGTAGGTAGGGTTAGGGGAAGGGTGGTAGGGTTAGTGGAAGGGAGGTAGGGTTAGTGGAAGGGAGGTAGGGTTAGTGGAAGGGAGGTAGGGTTAGGGGAAGGGAGGTAGGGTTAGGGGAAGGGTGGTAGGGCTAGGGGAAGGGTGGTAGGGCTAGGGGAAGGGAGGTAGGGTTAGTGGAAGGGAGGTAGGGTTAGGGGAAGGGAGGTAGGGTTAGGGGAAGGGTGGTAGGGCTAGGGGAAGGGATGTAGGGTTAGTGGAAGGGTGGTAGGGCTAGGGGAAGGGAGGTAGGGTTAGTGGAAGGGAGGTAGGTAGGGTTAGGGGAAGGGAGGTAGGGTTAGGGGAAGGGTGGTAGGGCTAGGGGAAGGGTGGTAGGGTTAGGGGGTTAGGGGAAGGGAGGTAGGGTTAGGGGAAGGGAGGTAGGGTTAGGGGAAGGGTGGTAGGGCTAGGGGAAGGGTGGTAGGGTTAGGGGGTTAGGGGAAGGGAGGTAGGGTTAGGGGAAGGGAGGTAGGGTTAGGGGGTAGGGTTAGGGGAAGGGAGGTAGGGTTAGTGGAAGGGTGGTAGGGCTAGGGGAAGGGAGGTAGGGCTAGGGGAAGGGAGGTAGGGCTAGGGGAAGGGAGGTAGGGCTAGGGGAAGGGAGGTAGGGTTAGGGTGGTAGGGTTAGGGTGGTAGGGTTAGGGGAAGGGAGGTAGGGTTAGGGGAAGGGTGGTAGGGCTAGGGGAAGGGAGGTAGGGTTAGGGGAAGGGTGGTAGAGTTAGGGGAAGGGAGGTAGGGTTAGGGTGGTAGGGTTAGGGGAAGGGAGGTAGGGTTAGGGTGGTAGGGTTAGGGGTAGGGTTAGGGTGGTAGGGTTAGGGTGGTAGGGTTAGGGGAAGGGTGGTAGGGTTAGGGGAAGGGTGGTAGGTAGGGTTAGTGGAAGGGTGGTAGGGTTAGGGGAAGGGAGGTAGGGTTAGGGGAAGGGAGGTAGGGTTAGGGGAAGGGAGGTAGGTAGGGTTAGGGGAAGGGTGGTAGGGCTAGGGGAAGGGTGGTAGGGCTAGGATAGGAGGTAGGGCTAGGATAGGAGGTAGGGCTAGGATAGGAGGTAGGGTTAGGGGAAGGGTGGTAGGGCTAGGGGAAGGGTGGTAGGGTTAGGGGAAGGGAGGTAGGGTTAGGGGAAGGGAGGTAGGGTTAGGGGAAGGGAGGTAGGGTTAGGGGAAGGGAGGTAGGGTTAGGGGAAGGGAGGGTTTGGGGGGTAGGGTTAGGGGAAGGGAGGTAGGGTTAGGGGGGTAGGGTTAGGGGAAGGGAGGTAGAGTTAGGGGAAGGGAGGTAGGGTTAGGGGGAAGGGAGGTAGGGTTAGGGGAAGGGAGGTAGGGTTAGGGGGTAGGGTTAGGGGAAGGGAGGTAGAGTTAGGGGAAGGGTGGTAGGGCTAGGGGGGTAGGGTTAGGGGAAGGGAGGTAGGGTTAGGGGGTAGGGTTAGGGGAAGGGTGGTAGGGCTAGGGGAAGGGAGGTAGGGGGAGGGAGGTAGGGTTAGGGGGAGGGGGTAGGGTTAGGGGGAGGGAGGTAGGGTTAGTGGAAGGGTGGTAGGGCTAGGGGAAGGGAGGTAGGGTTAGGGGAAGGGAGGTAGGGGAAGGGAGGTAGGGTTAGGGGGAGGGAGGTAGGGTTAGGGGGGTAGGGTTAGGGGAAGGGAGGTAGGGTTAGGGGAAGGGTGGTAGGGCTAGGGGAAGGGAGGTAGGGCTAGGGTGGTAGGGTTAGGGGGAGGGAGGTAGGGTTAGGGGGAGGGGGTAGGGTTAGGGGGAGGGAGGTAGGGTTAGGGGAAGGGAGGTAGGGTTAGGGGAAGGGAGGTAGGGTTAGGGGGAGGGAGGTAGGGTTAGGGGGAGGGAGGTAGGGTTAGGGGGAGGGAGGTAGGGTTAGGGGAAGGGAGGTAGGGTTAGGGGAAGGGTGGTAGGGCTAGGGGAAGGGTGGTAGGGCTAGGGGAAGGGTGGTAGGGCTAGGGGAAGGGTGGTAGGGCTAGGGGAAGGGTGGTAGGGCTAGGGGAAGGGTGGTAGGGCTAGGGGAAGGGAGGTAGGGTTAGTGGAAGGGAGGTAGGGTTAGGGGAAGGGTGGTAGGGTTAGGGGAAGGGTGGTAGGGCTAGGGGAAGGGTGGTAGGGCTAGGGGAAGGGTGGTAGGGTTAGTGGAAGGGAGGTAGGGTTAGGGGAAGGGTGGTAGGGTTAGGGGAAGGGAGGTAGGGTTAGGGGAAGGGAGGTAGGGTTAGGGGGTAGGGTTAGGGGAAGGGAGGTAGGGTTAGGGGGTAGGGTTAGGGGAAGGGAGGTAGGGTTAGGGGAAGGGTGGTAGGGCTAGGGGGGTAGGGTTAGGGGAAGGGAGGTAGGGTTAGGGGAAGGGTGGTAGGGCTAGGGGAAGGGAGGTAGGGTTAGGGTGGTAGGGTTAGGGGGAGGGAGGTAGGGTTAGGGGAAGGGGGTAGGGTTAGGGGGAGGGAGGTAGGGTTAGTGGAAGGGTGGTAGGGCTAGGGGAAGGGAGGTAGGGTTAGGGGGAGGGAGGTAGGGTTAGGGGAAGGGAGGTAGGGTTAGGGGGAGGGAGGTAGGGTTAGGGGAAGGGAGGTAGGGTTAGGGGAAGGGAGGTAGGGCTAGGGGAAGGGAGGTAGGGCTAGGGGAAGGGAGGTAGGGCTAGGGCTAGGGGGGTAGGGTTAGGGAGGTAGGGTTAGGGGAAGGGAGGTAGGGTTAGGGGAAGGGTGGTAGGGCTAGGGGAAGGAGGTAGGGCTAGGGTGGTAGGGTTAGGGGGAGGGAGGTAGGGTTAGGGGGAGGGGGTAGGGTTAGGGGGAGGGAGGTAGGGTTAGTGGAAGGGTGGTAGGGCTAGGGGAAGGGAGGTAGGGTTAGGGGAAGGGAGGTAGGGTTAGGGGGAGGGTGGTAGGGTTAGGGTGGTAGGGTTAGGGGAAGGGAGGTAGGGTTAGGGGGAGGTAGGGTTAGGGGAAGGGTGGTAGGGTTAGGGGAAGGGTGGTAGGGTTAGGGGGAGGGAGGTAGGGTTAGGGGAAGGGTGGTAGGGTTAGGGGGAGGGAGGTAGGTAGGGTTAGGGGAAGGGAGGTAGGGTTAGTGGAAGGGAGGTAGGGTTAGTGGAAGGGAGGTAGGGATAGGGGAAGGGAGGTAGGGTTAGGGAAGGGAGGTAGGGTTAGGGGAAGGGAGGTAGGGTTAGGGGAAGGGTGGTAGGGCTAGGGGAAGGGTGGTAGGGCTAGGGGAAGGGTGGTAGGGCTAGGATAGGAGGTAGGGCTAGGGGAAGGGAGGTAGGGCTAGGGGAAGGGAGGTAGGGTTAGGGGAAGGGTGGTAGGGCTAGGGGAAGGGAGGTAGGGTTAGTGGAAGGGAGGTAGGGTTAGGGGAAGGGTGGTAGGGTTAGGGGAAGGGAGGTAGGGTTAGGGGAAGGGAGGTAGGGTTAAGGGAAGGGAGGTAGGGTTAGGGGGTAGGGTTAGGGGAAGGGAGGTAGGGTTAGGGGAAGGGAGGTAGGGTTAGGGGAAGGGTGGTAGGGCTAGGGGGGTAGGGTTAGGGGAAGGGAGGTAGGGTTAGGGGTAGGGCTAGGGGAAGGGTGGTAGGGCTAGGGGAAGGGTGGTAGGGCTAGGATAGGAGGTAGGGCTAGGGAAGGGAGGTAGGGCTAGGGGAAGGGAGGTAGGGATAGGGGAAGGGTGGTAGGGCTAGGGGAAGGGAGGTAGGGTTAGGGTGGTAGGGTTAGGGGGAGGGAGGTAGAGTTAGGGGAAGGGGGTAGGGTTAGGGGAGGGAGGTAGGGTTAGTGGAAGGGTGGTAGGGCTAGGGGAAGGGAGGTAGGGTTAGGGGAAGGGAGGTAGGGTTAGGGGAAGGGAGGTAGGGTTAGGGGAAGGGAGGTAGGGCTAGGGGAAGGAGGTAGGGCTAGGGGAAGGGAGGTAGGGTTAGGGGGGTAGGGTTAGGGGAAGGGAGGTAGGGTTAGGGGGGTAGGGTTAGGGGAAGGGAGGTAGGGTTAGGGGAAGGGTGGTAGGGCTAGGGGAAGGGAGGTAGGGCTAGGGTGGTAGGGTTAGGGGGAGGGAGGTAGGGTTAGGGGGAGGGGGTAGGGTTAGGGGGAGGGAGGTAGGGTTAGTGGAAGGGTGGTAGGGCTAGGGGAAGGGAGGTAGGGTTAGGGGAAGGGAGGTAGGGCTAGGGGAAGGGTGGTAGGGCTAGGGGAAGGGAGGTAGGGTTAGTGGAAGGGAGGTAGGGTTAGGGGAAGGGTGGTAGGGCTAGGGGAAGGGTGGTAGGGCTAGGGGAAGGGTGGTAGGGTTAGTGGAAGGGAGGTAGGGTTAGGGGAAGGGTGGTAGGGTTAGGGGAAGGGAGGTAGGGTTAGGGGAAGGGAGGTAGGGTTAGGGGGAAGGGAGGTAGGTTTAGGGGAAGGGAGGTAGGGTTAGGGGGTAGGGTTAGGGAAGGGAGGTAGGGTTAGGGGGAAGGGAGGTAGGGTTAGGGGAAGGGTGGTAGGGCTAGGGGGTAGGGTTAGGGGAAGGGAGGTAGGGTTAGGGTGGTAGGGCTAGGGGGAGGGAGGTAGGGTTAGGGGAAGGGAGGTAGGGTTAGGGGAAGGGAGGTAGGGTTAGGGGGAGGGAGGTAGGGTTAGGGGGAGGGAGGTAGGGTTAGGGGAAGGGAGGTAGGGTTAGGGGAAGGGAGGTAGGGTTAGGGGAAGGGAGGTAGGGTTAGGGGAAGGGTGGTAGGGCTAGGGGAAGGGAGGTAGGGCTAGGGGAAGGGAGGTAGGGTTAGGGGAAGGGTGGTAGGGCTAGGGGAAGGGTGGTAGGGCTAGGGGAAGGGTGGTAGGGTTAGTGGAAGGGAGGTAGGGTTAGGGAGGTAGGGTTAGGGGAAGGGTGGTAGGGTTAGGGAAGGGAGGTAGGGTTAGGGGAAGGGAGGTAGGGTTAGGGAAGGGAGGTAGGGTTAGGGAAGGGTGGTAAGGGCTAGGGGGTAGGGTTAGGGAAGGGAGGTAGGGTTAGGGGGTAGGGTTAGGGGAAGGGAGGTAGGGTTAGGGGAAGGGTGGTAGGGCTAGGGGAAGGGAGGTAGGGTTAGGGTGGTAGGGTTAGGGGGAGGGAGGTAGGGTTAGGGAAGGGGGTAGGGTTAGGGGGAGGGAGGTAGGGTTAGTGGAAGGGAGGTAGGGTTAGGGGAAGGGAGGTAGGGTTAGGGGAGGGAGGTAGGGTTAGGGGGAGGGAGGTAGGGTTAGGGGAAGGGAGGTAGGGTTAGGGGAAGGGAGGTAGGGTTAGGGGGAAGGGAGGTAGGGTTAGGGGAAGGGTGGTAGGGCTAGGGGAAGGGTGGTAGGGCTAGGGGAAGGGTGGTAGGGCTAGGGGAAGGGTGGTAGGGCTAGGGGAAGGGAGGTAGGGTTAGTGGAAGGGAGGTAGGGTTAGGGGAAGGGAGGTAGGGTTAGGGGAAGGGTGGTAGGGTTAGGGGAAGGGAGGTAGGGTTAGGGGAAGGGAGGTAGGGTTAGGGGAAGGGAGGTAGGGTTAGGGGAAGGGTGGTAGGGCTAGGGGAAGGGAGGTAGGGTTAGGGTGGTAGGGTTAGGGGGAGGGAGGTAGGGTTAGGGGAAGGGGGTAGGGTTAGGGGGAGGGAGGTAGGGTTAGTGGAAGGGTGGTAGGGCTAGGGGAAGGGAGGTAGGGTTAGGGGAAGGGAGGTAGGGTTCGGGGGAGGGAGGTAGGGTTAGGGGAAGGGAGGTAGGGTTAGGGGGAAGGGAGGTAGGGCTAGGGGAAGGGAGGTAGGGCTAGGGGAAGGGAGGTAGGGCTAGGGCTAGGGGGTAGGGTTAGGGAGGTAGGGTTAGGGGAAGGGTGGTAGGGCTAGGGGAAGGGAGGTAGGGCTAGGGTGGTAGGGTTAGGGGGAGGGAGGTAGGGTTAGGGGGAGGGGGTAGGGTTAGGGGAGGGAGGGTTAGGGGAAGGGAGGTAGGGTTAGGGGGAGGGTGGTAGGGTTAGGGTGGTAGGGTTAGGGGAAGGGAGGTAGGGTTAGGGTGGTAGGGTTAGGGGAAGGGTGGTAGGGCTAGGGGGAGGTAGGGTTAGGGGAAGGGTGGTAGGGTTAGGGGGAGGGTGGTAGAGTTAGGGTGGTAGGGTTAGGGGAAGGGAGGTAGGGTTAGGGTGGTAGGGTTAGGGGAAGGGTGGTAGGGCTAGGGGGAGGTAGGGTTAGGGGAAGGGTGGTAGGGTTAGGGGAAGGGTGGTAGGGTTAGGGGAAGGGAGGTAGGGTTAGTGGAAGGGAGGTAGGGTTAGTGGAAGGGAGGTAGGGTTAGGGGAAGGGAGGTAGGGTTAGGGGAAGGGAGGTAGGGTTAGGGGAAGGGTGGTAGGGCTAGGGGAAGGGTGGTAGGGCTAGGGGAAGGGTGGTAGGGCTAGGGGAAGGGTGGTAGGGCTAGGATAGGAGGTAGGGCTAGGGGAAGGGGGTAGGGCTAGGGGAAGGGAGGTAGGGTTAGGGGAAGGGTGGTAGGGCTAGGGGAAGGGTGGTAGGGCTAGGGGAAGGGGGGTAGGGCTAGGGGAAGGGAGGTAGGGCTAGGGGAAGGGGGGTAGGGCTAGGGGAAGGGAGGTAGGGTTAGGGGAAGGGTGGTAGGGCTAGGGGAAGGGTGGTAGGGCTAGAGGAAGGGAGGTAGGGTTAGGGGAAGGGTGGTAGGGCTAGGGGAAGGGAGGTAGGGTTAGTGGAAGGGAGGTAGGGTTAGGGGAAGGGTGGTAGGGTTAGGGGAAGGGTGGTAGGGTTAGGGGAAGGGAGGTAGGGTTAGGGGAAGGGAGGTAGGGTTAGGGGAAGGGAGGTAGGGTTAAGGGAAGGGAGGTAGGGTTAGGGGGGTAGGGTTAGGGGAAGGGAGGTAGGGTTAGGGGAAGGGGGTAGGGTTAGGGGGAGAGAGGTAGGGTTAGTGGAAGGGTGGTAGGGCTAGGGGAAGGGAGGTAGGGTTAGGGGAAGGGAGGTAGGGTTAGGGAAGGGAGGTAGGGTTAGGGGAAGGGAGGTAGGGTTAGGGGAAGGGAGGTAGGGCTAGGGGAAGGGAGGTAGGGCTAGGGGAAGGGAGGTAGGGTTAGGGCTAGGGGGGTAGGGTTAGGGGAAGGGAGGTAGGGTTAGGGGGTAGGGTTAGGGGAAGGGAGGTAGGGTTAGGGGAAGGGTGGTAGGGGAAGGGTGGTAGGGTTAGGGGAAGGGAGGTAGGGTTAGGGGAAGGGAGGTAGGTAGGGTTAGGGGAAGGGTGGTAGGGTTAGGGGAAGGGAGGTAGGGTTAGGGGAAGGGTGGTAGGGCTAGGGGAAGGGTGGTAGGGCTAGGGGAAGGGTGGTAGGGCTAGGATAGGAGGTAGGGCTAGGGGAAGGGAGGTAGGGCTAGGGGAAGGGAGGTAGGGTTAGGGAAGGGTGGTAGGGCTAGGGGAAGGGAGGTAGGGTTAGTGGAAGGGAGGTAGGGTTAGGGGAAGGGTGGTAGGGTTAGGGGAAGGGAGGTAGGGTTAGGGGAAGGGAGGTAGGGTTAAGGGAAGGGAGGTAGGGTTAGGGGGGTAGGGTTAGGGGAAGGGAGGTAGGGTTAGGGGAAGGGAGGTAGGGTTAGGGGAAGGGTGGTAGGGCTAGGGGGGTAGGGTTAGGGGAAGGGAGGTAGGGTTAGGGGGTAGGGCTAGGGGAAGGGTGGTAGGGCTAGGGGAAGGGTGGTAGGGCTAGGATAGGAGGTAGGGCTAGGGGAAGGGAGGTAGGGCTAGGGGAAGGGAGGTAGGGTTAGGGGAAGGGTGGTAGGGCTAGGGGAAGGGAGGTAGGGTTAGGGTGGTAGGGTTAGGGGGAGGGAGGTAGAGTTAGGGGAAGGGGGTAGGGTTAGGGGGAGGGAGGTAGGGTTAGTGGAAGGGTGGTAGGGCTAGGGGAAGGGAGGTAGGGTTAGGGGAAGGGAGGTAGGGTTAGGGGAAGGGAGGTAGGGTTAGGGGAAGGGAGGTAGGGCTAGGGGAAGGGAGGTAGGGCTAGGGGAAGGGAGGTAGGGTTAGGGCTAGGGGGGTAGGGTTAGGGGAAGGGAGGTAGGGTTAGGGGGGTAGGGTTAGGGGAAGGGAGGTAGGGTTAGGGGAAGGGTGGTAGGGCTAGGGGAAGGGAGGTAGGGCTAGGGTGGTAGGGTTAGGGGGAGGGAGGTAGGGTTAGGGGAGGGGGTAGGGTTAGGGGGAGGGAGGTAGGGTTAGTGGAAGGGTGGTAGGGCTAGGGGAAGGGAGGTAGGGTTAGGGGAAGGGAGGTAGGGCTAGGGGAAGGGTGGTAGGGCTAGGGGAAGGGAGGTAGGGTTAGTGGAAGGGAGGTAGGGTTAGGGGAAGGGTGGTAGGGCTAGGGGAAGGGTGGTAGGGCTAGGGGAAGGGTGGTAGGGTTAGTGGAAGGGAGGTAGGGTTAGGGGAAGGGTGGTAGGGTTAGGGGAAGGGAGGTAGGGTTAGGGGAAGGGAGGTAGGGTTAGGGGAAGGGAGGTAGGTTTAGGGGAAGGGAGGTAGGGTTAGGGGAAGGGAGGTAGGGTTAGGGGAAGGGTGGTAGGGCTAGGGGGGTAGGGTTAGGGGAAGGGAGGTAGGGTTAGGGTGGTAGGGTTAGGGGGAGGGAGGTAGGGTTAGTGGAAGGGTGGTAGGGCTAGGGGAAGGGAGGTAGGGTTAGGGGAAGGGAGGTAGGGTTAGGGGAAGGGAGGTAGGGTTAGGGGAAGGGAGGTAGGGTTAGGGGGAGGGAGGTAGGGTTAGGGGGAGGGAGGTAGGGTTAGGGGAAGGGAGGTAGGGTTAGGGGAAGGGTGGTAGGGCTAGGGGAAGGGAGGTAGGGCTAGGGGAAGGGAGGTAGGGTTAGGGGAAGGGTGGTAGGGCTAGGGGAAGGGTGGTAGGGTTAGTGGAAGGGAGGTAGGGTTAGGGAGGTAGGGTTAGGGGAAGGGTGGTAGGGTTAGGGGAAGGGAGGTAGGGTTAGGGGAAGGGAGGTAGGGTTAGGGGAAGGGAGGTAGGGTTAGGGGAAGGGGGGTAGGGTTAGGGGAAGGGAGGTAGGGTTAGGGGAAGGGAGGTAGGGTTAGGGGGTAGGGTTAGGGGAAGGGAGGTAGGGTTAGGGGAAGGGTGGTAGGGCTAGGGGAAGGGAGGTAGGGTTAGGGTGGTAGGGTTAGGGGGAGGGAGGTAGGGTTAGGGGAAGGGGGTAGGGTTAGGGGGAGGGAGGTAGGGTTAGTGGAAGGGAGGTAGGGTTAGGGGAAGGGAGGTAGGGTTAGGGGGAGGGAGGTAGGGTTAGGGGGAGGGAGGTAGGGTTAGGGGAAGGGAGGTAGGGTTAGGGGAAGGGAGGTAGGGTTAGGGGAAGGGAGGTAGGGTTAGGGGAAGGGTGGTAGGGCTAGGGGAAGGGTGGTAGGGCTAGGGAAGGGTGGTAGGGCTAGGGGAAGGGTGGTAGGGCTAGGGGAAGGGAGGTAGGGTTAGTGGAAGGGAGGTAGGGTTAGTGGAAGGGAGGTAGGGTTAGGGGAAGGGAGGTAGGGTTAGGGGAAGGGTGGTAGGGTTAGGGGGAAGGGAGGTAGGGTTAGGGGGAAGGGAGGTAGGGTTAGGGGAAGGGAGGTAGGGTTAGGGGAAGGGTGGTAGGGCTAGGGGAAGGGAGGTAGGGTTAGGGTGGTAGGGTTAGGGGGAGGGAGGTAGGGTTAGGGGAAGGGGGTAGGGTTAGGGGGAGGGAGGTAGGGTTAGTGGAAGGGTGGTAGGGCTAGGGGAAGGGAGGTAGGGTTAGGGGAAGGGAGGTAGGGTTCGGGGGAGGGAGGTAGGGTTAGGGGAAGGGAGGTAGGGTTAGGGGAAGGGAGGTAGGGCTAGGGGAAGGGAGGTAGGGCTAGGGGAAGGGAGGTAGGGCTAGGGCTAGGGGGGTAGGGTTAGGGAGGTAGGGTTAGGGGAAGGGTGGTAGGGCTAGGGGAAGGGAGGTAGGGCTAGGGTGGTAGGGTTAGGGGGAGGGAGGTAGGGTTAGGGGGAGGGGGTAGGGTTAGGGGGAGGGAGGTAGGGTTAGTGGAAGGGTGGTAGGGCTAGGGGAAGGGAGGTAGGGTTAGGGGAAGGGAGGTAGGGTTAGGGGAAGGGAGGTAGGGTTAGGGGACGGGAGGTAGGGTTAGGGGAGGGTGGTAGGGTTAGGGTGGTAGGGTTAGGGGAAGGGAGGTCGGGTTAGGGTGGTAGGGTTAGGGGAAGGGTGGTAGGGCTAGGGGGAGGTAGGGTTAGGGGAAGGGTGGTAGGGTTAGGGGAAGGGTGGTAGGGTTAGGGAAGGGAGGTAGGGTTAGTGGAAGGGAGGTAGGGTTAGTGGAAGGGAGGTAGGGTTAGGGGAAGGGAGGTAGGGTTAGGGGAAGGGAGGTAGGGTTAGGGGGAAGGGTGGTAGGGCTAGGGGAAGGGTGGTAGGGCTAGGGGAAGGGTGGTAGGGCTAGGGGAAGGGTGGTAGGGCTAGGGGGAGGTTAGGGGGGGGTAGGGCTAGGGGAAGGGAGGTAGGGTTAGGGGAAGGGTGGTAGGGCTAGGGGAAGGGGGGTAGGGCTAGGGGAAGGGAGGTAGGGCTAGGGGAAGGGGGGTAGGGCTAGGGGAAGGGAGGTAGGGTTAGGGGAAGGGTGGTAGGGCTAGGGGAAGGGTGGTAGGGCTAGAGGAAGGGAGGTAGGGTTAGGGTGGTAGGGTTAGGGGGAGGGAGGTAGGGTTAGGGGAAGGGGGTAGGGTTAGGGGGAGGGAGGTAGGGTTAGTGGAAGGGAGGTAGGGTTAGGGGAAGGGAGGTAGGGTTAGGGGGAGGGAGGTAGGGTTAGGGGAGGGAGGTAGGGTTAGGGGAAGGGAGGTAGGGTTAGGGGAAGGGAGGTAGGGTTAGGGGAAGGGAGGTAGGGTTAGGGGAAGGGTGGTAGGGCTAGGGAAGGGTGGTAGGGCTAGGGAAGGGTGGTAGGGCTAGGGGAAGGGTGGTAGGGCTAGGGGAAGGGAGGTAGGGTTAGTGGAAGGGAGGTAGGGTTAGTGGAAGGGAGGTAGGGTTAGGGAAGGGAGGTAGGGTTAGGGAAGGGTGGTAGGGTTAGGGGAAGGGAGGTAGGGTTAGGGAAGGGAGGTAGGGTTAGGGGAAGGGAGGTAGGGTTAGGGAAGGGTGGTAGGGCTAGGGGAAGGGAGGTAGGGTTAGGGTGGTAGGGTTAGGGGGAGGGAGGTAGGGTTAGGGGAAGGGGGTAGGGTTAGGGGGAGGGAGGTAGGGTTAGTGGAAGGGTGGTAGGGCTAGGGGAAGGGAGGTAGGGTTAGGGGAAGGGAGGTAGGGTTCGGGGAGGGAGGTAGGGTTAGGGGAAGGGAGGTAGGGTTAGGGGAAGGGAGGTAGGGCTAGGGGAAGGGAGGTAGGGCTAGGGGAAGGGAGGTAGGGCTAGGGCTAGGGGGGTAGGGTTAGGGAGGTAGGGTTAGGGAAGGGTGGTAGGGCTAGGGGAAGGGAGGTAGGGCTAGGGTGGTAGGGTTAGGGGGAGGGAGGTAGGGTTAGGGGGAGGGGGTAGGGTTAGGGGGAGGGAGGTAGGGTTAGTGGAAGGGTGGTAGGGCTAGGGGAAGGGAGGTAGGGTTAGGGGAAGGGAGGTAGGGTTAGGGGAAGGGAGGTAGGGTTAGGGGGAGGGTGGTAGGGTTAGGGTGGTAGGGTTAGGGGAAGGGAGGTAGGGTTAGGGTGGTAGGGTTAGGGGAAGGGTGGTAGGGCTAGGGGGAGGTAGGGTTAGGGGAAGGGTGGTAGGGTTAGGGGAAGGGTGGTAGGGTTAGGGGAAGGGAGGTAGGGTTAGTGGAAGGGAGGTAGGGTTAGTGGAAGGGAGGTAGGGTTAGGGGAAGGGAGGTAGGGTTAGGGGAAGGGAGGTAGGGTTAGGGGAAGGGTGGTAGGGCTAGGGAAGGGTGGTAGGGCTAGGGGAAGGGTGGTAGGGCTAGGGGAAGGGTGGTAGGGCTAGGATAGGAGGTAGGGCTAGGGGAAGGGGGGTAGGGCTAGGGGAAGGGAGGTAGGGTTAGGGGAAGGGTGGTAGGGCTAGGGAAGGGGGTAGGGCTAGGGGAAGGGAGGTAGGGCTAGGGGAAGGGGGTAGGGCTAGGGGAAGGGAGGTAGGGTTAGGGGAAGGGTGGTAGGGCTAGGGGAAGGGTGGTAGGGCTAGAGGAAGGGAGGTAGGGTTAGGGGAAGGGTGGTAGGGCTAGGGGAAGGGAGGTAGGGTTAGTGGAAGGGAGGTAGGGTTAGGGGAAGGGTGGTAGGGTTAGGGAAGGGTGGTAGGGTTAGGGGAAGGGAGGTAGGGTTAGGGGAAGGGAGGTAGGGTTAAGGGAAGGGAGGTAGGGTTAGGGGGGTAGGGTTAGGGGAAGGGAGGTAGGGTTAGGGGAAGGGGGTAGGGTTAGGGGGAGGGAGGTAGGGTTAGTGGAAGGGTGGTAGGGCTAGGGGAAGGGAGGTAGGGTTAGGGGAAGGGAGGTAGGGTTAGGGGAAGGGAGGTAGGGTTAGGGGAAGGGAGGTAGGGTTAGGGGAAGGGAGGTAGGGCTAGGGGAAGGGAGGTAGGGTTAGGGCTAGGGGGGTAGGGTTAGGGGAAGGGAGGTAGGGTTAGGGGGTAGGGTTAGGGGAAGGGAGGTAGGGTTAGGGGGTAGGGTTAGGGGAAGGGAGGTAGGGTTAGGGGAAGGGTGGTAGGGCTAGGGGAAGGGAGGTAGGGCTAGGGTGGTAGGGTTAGGGGGAGGGAGGTAGGGTTAGTGGAAGGGTGGTAGGGCTAGGGGAAGGGTGGTAGGGCTAGGGGAAGGGTGGTAGGGCTAGGGGAAGGGTGGTAGGGCTAGGGGAAGGGTGGTAGGGCTAGGGGAAGGGTGGTAGGGCTAGGGAAGGGAGGTAGGTTTAGGGGAAGGGAGGTAGGGTTAGGGGAAGGGAGGTAGGGTTAGGGGAAGGGTGGTAGGGCTAGGGGGGTAGGGTTAGGGGAAGGGAGGTAGGGTTAGGGGGTAGGGTTAGGGGAAGGGAGGTAGGGTTAGGGAAGGGTGGTAGGGCTAGGGGAAGGGAGGTAGGGCTAGGGGAAGGGTGGTAGGGCTAGGGGAAGGGAGGTAGGGCTAGGGGAAGGGAGGTAGGGTTAGGGTGGTAGGGTTAGGGGGAGGGAGGTAGGGTTAGGGGGTAGGGTTAGGGGGAGGGGGGTAGGGTTAGGGGGAGGGAGGTAGGGTTAGTGGAAGGGTGGTAGGGCTAGGGGAAGGGAGGTAGGGTTAGGGGAAGGGAGGTAGGGTTAGGGGAAGGGAGGTAGGGTTAGGGGGAGGGAGGTAGGGTTAGGGGGAGGGAGGTAGGGTTAGGGGAAGGGAGGTAGGGTTAGGGGAAGGGAGGTAGGGTTAGGGGAAGGGAGGTAGGGTTAGGGAAGGGTGGTAGGGCTAGGGGAAGGGAGGTAGGGCTAGGGGAAGGGAGGTAGGGTTAGGGGAAGGGTGGTAGGGCTAGGGGAAGGGTGGTAGGGCTAGGGGAAGGGTGGTAGGGTTAGTGGAAGGGAGGTAGGGTTAGGGGAAGGGAGGTAGGGTTAGGGGAAGGGTGGTAGGGTTAGGGGAAGGGAGGTAGGGTTAGGGGAAGGGAGGTAGGGTTAGGGGAAGGGTGGTAGGGCTAGGGGGGTAGGGTTAGGGGAAGGGAGGTAGGGTTAGGGGGGTAGGGTTAGGGGAAGGGTGGTAGGGCTAGGGGAAGGGAGGTAGGGTTAGGGGTGGTAGGGTTAGGGGGAGGGAGGTAGGGTTAGGGGAAGGGGGTAGGGTTAGGGGGAGGGAGGTAGGGTTAGTGGAAGGGTGGTAGGGCTAGGGGAAGGGAGGTAGGGTTAGGGGAAGGGAGGTAGGGTTAGGGGAAGGGAGGTAGGGTTAGGGGAGGGAGGTAGGGTTAGGGGGAGGGAGGTAGGGTTAGGGGAAGGGAGGTAGGGTTAGGGGAAGGGAGGTAGGGTTAGGGGAAGGGTGGTAGGGCTAGGGGAAGGGAGGTAGGGCTAGGGGAAGGGTGGTAGGGCTAGGGGAAGGGTGGTAGGGCTAGGGGAAGGGTGGTAGGGCTAGGGGAAGGGTGGTAGGGCTAGGGGGTAGGGTTAGGGGAAGGGAGGTAGGGTTAGGGGGTAGGGTTAGGGAAGGGAGGTAGGGTTAGGGGAAGGGTGGTAGGGCTAGGGGAAGGGTGGTAGGGTTAGGGTGGTAGGGTTAGGGGGAGGGAGGTAGGGTTAGGGGGAGGGAGGTAGGGTTAGGGGGAGGGAGGTAGGGTTAGGGGAAGGGAGGTAGGGTTAGGGGAAGGGAGGTAGGGTTAGGGGAAGGGAGGTAGGGTTAGGGGGAGGGAGGTAGGGTTAGGGGAAGGGAGGTAGGGTTAGGGGAAGGGAGGTAGGGTTAGGGGAAGGGAGGTAGGGTTAGGGGAAGGGTGGTAGGGCTAGGGGAAGGGAGGTAGGGCTAGGGGAAGGGAGGTAGGGCTAGTGGAAGGGAGGTAGGGTTAGGGGAAGGGTGGTAGGGTTAGGGGAAGGGTGGTAGGGCTAGGGGAAGGGAGGTAGGGTTAGGGGAAGGGTGGTAGGGTTAGGGGAAGGGAGGTAGGGGAAGGGTGGTAGGGTTAGGGGAAAATAATATATATTCACTACCGTTCAAAAGTCTGGGGTCACTTAGAAATGTCCTTGTTGTTGAAAGAAAAACACCTTTTGTCCATTAAAATAACATCAAATTGATCAGAAATACAGACATTATTAATGTTGTAAATGACTGTTGTAGCTGGAAACGGCAGACTTTTAATGGAATGTCTACATAGGCGTATGGAGGCCCATTATCAGCAACCATCAGCTGAAAACTGTTGTTCTGATTAAAGAAGCAATACAACTGGCCTTCTTCAGACTAGTTGAGTATCTGGAGCATCAGCATTTGTGGGTTCAATTACAGGCTCAAAATAGCCAGAAACAAAGAACTTTCTTCTGAAACTCGTCAGTCTATTCTTGTTCTGAGAAATGAAGGCTATTCCATGAGAGAAATTGCCAAACTGAAGATCTCGTACAACGCTGTGTACTACTCCCTTCACAACAGTGCAAACTGGTTCTAACCAGAATAGAAAGAGGTGTTGGAGGCCCCGGTGAGCAACTGAGCAAGAGGACAAGTACATTAGAGTGTCTTGTTTGAGAAACAGACGCCTCACAAGTCTTCAACTGGCAGCTTCATTAAATAGTACCCACAAAACACCAGTCTCAATGTCAACAGTGAAGAGGCGACTCCGGGATGCTGGCCTTCTAGGCAGAGTTGCAAAGAAAAAAAAAGATTAAGATGAACAAAAGAACACAGACACTGGACAGAGGAACTATGCCTAGAAGGCCAGCATCCAGGAGTCATCTCTTAACTGTTGATGTTGAGACTGGTGTTAAGAAGTAATAAAAAAAATCTGAAAGATGGGTCAAATTTATTGCCACCATTTTCAATACTCCAGCACCCTCCCCTTGCAAGGATAACAACACAGGCCCTTTTTATAAAATGCTTATGCTCTTATGGTCTGCTCTCTACAATTCAAACAGTTAATCAATGGGGTTCATGTCAAGAGACTGATGGCAATTTGCAAAATGTTGATTTTGTGTTAAATTAACCATTTCTTTGTGGATTTTGATTAGTGCTTGAGGTTATTGTCTTACTGGAAGATCCACTTGCGGTCCTGGGGCCTCATTTATAAAAATGTTCTTAAATTTATACTTGAACTTAGTCCTAAAATCATTTCTGACAGTGTGCTTACATTCGATTCATAAAAGATACTGAGCAATAAATAAAGTCTTGTTTACGCAGGTTCTAAGAAGCCAATTTGTAATTTACGCACTTGTGATCAATACATCTCTAATTAACTTCAAATTGACGGCACCTGAACGTGCCGTCAGCAATCTCCCCTTATATAATGCTAGCACAAATGAGGGTGTTGTCAGGAATAGACATGAATCATCATGCGCAAGTCATTCCGGTCTCTGAAAACTCTCCCTTCTAAAAGCACGGTTTTCTGTGTCTTCCAATAACAGCCATGGTTACTTTTTTATAATTTGACACTATTTATAGAACATCGCATCCCGTTTTTAATTCAAAACACCTTGCAATTCATTTCTCACACCTTTAATTGATAATGGCTAACAAATGCAAAGGTTCACCACAGGCTTGGACGCATATGCATCCCAAACTGAAATGCCTCTACATAACCAACAGAAAAATACTTTTGCGTAAAGATAAGATCATTTCCACGTCAACTTAAGGTTTTATAAGTTACTCCATGTGGTTTTCTGCGTAAGTCATACTTCAGAAAATCGATCGTAAATCCGTTTTATAAACGAGGCCCCTAGTACTTGGTAAAGTTCATGATGCCGTTGACCTATTTTGCTTAGCTAAGCCTGGAGTTTGTTAAACAGTATCTCATATGGACTAATACGTTTGATTGTATCTTACTTAGGCCCATCACTCCATGAAGAGCATAGCCCATCACCAATACCTCACCAGCGAACTCGACAGTCATTCATTCCAGGAGTAGCCGATCCTTCTGTGCTTTGGTGTGCCATCTCCATGTGTCAAGCTGCACTGAATATAAAGAAAGCACACTGGCTTCTTGTTGTTTTGCAAATAAGAACAGTGGGAAAAGAACACACACAACTTTTTGACAGCACATTTTAAAATAAAATACATGATTTCTATACTAAATAAACAACTGTTCATTGCTCTGATCTCATAAAAACAAATATAGGAAGTACAAAATAGCATCAGTGACAAAACACACCAATGGGTGTATTCATTATTTTATCAAAGATGGTTTAGGCTGAAAGAGCATTTCTTGTTTAATTCCTTACCTAAATGAGGTATCCCCACAACTCCTAACATACACATATAGACAATTCAAAAACACATGGAAAGATAGTGCTGTACCTGTCTTAGAGTCTGGTCTACATCAGAAAAAGAAGGTGCAAATCAAGCCAACCACTTCAAGCCACAAGGGGAAGTAAAACGGCAGCACGTAAGCACTTAATAACACAAAATCATTACCAAAAAGGTACAATAAATACATGAGTCATGACTGCAGTTGTTTGTATCTAAAGATACATTTTCAGGTTGTAGTGAGTACATAATCATAGAAAAGAATGTCCTGGACCTACTCCTTTGATACGCTAGCTCATGTTCGTCTGTGTACTTTTACAGATAGACAAGGTAAAATCTTAGGAACAATTGAGAACAGTTGATTTCATAGCCTATAACCCTCAGTGGGTTAGTTTTTGAATGTTGCAGTGTTCCCTATAGGCTACTACATTAATGCTGGCAGTGCTTTCAACTGGGAAATGAGGCTTCTGAATCCTAACAACAACAACCATTATTGGTCTATGTTATGGAGAGAAAATACCATTGAAAAGTTCTAGCCCCATCCACTGTTGAGTACAGTACCAACGTCCTCATCTCCACAAGTGGACGAAACTTCCACGACGTTTTCCTCCAGAAGCCACGTCTCCTGGGTTTTCACCCGTCGCGGTGCTCTACATGGGCAGGGCTCAGTTGGAGCAGGGCCGTGCTGCGGAGCCTGCAGCGGAGGGCAGGGTGACCCGCTGCTCGTCCATGCGTTTGGCCTGGGACCTCGTGATGAGGCTGAAGAAGTCCTCGTCCGGGACGGTGGGGCCACGGGCCGGGGGAGGGGCGCAGCGCTGGTCATCCAGACGAGAACCCTGAGGGGAAGGAGGGTATAGCAGGTAAAAAAGTGGACGAAAAGGAAGACTTTTTCCCCCTTTCAATATAAAGTACTGAGATCGAGCACAACGTTTTGCTACATTGTGCTCTACTGAACACCACCCCAGTGAAAAGTTGAGTCTACCTGACATTTGACAAGCATGTCAAAGAAGTCATCGTCAGGCTCCGTGTTGCCTGCGTTAGACATCAGGTGGCTGAGGACAGCCTGGCTGCTGTGCCTGTTGAGCCGAAGGCCGGGCAAACTACCCCCAGCACCTCCACCTTCCTCTAACCGGCGACCCTGGGCACCTGGCCCAGAGCCCAGGCCTGCTACTGCCTCGGACACTGCTGGAGGAGAGGGAGAGAGGTCAGAGCGAGAGATCAAGGCGATCACAGAGAAATGTTGATGTGTGTGTACTCACATTTCCTCATGGCTCTGGGTGGAGAGTCAGAGGAGCTGGTACTGACTGACAGACGGCTCTTCTCTTGTATGGAACAGCGCTGGTCGTCCATCCGGTTACTCTGGAAACGACTTAGCAGGTCAAAGAAGCCCTCGTCCCCGAGCATGTCTGGACTGGCCCTCTGAGTGAGAGATACATATTTGAATCAGTGGAGGCTCCTCAGAGGAAGGGGAGAACCATCCTACTCGGTGAATTTCATAAAAAAATGCAAATAGAGAAACAAAAAATAAATGTATACAAGACTATACAAAATATATATTCACGCCACCAAATAACTGATTAAACACTGAATATAGTGAAGGTCTACAGTAGCCTCAACAGCGCCCTCTAGGGTAATACCATGGTGGAGGAGAGCTATTTTGAGTCTTCTAGCTACATAGACTTCAATACAAAACCTAGGAGGCTCATGGTTCTCACCCCCTTCCATAGACCTACACAGTCATTATGACGACCTATGGAGGACGTCCTCCAACCTATCAGAGCTCTTGCAGCATGAACTGACATGTCCATTCAATCAAAGGATCAGAGAATGAATCTAGTACCTAAAGGATAAAATTAAGGAGCTAAAATTAAGGAGAATCAGCAGAAAGAAAGAGAGCAAGCTACAGTTGAAGTCAGAAGTTTACACACACCTTAGCCAAATACATTTAAACTCAGTTTCACAATTCCTGACATTTAGTCCTAGTAAAAATTCCCTGTCTTAGGTCAGTTAGGATCACCACTTTATTTTAAGAATGTGAAACATTAATAATGGTGACAACGATGTAGGCTGTGTAGCAGTTAGCGGTTATGGTATGACGGTTCGGCTTGGAGAGGTTATTGCGCCTGGTCACAGACCAGTGGAGGCTGCTGAGGGGAGGACGGCTCGTGATAAAGGCTGGAGCGGAGTAACTGGAATGGTCTCAAACACATGGAAACCATGTGGCTGATGTATTTCATACCATTCCACTCCAGCCTTTATCAAGAGCCTGCCCTCCCAATTAAGGTGACGCCAACCTCCTGTGTCACAGACATTTTGTGTTTTACACTGAAGTCCACAAGCGAAGGGAAAAGGTGAGAGGAAAGCGTGTAGATGCGAGAAGGAATTATACAAAGAGCAAAGTGCTGTATGAGGCTGCTATGAAAATTAACTGTGTGCACGGGTGATCAGTATTCAGTATTGAATGCCAATGTCTGTCACCTTGATTACTCCAATTTGTCTCTCAACATGTGCACCTACATTATAAACTTTCATTTGTAGGCTGGGTTGTAGCAACCTCATGATGGGTACAGGGAACATTTCAGTACCTAAACCCATTGCTGTTACATTGAACTGGGTGAATGAAATATGAATGACTGTCGTCCAATATGCTGTAATAGAAATAAGACACGTAAAAATCAAGTGTCCTCCCTGATCTGAAAACGGCATCAACCACCACCGATTTCAATACTTTATTCCAATCCACAAGAGGTCACGTCAATCTCACGCTCTCTCTCTCGTGGGCACGCATGAATACACAGACACAAACCCATAGAAAAGCACACGCTAGGTGGATACCTGAAGCGCAGGTTTCCCTCTTACCTTCTGTGGTCCCTGTGCAGGGTTCTGGGAGGTGTTACTGGTGTCCTGCAGGACTTTACTGGAGCCCCCAGCCCTGGTCTTCTTCCCCCGCAGACGGCTGATGAAGAACAGCTTGGAGGAGCTCTTAGCCAGGGTGGGTTTAGACTGCTTGGTCAGGATGTCACTGGTCCAATTCTGAGCCTGGAGACAAGAGGGAGAGGACACACACGTCAAAAACCAGACTTTATACAAATCACATCTAACTCCGGCGTCAAAATACACATCAAACAGTTAAGAGTTGTTATAAAGACAAAACAGTACATTTTAAAAGGTGCCATGTGTAATTAATTTCACTCACTTCAGGTTAATAGTGCACTTTGAATTGCCACTAGGCCTAGGGAAGAGAAAGTCTCAGATTGCACATTTAAACCCAGTGACTTACATTGATTTTGTCGGGGGTGAGTTTCATGAGCTCCAGGTTGTCCATGCTGTTTCTCCGTGCCATCCGGGGCAGGTTGAGATCCTTGATAGGGTTCTCAAACAGGCTGGAGTTGTTGGTGCTGTAGCTCAGCCCCAGCACCATCTGCAGGTCTGACACGTTCATACGGGCCGTCAGCTCCCCGCTCCGGTCACCAGTCTGGAACACACACACACACACTTGGGATTGACCATGCTGCATTTTCAGATCAACTCCTCTTTCTTTGATCAGCCTCTTGAAGGCTGTGTCCTGAATTGCATATCTATAGGGGATAAGAGAGGTGGTACCTCTTTGGAGATCTCCAGGTGTTTCTCAGCAAAGTGCATGGCCTGGTCATGGTTTCCCAGGGCGGTGTGAGCGTTCCCTAAACTCCAGCACGCCCGGCCCTCACCAATCCGGTCGTTGAGGTCCTGTGCTATGATCAGGTGTTTGAGGTGGTAGTCTATGGCCCTCTCGTAGTCCTGGAGGAGTGTGTAGGTGTTGCCCAGACTGTAACAGGCCTGAGCCTCTACAGCCCGGTCTTTCAGCTGTCTGGCCAGCTGCAGAGTCCTCCTGACGACCACAATACAACCACATTAGATCCCTGGCTGTCATTCATAGTGACACACAAAGGCTACTCTGGTCCTGAAATTAAGTTCAGTATATGAATTCACACACACACTTATCGGTTTGCCCTCTTGACATTATAGTCCTCTGAGGTATAGCGGTTGCCATTTCTCTCCTGAAAACCCTACGGCCTCTTAACTGTGTGAAAACCTCCAGGGTCCAGACAGAAAGAAGAGTTGTTTTAACAGCTGGACTCCGACACAGAGGGAGTGAAAGTCATTGAGAGAAGATGAATGGCTGGGCTGGAGGTTTGGCTCACTTGTAATGCTCGGCTGCCACTTCAAATTCACCCAGGAATATATACGCGTTCCCCAGGTTGCAGTAGGCCCTTCTCTCTGCTGAGCGGTCGCCAAACTCCTTGGCAATCTGGAGGCGCTGGGAAAGGAAAACAAATGGATGAACACACACGGACACCGGGCCAGAAATGCACCCACCCGCCCCAACACCTTGGTACGGGACAGCCAGCCAGTGACTCTACCCACCCCAACACCTTGGTACGGGACAGCCAGCCAGCGACTCTACCCACCCCAACACCTTGGTACGGGACAGCCAGCGACTCTTCCCACCCCAACACCTTGGTACGGGACAGCCAGCCAGCGACTCTACCCACCCCAACACCTTGGTACGGGACAGCCAGCGACTCTTCCCACCCCAACACCTTGGTACGGGACAGCCAGCCAGCGACTCTACCCACCCCAACACCTTGGTACGGGACAGCCAGCGACTCTTCCCACCCCAACACCTTGGTACGGGACAGCCAGCCAGCGACTCTACCCACCCCAACACCTTGGTACGGGACAGCCAGCGACTCTTCCCACCCCAACACCTTGGTACGGGACAGCCAGCCAGCGACTCTACCCACCCCAACACCTTGGTACGGGACAGCCAGCGACTCTTCCCACCCCAACACCTTGGTACGGGACAGCCAGCCAGCGACTCTACCCACCCAACACCTTGGTATCGGAACAGCCAGTGACTCTTCCCACCCCAACACCTTGGTATCGGAACAGCCAGCCAGTGACTCTACCCACCCCAACACCTTGGTACGGGACAGCCAACCAGCGACTCTACCCACCCCAACACCTTGGTACGGGACAGCCAGCGACTCTTCCCCACCCCAACACCTTGGTACGGGACAGCCAGCCAGCGACTCTACCCACCCAACACCTTGGTATCGGAACAGCCAGTGACTCTTCCCACCCCAACACCTTGGTACGGGACAGCCAGCGACTCTACCCACCCCAACACCTTGGTACGGGACAGCCAGCGACTCTTCCCACCCCAACACCTTGGTATCGGAACAGCCAGTGACTCTTCCCACCCCAACACCTTGGTACGGGACAGCCAGCGACTCTACCCACCCCAACACCTTGGTACGGGACAGCCAGCGACTCTACCCACCCCAACACCTTGGTACGGGACAGCCAGCCAGCGACTCTACCCACCCAACACCTTGGTATCGGAACAGCCAGTGACTCTACCCACCCCAACACCTTGGTACGGGACAGCCAGCGACTCTACCCACCCCAACACCTTGGTACGGGACAGCCAACCAGCGACTCTAGTCTTCCATTATGTGGTGTTTACCTATAGTCTTTCTGTTGACTATACTGAGCCATACAGGACATTAGAATTAACTACAGAGAACCATTGAAAAAGGAAATCTGACAGAAGACTTAACTGGATTTAAATAAAACTTGCCTTTTGCAATGTTTACACAGTTGCTTTGTGTACAAGCTATTATTATCCAGTGAGTTTAACTGGTATTTCTACTATAGAATGCAAAACCACTATTCCATATTGTCATAGGATACAAATTGAGCGTTTTATATGCTACAACAGTGCAGTTTTTTATTGAATCGAGCAGTAAATGCCACGCTATAAACTTTGATAAGATTTTCATTACCTGTTCATGTGACGCCACTGCATTCTGGAAGTTTCCTAACAGGTAGTGTGTGTTGCCAAGGTTACCATATGTTCGGCCCTGGGCGGCCGGGTCTCCAAGCTCCTTCACTATGTATAAGTTTGCTCTGAATATAGACAAACCATTGAATGAATGATGGACAACAAAGTCAAGGTTTTGGAGTGGCCATCACAAAGCCCTGACCTCAATCCTATAGAAAATGTGGGCAGATCTGATAAAGCGTGTGCAAGCAAGGAGGCCTAAAAACCTGACTCAGTTACACCAGCTCTAACAGGAGGAATGGGCCACAATTCACCCAACTTATTGTGGGAAGCTTAGGGAAGGCTACCCGAAACGTTTGACCCAAGTTAAACAATTTAAAGGCAATGCTACCAAATACTATTTGAGTGTATGTAAACTTCTGACCCACTGAGAATGTGATGAAAGAAATAATATATATAAATAAAACCAGTCAAAAGTTTGAACACACTTACTGATTTAATGTTTTTTCTTAATTTTTACTATTTTCTACATTGTAGAATAATAGTGAAGACATCAAAACTATGAAATAACATATGGAATCATGTAGTGACTGAAAAAGTTCATATTTGTAAAGTAGCCACCCTTTGCCTTTGACAGTTTGCACACTCTTGGAATTCTCTCAACGAGCTTCATGAGGTAGTCACCTGGAATGCATTTCAATTAACAGGTGTGGCTTGTTATTTTTTTTTAAATTTCTTTCCTTCTTAATGCATTTGAGCCAATCAGTTGTGTTGTGAAAAGGTAGGGGTGGTATACAGAAGATAGGGCTATTTGGTAAAAGACCAGGTCCATATTATGGCAAGAACAGCTCAAATAAGCAACGAGAAACGACAGTCCATCATTACTTTAAGACATGAAGGTCAGTCAATCCTGAACATTTCAAGAACTTTGAAAGTTTTTTTTCAAGTGCAGTCGCAAAAACCATCACCAGCGCTATGATGAAACCGGCTCATGAGGTCCGCCACAGGAGAGGAAAACCCAGAGTTACCTCTGCTGCAGAGGAGAAGTTCATTAGAGTTACCAACCTCAGAAATCAGCAATTAACTGCACCTCAGAAAGCAGCCCAAATAAATGCATCAAAGTTCAAGTAACAGACACATCTCAACATCAACTGTTTAGAGGAGACTGTGTCAATCAGGCCTTCATGGTCAAATTGCTGCTAAGAAACCAAAGGACACCAATAAGAGACTTGCTTGAGTCAAGAAACAAAAGCAATTTACATTAGACTGGTGGAAATCTGTCCTTTGGTAAAACACAGCATTCTGCAGCGATACGTCTTCCCATCTGGTTTGCGCTTAGTGAGACTATCCTTAATTTTTCAACAGAACAATGACCCAAAACACACCTCCAGACTGTGTAAGGGGTTTTTGACCAAGGAGGGTGATGGAGTGCTGGAGCCTACAAAAATCACCTGACCTCAACCCAATTGAAATGGTTTGGGATGAGTTGGACCACAGAGTGAAGGAAAAGCAGCTAACAAATGTTCAGCATATGTGGGAACTCCTTCAAGACTGTTGGAAAAGCATTCCTCATGAAGCTGTCAAGGCAAAGGGAGGCTACTTTGAAGAATATAAAATCTATTTATTTGTTTAACAGTTTTTTTGGTTACTACATGGTTCCATATGTATTATTTCATCATTTCGACATCTTCACTATTTTTCTACAATGTAGAAAATAATAAATAAAGAAAAACCATTGAATGAGTAGGTCCAAACTTTTGACTGATACTGTATGTACATTTACTCTATGGTATCTGACTTACAAGATGCAAAATGTACCGAACACACATGAATGCAATGCTTGCAAACAAACACACCAACTTACTGGTAATATTCCGCTGCTTTCCTAAGTGCTGTAGTGACCTCCTCTGGGAACTCTCCTGGCTCCGCCCCGCTCCAGCAGATGCTCTTTCCTTTTGCATGATACACGTTCCCAAAGTTATACAGCGCCCTCGCCTGTCCTACCTAACAGATACCAAAAAACAAAACAGGGCCAATGTCAACTCCACAACAGGGAAAAAAAGCATTTAATACACCAGAATAAACAGCAAATTAGTTTCAGGAGGCCCAATAACCATCATCCATGAATCAATCTCACCTTGTCGTTCAGGTCCATGGCAATGTCTAAGTGCCTCTGACAGCAGACCACAGCCTCATCAAACCTACCCAACACCTTCAATGTGTTGCCTAGGTTACCGCTGGATTTGGCCTCTCCCATCTGGTCCCCGATGGTCCTGAGAATGGGATTTTATTCAAACAGAGAAACACACATGATCTTGACCAATAAAAGGTTCAATTAAACAAATGAAAAGGGTTATATCAGTCTTACCCATTAGATATTTCACCAATTTGTAAGTCGCTCTGGATAAGAGCGTCTGCTAAATGACTTAAATGTAAATGTAATGTGCCCTCCATCCTCCGTGTACATGTTTTTGATTGCAACCAACCACAGCGCACACAAATCACACGGGAGAGACAGCATACTGCCAAACTAGCAGTGTTTTTCTGTCATCACTCACCATGTGACTGACATGCACCTGTCCTATCAATAGATCAATATGAATCTAATAGCGATCATTCTAGCCGAGGAGGGCTAGACTGACTATTGGGACTACCAAATTGAAACGTTTAAACAAAAAGTAGCAGTTAGATTTTTCAAGTGGTCAAAATATATTTTGGTGGGACAAATCTAAAGAGAGGAAGTAGCAAGCAAACATTGATACATAACAGCTGCTAGTTGACTAAATTTACAGTCAGCAGTAAAGTAGTCTATATCTAAGATGTTTATCTAAGCGTGTCGCAAAAATCGTGGGCGTATTTATCAATATGACAGCCAGCGCATAGGGAAAACACTAGACATAGGAGTTGTGTGGTGAGGTCATGCTGATAAGAGGGGACAATGGCCTACTCTGAGAAACATCATGAATATGAGCCCTGGGTCATAGCTGTGTTCCTTCCTACCTGGTCACGGTGAGTTCCTTCCTACCTGGTCAAGGTGAGTTCCTTCCTACCTGGTCAAGGTGAGTTCCTTCCTACCTGGTCAAGGTGAGTTCCTTCCTACCTGGTCAAGGTGAGTTCCTTCCTACCTGGTCAAGGTGAGTTCCTTCCTACCTGGTCAAGGTGAGTTCCTTCCTACCTGGTCAAGGTGAGTTCCTTCCTACCTGGTCAAGGTGAGTTCCTTCCTACCTGGTCACAGTCTGTTCCTTCCTACCTGGTCACAGTCTGTTCCTTCCTACCTGGTCACAGTGTGTTCCTTCCTACCTGGTCAAGGTGTGTTCCTTCCTACCTGGTCAAGGTGTGTTCCTTCCTACCTGGTCAAGATGAGTTCCTTCCTACCTGGTCACAGTGTGTTCCTTCCTACCTGGTCACAGTCTGTTCCTTCCTACCTGGTCAAGGTGTGTTCCTTCCTACCTGGTCAAGGTGTGTTCCTTCCTACCTGGTCAAGGTGTGTTCCTTCCTACCTGGTCACAGTCTGTTCCTTCCTACCTGGTCACAGTGAGTTCCTTCCTACCTGGTCAAGGTGAGTTCCTTCCTACCTGGTCAAGGTGAGTTCCTTCCTACCTGGTCAAGGTGAGTTCCTTCCTACCTGGTCAAGGTGTGTTCCTTCCTACCTGGTCACAGTCTGTTCCTTCCTACCTGGTCACAGTCTGTTCCTTCCTACCTGGTCACAGTGTGTTCCTTCCTACCTGGTCAAGGTGAGTTCCTTCCTACCTGGTCAAGGTGAGTTCCTTCCTACCTGGTCAAGGTGAGTTCCTTCCTACCTGGTCAAGGTGTGTTCCTTCCTACCTGGTCACAGTGTGTTCCTTCCTACCTGGTCAAGGTGTGTTCCTTCCTACCTGGTCAAGGTGTGTTCCTTCCTACCTGGTCAAGGTGTGTTCCTTCCTACCTGGTCAAGGTGAGTTCCTTCCTACCTGGTCAAGGTGTGTTCCTTCCTACCTGGTCAAGGTGTGTTCCTTCCTACCTGGTCAAGGTGTGTTCCTTCCTACCTGGTCAAGGTGTGTTCCTTCCTACCTGGTCACAGTGTGTTCCTTCCTACCTGGTCACGGTGTGTTCCTTCCTACCTGGTCAAGGTGAGTTCCTTCCTACCTGGTCAAGGTGAGGTCGTGGTGGTGGAACTCCAACGCCTTGGCGTAGTCGTGCAGATGGAAGTATGCATTGCCCAGCTGGCTGTAAATGGCACTCAGCACCTGCAGGTCCTCTGTGCCAACCTGGATGGCTGTTTCGAAGAAGGACACTCCAGCGTGGTAGTCACCCACTTTACAGAGCCGCTCACCCTCCAGGGCCAGCTCCAGGCAGGATGCATCCATCCTACAAGAGGCAGCAGAAGG
Source organism: Oncorhynchus masou masou (assembly GCF_036934945.1). Lineage (NCBI taxonomy): Eukaryota > Metazoa > Chordata > Actinopteri > Salmoniformes > Salmonidae > Oncorhynchus > Oncorhynchus masou. The sequence continues at coordinate 41,839,788 of NC_088228.1, forward strand.
GCTTTAGGTAGAGGATAGGAACAGAGGTCTCTTGTTGATCCAAGATGCTCACTAGGCACAGACAGGAGAAGTTGTTTTGGACCAGAACATTCTCTTGCCCCTTCCACTAACACTCAAAAGAACTACAAGAGTATCTAGTCTTAACATTCCAAAGTGGCCACAGTTTGAATAAACTAGAAACCAAAAGTTAAAGATGGGTTTTCCCCATCTCAAAACCCAGGACTAGCATCCCTCTCACTCCATCAGACTGTGAATGTTTGTTTGGCTACTTCCTTCCACCTAAGAAAAACAGCCTTGGTTTATCAGTGGGTTTGTTATGGTAGGACGGATCTACGTGGTCTCTACAGTACAACAATACACAGATCTCTCCAACTGCTCTTCTGAAGACTAGGCTATTCAGTGGGCTTCAATGTTTCCAGAACATTCAGACAAATGTATTGTCTGCTGTGTAGAATGGGGATTGTGCAAGCTGGTGACGATTACATTTCTATCTGAAACGTTCTGGATGTTTGACCCTGAACATAGCCTACTCCTGGTCACTTTAACCCCAGATAGGGTCAGAGAGGAGTATCCACAAGGGATTATTCACAGGGACAGGTGGATTAAACAGATTAGTCACTTTCATGCAGCCTGGCTTTGATTGTTACGCCCTCGTTGACATCTTTGTGTTCTACAGCAAAAGCGCCCACCACTTTGTGGAAGAGGAGATGACCTGTGTTCATGCACGTTTTCGACTTCAGGTACTCTATTAAATCAAGTGCCCACCCAGTGTTTTTTGTTGAAAGCCCTCAAAAGAATATTGGCATTAGACATAGCCTACTAAAAGACATATTATGCATTATAAAACATTATATACAAACTGAACAGAAATATAAATGCAACATGTAAAGTGTTGGTCCCATTTTTCATGAGTTAAAATAAAAGATTGGAGTATTTCTGTCTGTAATAAATCCCTTCTGTGGGGAAAAACCCATTCTGATTGGCTGGGCCTGGGAGGGGGCACTCCCGCCAAGTATGTGAAATCCATATGTTATTAAAAACGACTGATTTTCATCTATGAACTGTAACTCAGTCAAAACTTGTCATTTTTGCATGTTTACATTCAGCAAAATATATCAACAGGTATGTTTACTGTATAGATTTGTTTTTGTTTTTTTACTTTAGTCATCTCCAATTACAGACTATAAAACAACGTTACATCTTGCAGACGAAATGACAATAAATTGTACTCCACATACTGGATTGAGGTTGCTTTGTTCATTTTAACACACTAAGACCCTACCTGAGTTTCTTTCTCCTTCACAACAGCATCACATGACACACATCTAAAGAGGCTTCCACTGGGTTGGTTTGAAAGAGGATTCCTGTGCAGCAACACACTGAACGGTCCAGAGCCTAAACTCATTACGGAGCCGGACACAGGCCTAGGTAGCCTATTCTTTTCAATGTCTCACTGAGCTACTTTCACCAAAGATGTTTTATCCACGCCCCACAAACTAGAATAACCCCTAAAGTCATCAACGAACCAAATCAATTCAAATCAAATCTTATGGTTAGCAGATGTTAACGCGAGTGTAGCGAAATGCTTGTGCTTCTCGTTCCGACAGTGCAGTAATATCTAACAAGTAATCTAATAAGTCCCCAACAACTACCTAATACACACAAATCGAAAAGGGGTGAATGAGAATATGTATATGGATGAACTCCGCAAATAAAAAATAAAAATGTCCTCTCACTGTCAACTCTGTTTATTTTCAGCAAACGTAACATGTGTAAATATTTGTATGAACATAAGATTCAGACAAACTGAACAAGTTCTACAGACATGTGGAATAATGCATCCCTGAACAAAGGGGGGGGGGTCAAAAATCAAGTAACAGTCAATGCAGCTGGTGGCCACACCAGTTACTAAGTACTGCAGTGTACCTCGTGGAATGCACCAGATTTGCGCCGTTTTTGCTGTGAGATGTTACCCCACTCTTCCACCAATTATAGGGGGGTGGGGTAGCCCTCACCCTCCAATCCAACAGGGCCCAGATGTGAGATTCGGGCTCGTCGCTGGCCATGGCAGAACTCTGACATTCCTGTCTTGCAGGAAATCGCACACAGAACGAGCAGTACGGCTGGTGGCATTGTCATGCTGGAGGGTCATGTCAGGATGAGCCTACAGAAAGGGTACCATACACCGCCCCAGAACATGACAGAACCTCCACCTCCAAAATCGATCCCACTCCAGAGTACAGGCCTCGGTGTAACGCTCATTCCTTCAACATTAAACGCGAATCCGACCATCACCCCCGGTGAGACAAAACCGCGACTCGTCAGTGAAGAGCACTTTTTGCCAGTCCTGTCTGGTCCAGCAATGGTGGGTTTGTGCCCAAAGGCGAAGTCGTTGCCGATGATGACCTGCCTGGTGAGGACCTGCCTTACAACAGGTCTACAAGCCCTCAGTCCAGCCTCTCTCAGCCTGTTACGGACAATCTGAGTACTGGTGGAGGGATTGTGTGTTCCGGTGTAACTCGGGCAGTTGTTGTTGCCATCCTGTACCTGTCCCGTAGGTGTGATGTTCGGATGTACCGATCCTGTGCAGGTGTTGTTACACGTGGTCTCCCACATGTCCATCCTGTCTCCCTGTAGCGCTGTCTTAGGCATCTCACAGCACAGACATTGCAATGTATTGCCCTGGCCACATCTGCAGTCCTCATGCCTCCTTGCAGCATGCCTAAGGCAGGTTCTTGCAGATGAGCAGGGATCCTGGGTATCTTTGTGTTTTTCAGAGTCCGTAGAAAGGCCTCTTTAGTTTCCTAAGTTTTCATAACTGACCTTAATTGCCTACCGTCTGTAAGCTGTTAGTGTCTTAACGACCGTTCCACAGGTGCATGTTCATTTATTGTTTACGGTTCATTGAACAAGCATTTACAATGAAGATCAGAAGTTATTTGAATTTTTACGAATTATCTTTGAAAGACAGGGTCCTTTCTTTTTTGCTGAGTTTACATGTGATATGAGTAAGATATGTAAACATGATTAAAGTGGCATTATTTAAAGTGGCGTTGTTTAAAGTGACTAGAGATCCATTTATTAAAGTGGCCATTGATTGGGTCTCAATTTAGGCAGCAGCCTCTTGAGTTAGTGATTGTTGTTTAGCAGTCTGATGGCCTTGAGATTGAAAAACAGCTTCTGTCTCTCGGTCCCAGCTTTGATCCACCTGTGCTGATCTCGCCTTCTGAATGGTAGCGGTGTGAACAGGCAGTAGCTCAGGGAGTTGTTGCCCTTGATGATCTTTTTGGCCTTCCTGTGACATTGGGTGATATTGGTGTCATGCAGGGCAGGTAGTTTGCCCACAGCGATGCGTTGTGCAGACCGCACCCCCTGGAGAGCCCTGAGGTGTAGGGCAGTGCAGTTGTCGTACCAGGCTGTGATACAGCCTGACAGAATGCTTTCGATTATGCATCTGTAAAAGTTTGTCAGGGTTTTGGGTGACAAGCCACATTTTTTTCAGCCTACTGAGGTTGAAGAGGCACTGTTGCGCCTTCACCAAAGGTGTGGGTGGACCATTTCAGTTTGTCTGTGATGTGTACTCAGAGGAACTTAACTTTCCACCTTCTCCACTGCTGTCTCTTGGATGTGGATAGGGAGGTGCTCCCTCATCTTTGCTTTGTTGACGGTGAGTGAGAGGTTGTTTTCCTGACACCACACTCCAAGTGCCCTCACCTCCTCCCTGTAGGCCGTCTCGTCGTTGTTGGTAATCAAGCCCACTACCGTTGTGTCATCTGCAAACTTCATGATTGATTTGGAGGTGTGCATGGCCACGCAGTCGTGGGTGGACAGGGAGTACAGGAGGGGGCTGAGCACGTACACTTGTGGGGCCCCAGTGTTGAGGGCAGCCAGTCAAAGTCCAGGACCCAATTGCACAGCGTGGGGTTGAGAACCAGGGCCTCCAGCTTGCTGACGAGCTTGGAGGGAACTATGGTGTTGAATGATGGAGGTGTAGTCAATGAACAACATTCTTACAAAGGTATTCCTCTTGTCCAGATGGGATAGGGCAGTGTGATGGCAATTGCGTTGTCCATGGACCTGTTGGGGCGTTATGCAAATTGGAGTGGGTCTAGGGTGGCAGGTAAGGTAGAGGTGATATGATCCTTAGCTAGCCTCTCAAAGCACTTCATGATGACAGAAGTAAGTGCGGTGGTCATTTAGTTCAGTTCTTTTTGCCTTCTTGGGTACAGGAACAATGGAAGCCATCTTGAAGCATGTGGGGCAACAGACTGGGATAGGGAGCGATTACGGATATATCCGTAAACACACCAGCCAGCTGGTCTGAACATGCTCTGAGGACACGTCTGGGCCAGCAGCCTTGCGAGGGTTAACACCTTGAAATGTTTTACTCACGTCGGCCACAGAGGGGGGGGGGGGGGCAGTCCTTGTTAGTGGGCCGCGAAGGTGGCACTGTATTATCCTCAAAGTGGGCAAAGAAGGTGTTTAGTTTGTCTGGAAGCATGATGGTGTCCGTGACGTGGCTGGTTCTTTTTCTTGTCTGATTTCCTGTAGACCTTGCCACATACGTCATATCTGAGCCGTTGAATTGCAACTCCACCTTGTCCCGGCATTTCACTTGTTTGATGGGGAGGAGGGATTTCGCTTGTTTGATTGGAGGGAACAACCACATTGGGAATATGGCTGAATATAAACAGACCTCTTTCTATGGTTAAATGTGGTGGTTAGCGCTTTCAGTTGTGTGAATGCCGCCATCCATCCACAGTTTCTGGTTAGGGTAGGTTTTAATAGTCACAGTGGGTACATCATCTCCAATGCACTTCTTTATAAACTCACTGAGTCAGCGTATAGGTTTATGTTGATCTCTGTGGCTAACCAGAACATATTCCAGTCCACGTGATCAAAACAATCTTGAAGCGTGGTTTCCGATTGGTCAGACCAGCGTTGAGTTGTTACCGTCACTGGTACGTCCTGTTTGAGTTTCTGCCTATAAGACGGCAGGAGCAAGATGGCGTCTTGATCGGATTTGCTGAAGGGAGGGCGGGGGAGGTCTTGGTGTGCATTGCAGAAGGTAGAGTAGCAGTGGGCGAGTGTATTACCCCTGTGCGTATTGCAATCAATATGCTGATAGAATTTAGGTAGTCTTGTTCTCAAATTTGCTTTGTTAAAATCCCCAGCTACAACAAATGCAGCCTCGGGATATATGGTTTCCAGTTTACATAGAGTCCTTCATTGGACATAGAGTCCAGTGAAGTTCCTTGAGGGACATCTTGGTGGCTGAACAGATTCTGACAACAAATCCCGAGAGAGCCATGTTTCCGTGAAACAGAGAATGTTACAATCTCCGAGGTCTCTCTGGAAGGCAACTCTTGCTCAAATGTTGTCTATCTTGTTGTCAAGAGACCATAAGTCGCCAATGTCCACTCGGGAGCGGTGGACGATGTGCTCTTCTACGGAGCCTGGCCAAGAGGCCACTCAGTCTGCGGCGCCGTTGTTTTAGGTTGGCTACTGGGATTAGATCCACTATCCTGGTTGGTGGTCCGAACAGAGGACTCGCTTCGGGAAAGTTGTATTCCTGGTTGTAATGTTGGTAAGTTGACGTTGCTCTTATATCCAATAGTTCTTCCCGTCTGTATGTAATAAGACTTGAGATTTCCTGGGGTAACAATGTACGAAATAATACCCCCCACCCCCCCCCAAAAAAAAAACTATAAATACTGCATCACTTCCTAAGAACTCGAAACGAGGCGACCAGCTGTCGGCGCCATCTTGCAGTAACCATTGTTTTTTTGTATGCCACACAATACGGTCAAGCAGTAAAGTCCATGATATTGCTACAGTATTAGCCTAACCCTAAACATAGAGGTTTAACATCTCAGCATTATCAGACAAGATCTCTCCCGCCTCTGGCCTTGTCACCTGGGATTACGACAGTTGGCCCGACAGTGATTAGAAAGGCCCTGCTTATAGAGCTGCTGGGCAGCATTAGAGAGCTTTGTTAAAGGTGTCTAGTCAGATTCAGGTGGCCGAGAGGTTTATTCAATTTAAAACGTACAAGGTTTGATTAGGAGTGAGATACATTCTTGCTTAATTCAACACTAAAATGTAAGCCTGCCATAATTGTCAATGCACAAATGCAATTTAATGGTTGACCAGAAAAATGCTTAAATTCTATACACAGGGATGAACATGGTTGAATATCCAACGATGGTGCCTTCTCCCAAACAAATGTCTTCCACTCCTTTCAAAGAAGTTGAATAAACCAATTTTAAAACTGCAAATACAAAGCAAATCATGAATGTTTGAGGGGATTGTTAAATAGATATATAAATCACAGTACCAGTCAAAAGTTAGGACACACCTACTCATTCAAGTGTTTTTATTTTTTTCTACATTGTAGAATAGTGAAGACATGAAATAACACATATGGAATCATGTAGTAACCAAAAGAAAGTGTTAAACAAGTCAAAGAATATATTTTAGATTCCTCAAAGTAGCCACTCTTTGCCTTGATGACAGCTTTGCACACTTTTGGCACTCTCTCAAGCAGCTTCATCTGGAACACTTTTCCAACAGTCTTGAAGGAGTTCCCAGATACGCTGAGCACTTGTTGGCTGCTTTTCCTTCCCTCTGCAGTCCAACTCATCCCAAACATCAATTGGGTTGAGGTCAGGTGATTGTGGAGGCCTTGATCAAATAGCCCTTACACAGCCTGGAGGTGTATGGAGTCATTGTTGTGTTGAAAGACAAATGATGTGCAAACCCGATGGGATGCTGTATCGCTGCAAAATGCTGTGGTAGCCATGCTGGCTTACAAAGACACGGCGGTTGGAACCAAAAATCTAAAATTTGGACTCATCTGTCCTTTTGGTCTAATTTCTACCGGTCAAATGGCCATTGCTCATGTTTCTTGGCCCTAGCAAATCTCTTGTTCCGATTGGTGTTCTTTAGTAGTGGATTCTTTGCATCAATTCAAGAGTGGTGTAAAAAGAACTCAATTGTCATACTTGAGTAAAAGTAAAGATACCTTCATAGAAAATGACTCAAGTCACCTAGTAAAATACTACTTGAATAAAAGTATTTGGTTTAAAAAAATACTTAAGTATCAAAAAGTAAATGGAATAGCTAAAATGTACTTAAGTATCAAAAGTATAATTAATTTCAAATTCCTTATATTAAGCAAACCAGAGAGCATAATTTTCTCTTTTTTATTGATGGATAGCAAGGGATGCAAACTGGTGAGGGCCCCAAAAAGTTGACACTTTTTTTTGCACTGAAACATGCAACAACAAAAAACCCTGCTAGGGAGAAATGTGGGTTTTAACTATTTAATCAAAGAATATGATCTACATGATCAGGCTCTGTATGTAAAATAAAAAGTGTTTCATGTGAACCTAACCCACACCTAAAAAATAGTTTTTTTTAAAAGCAATCCAATGTAAAGTCTAGGCAATATTTGTTGCCTAGACTTTACTGTAAATGACACTCAAGGCTTGAGGAAAAAAAAGCAATACACTGCATTGCAGTTAGCCATGACATCCTTCTAAGTATTGCACTTCGGGAAAAAACATCTAAAGAGAATGAAACAGGCATTCTATTTTTGCTCTATTATAATGTCCAATATAGTAGACATCGATCAAGTGCACATGGCTACATGCGTGCAAAAATAATGTTCACTGAGTAAAAATTGTAATAATCCCCCCTCATTCACACACACACGTGTTACTGTCAAGTTCAACAAGCAAAATCTTTGGGCTACACTGCACATTACTACAGTTGTACACTTTCTGCCTGTGGACATCTGTTCTACAATGTGCCAGCAGAGCAGGATACCATTGGTTGGCATAATTGATCTCTTACAGGCAGAGAGTACACATGGCAAACCCCTTTTAATGCACTGTATTGGAAAAGTGAGAAAGAGGAAGTGTGTGGTGTTCCTTTCACCATAGTGACAATTAGGCTTAAGCCAGGCCCAGCTACACTTGGTCGCTGAATGCACTTAAAACGTCTTATGGCTAGGCGTCCCGTCAGCAGGACACCTGTCAACAATTTCTGGTGAAATTCGAGGGCGCGCAAAATTCAAGTAAACAATCTGGAAAATTATGGTTATTAAACATCTAGGTACATACAAGTGTCTTATATCGGCTAAAAGCTTAAATTCTTGTTAATCTAACCGCATTGTCCAATTTACAATGGGCTTTACAGAGAGCATGACAAACATATTTTCAACCAGATGGCTTCATAAAATCACAAATAGCAATTAAAGAATCACTTACTTTTTGAAAATCTTCCTCTGATTTGGAATCCAAAGTGTCCCAGCTACAACATACATGGTCCTTTTGTTAGATAAAATCCTTCTTTATATCCCAAAAAGTCTTCAGTTGGCGCCATCGATTTGAGTTCAACATGCAGACAAAGGAATCCAAAAAGCTACCGCTAAAGTTTGTTAAAATAAGTCAAACTACATGTCAATTCAATCCTCAGGTACCCTAAAATGAAATTAAACTATAATATTTCATACAGAAAGAAGTATGTTCAATAGAAAAGTAAAATTAGCAAGTGTGCGTCCTCTTCGTCGCCGATTTCCAACTCCCTGTACCAAAACAAAACATTCGTACTTGCTTTGTAAGAAACAAGCTTGAAACCTTAAAACAAAGAGTGTTGACATCTAGTTGAAGCCATAGGAATTGCAATCTGGGAGCTGGAATTGCATAGGACCCATAGCTTGGAAGAGCATGGGATTTAAAAAAAAATATATATATATATAATATATGTGACTATAACACAATTGATATGGTAGGAGACAATCCAATGAAAAACTAATATATATATATATATATATATATATATATATATATTTCTACAAACTTCAAAGTGTTTTCTATACAATGGTACCAATTATATGCATATTTCTATCAAATACTACCATGCATATCCTGGCTTCTGGGCCTGAGTAACAGGCAGTTTACTTTGGGCACGTCAGTCAGGCGGACCCTAGCCCTAACAAGATTATTATCACGCAACGCCTCATTTTCACCCAATTCTCTCGTTCTGAAAATTAACCACATACCTTAGAGGGAAAACATTAGTTCACAGATAGTAGTTCGTTCGTTAGCTAGTTAACATTTCACACAGATTGCGTTAGTTGCCAGGGTCCAGTAAGCATTATAACTTGAACGGCAAGGAGTCGTATTCCAGTTAATACTATAGCGAATTGGTTAGGTTACTAACATTAGCTAATGTTAAAAGATCAGATATCTAACGTTAGCTGTCTGACTTTACTAACCAGCTCATTTTCACACCTTTAACTAAATTATTTGATCAATTAAGTTGGCCAGTGTTGCTCAACATTTCTGGCTAACTAATGGAGAATTCAATTCGCCAGCAAGATACTTAATGCTAACAATACTTTTCTCCCTACCTCAAACTTTCCAAATGCCAGTTGTTTTTCGGTTACAGCTCATTAAGTACGCTTCATCACCTTACCACTCCGTCTCGGTTGTCAGGCTTCTCACCTACCTCTTCTTTATCGTCCAGGGGACGTGCTGCTGTAACTGACAAACTGTAACTGACAAACTGCCTTTCTACTCTGCCGTACCAAACGCGCATCACTCGTAGTAGTGAACCAACCCGCACCCCATACTTTTCTCATCGGATCTACACGAATCACGTAGGTCACCTATTTTGGATTCAAAACAGTGAATTTCGCCGAAAGGTGGCTAGTTTGCATCCCTGTCCAACACTCAGACATAATTTATAAACAAAGCATGTGTTTAGTGAATCCACCAGATCAGAGGCAGTTGGGATGACCAGGGATGTTCTCTTGATAAGTGTGTGAATTAGACCATGTTCCTGTCAAAATGTAACAAGTAGTTTTACGTGTCAGGGAAAATGTATGGAGTAAAAAGTACATTATTTTCTTCAGGAATGTAGTGAAGTAAAAATTGGCAAAAATTTAAAAGTACATATACCCCAGTACTTTAAAAAAAAATTACTTAGGTACTTTACACCACTGCAATTCAACCATGAAGGCCTGATTCACGAGGTCTCCTCTGAACAGTTGATGTTGAGATGTGTCCGTTACTTTCACTCTGTGAAGCATTTATTTGTGCTGCAATTTGGAGGTGCAGTTAACTCTAATGAACTTATCCTCTGCAGCAGAGATAACTCTGGGTCTTCCTTTCCTGTGGCGGTCCTCATGAGAGCCAGTTTCATCATAGCGCTTGAGGGTTTTTGCGACTGCACTTGAAGAAACTTTTAAAGTTATTGAAATGTTCCGTATTGACTGACCTTCATGTCTTAAAGTAATGATGGACTGTCGTTTCTCTTTGCTTATTTGAGCTGTTCTAGCCATAATATGGACTTGGTAAATAGTCTGGGTAGCCATTTGACTAGATGTTCAGGCATCTTACGGCTTAGGGGTGGTCTACACCCCTACCTTGTCTCTACCCCCATCTTGTCACAACAACTGATTGGCTCAAACCCATTAAGGAAAGAAAGAAATTTCACAAATTAACAAGGCACACCTGTTAATTGAAATGCATTCTAGGTGACTACCTCATGAAGCTGGTTGAGATAATGCCAAGAGTGTGCAAAGCTGTCATCAAGGCAAAGGGTGGCTACTTTGAAGAATCTCAAATATATTTAAGATTTGTTTAACAATTTGTTTGGTTACTACATGATTCCATGTGTTATTTCATAGTTTTGATGTCTTCACTATTAGAAAAATAAAGAAAAACCCTTGAATGAGTAGGTGTCCAAACTTTTGACTGGCTCTGTAATATTTAGTTTTCAATATAAATGTAAAACGAAAAGAGCCAGCTGTAAAGCATTAGCTTTAAAAACAGACATTTCCATGGGAAAATGGTTTACAACTGCAGGAAATTAGCATTTTTGTCTCTGCGTCCAAGAGGGCCTCTAAAACCACACCCTTGGCCACAGCTACTACCCCAATCCCCTTTAACAACTTCAGTTAAATGGAAGGGGAAATCTAGCCCAGCAATTCACACCTGAAAGCTACATGGGAAAGCTGATCTCATCCCATGCGACAAACTTGAGACACCAGTATGAGATCTAGGCCACTTGGTCTATTGTGTACATGTATAAAATCCTACACATCAGTTATGTTCAACACTTTTTTTCACTAGTATGAAGGAAAGTTTAAAGCACCCGTTCTAGGCCGTACATGAAACAAAATGTTGACCAAAGATTGAGAGAGTAGTGTATGGGGGTATGAGTAGGTTCATGCCTACCTGTAGCGGACATGATAGGACTGGTCCTCATCAACAGTGCTAACCAAAGAGCCAATGGAATCCATTGAATATTTATAAGTGGGACGATCTCAGTTTAAATCCCAAAAATTGTGATGAAAAAACAAAAAGTGAAAAACATTGATGGTCCAGGAGAACTAGTCCTACAATTCCCCTTGTGCTCGCCTTTGAATCCTCTTAAGCTGACACGTAGCTCCAGGAATGACAGAGAGAGATCTTCAGACAGTGTTGTCAGTCAGGCTACAGTTTGAGCTTGGCTTGGAAGTGCCAGCACAGCTCTCCCCAGCAGCCCTCTGTGAAGAGAACACAAGATGCTGTGTGTAAAGCCTCCTGCTGACCACACGACGCTACAGCAACACCCACTAAACAGCGTGCACAAGAAAGGCAGGTGGGGGTGTGAGAGAGGAGTGGATAGGCAATGGATGGGTTCAGTGGCAGCCAAACCACACACAAGCTGTCAATCACTGACTCAACCATGAGTGCCCGGAGGTGTGCTTGGCTCTACCGGAGGGTGAGTGTGAGGATACAGCTAGGCAAGCAGAGAAGGATTTTCACCAATCACAACAGATACATTTAATGCTTTATGTAAATCATTGGTAAGCAAAATAGAACATGTATCCACCACAGCAAAGGTAATTGTAGATGGATTGAAATCATATTATTTAGTGAGAAATAGGGAAAGTAGCCTGGCCGCAGACTCAAAACAAGACCTGTACAGTGAAGACGTGTGTGGAAATTCCATTGTAAGTACAGTGATAAGTCTAGTAGGTAAGGTACAGCACCAGAGCCAGACCAACTGCCACCTCCTTCCCACATGCAATCCCACGGTCAAGTAGGCCCCCTCTTTACCTATGCACACATTTTAGTAGTAAACAGGTTTTCCCAATCTCAATTTAGGCTACTACTACACATCAAGAGCAAGATCATTACAAATGTAAAGGACAGACCGTATTCAAATGTATGCTGCAGGTGCATATTAAATTATGCATTTTTAAATGGTTTATTTATTGGTGGATAATAGAGGGATATTCTGATAGTAGATTAGCAAAAAATAGTATCACAGCAGCTTGTAACCAAATGACATTCACAAAGATTATTGAAAGACTTGAGCCAGTCATCACTTTCTTAACCCAGGAGTAATCAACTTTCAACCTGGTTGGGGATGGTCCACCATAAACCTCCCCTTTGTTGATCTGCTCGTTGGATACAGCTTAATAAAACCAATGCATCATTATATTTTGAAGCCAAATTGAAAAGACCTCAGTGGTCACATGAAGATCAGAGGTCACAGAGAGCAGAAGGGCATTGAATTCACTCCAGAAAACCACCGCCCTCAGTTTAACCCCACACCACTAAAACCCCGGCAGGCAGCAGAGCAGACATGAGAAAGACTTGCACCCCTCAGCCAAGAAGGATAGGAGGTTATAGCAACAACTGATCAGTAACAACCTCTTACATTAACTCTTCTGGAAACAACTATATGTTAATAAGGCTGATGCACACAAATATCATGTAATTAGATGGAATTATATAGTTCCAAGCCTTCCCTTTCATTAGGGATTGAGGCTTGCACAGATGCCTCCTGGTGTATGCAGAATTTACACAAGTGATGTCGGCATGGAAATGGGTTTGGCAGCTTGACATTAGATCGCTTTTGATTACAGTGAGTAACATAACTTTGGGGTACTTGTGAGCTCTCTCTTTAACTGTGTTAGGGCCTAGCCTACATGATGACCTGCAGAAAGTGTTTGTGAGTTCTCTTCGTGGACAACCTAGATTCAGGGACCGGCTGGCAGCCATCCATGCCACAGAGCAGAACTGTAACCAAAAAGCGCTTGTTGTCACATCAGGGGGAGGCCAGAATCTGACAGCCACGCCAAGATGGAGGTTATTTCAGCACAGTTTTATATTTCACTCCACAATCCCATATCGTAGCCACAATGAGTATACAGAAAACCTAATTTTGGGAACGTTGTAGACAGCTTATCTTTGGAGCAACTATTTGTAGCAAGTTTATCATTGCATCTATTTGGGGCAGTTGTATAAATCAATGATCCCCAAATCTTGGAGAACAAAGCTATGAGAACTAGGTCAGCTCTGCTCTGTTGTTTAGCGGCCAGGTTAATGTGAACTACTTTAATCCAAAGTGGAGCCTGCTTGTGTTTCGGGAATCTGTTCCCAAACTACATACAATACATGCTCGTTCATATGCTTATGCATGAGGCCTTTTCCAGTAGTGTGCGCCAAATGGAAAAGGGAGATACCTAGTCAGTCGTCCAACTGAATGTATTCAACGGAAATGTGTCTTCCGCATTTAGCCAAACCCATCTGAATCAGAGAGGTGCGGGGGGCTGCCATATCGACATCCACGTCGTCGGAGCCCGGGGAACAGTGGATTAACTGCCTTGCTCAGGGGAAGAATGACAGATTTTTACCTTGTCAGCTCGGGGATTCAATCCAGCAACCTTCCTCTTACTGGCCCAACGCTCTGAACCTGCCACACCTGGTGACAAAGCTGCACTCTGTATGAAGTAGTGGTTAAAAGGACAAGTGATCTACTAATACAGCGCAGCTGCGGTAACAAAAGCAGTCATTTGAAAGGCCAGCTTCACCGGAAGCTCCCACATCACACACTGGACTGTCACCATGACCTCATCTTTAATGTACTCACAGGGTGATCTATTGTGTCTTTGTGTCCACATCCTCTTATTAGCCAAGCAAACACAGAAACACCAAAGCAGCATAATGCCTGATAGCAGGGATACAGCCAGCAAGGATACAGCCAGCAAATCACCATCAAAACAAAAGGGACCGATCTAGAAAGAGAAACACTCCTCACCTGAAATTATTCAGTGCTGGGATTGGGACTATGAGCAACCTGGTAAAAAAAAAAAGATAGTGACATTGCTAGATTATTTTCAATAGTTGAATATTCTTTGAGTTGTACTGGTTTCTTTCAGGCATAGATCTTGCTAGCCTAGTGTCCTAATTCATTTCCAAAATGAGATTAAGTCATACCATGATTTCCCAGTCAAAATAATTTCCATTGCACTTTCACAGTAACTCATTTAGTAAACTGTGGGTGTTTTACAGTAACTCATTTAGTAAACTGTGGGTGTTTTACAGTAACTCATTTAGTAAACTGTAGTTGTTTTACAGTAACTCATTTAGTAAACTGTAGTTGTTTTACAGTAACTCATTTAGTAAACTGTAGTTGTTTTACAGTAACTCATTTAGTAAACTGTAGTTGTTTTACAGTAACTCATTTAGTAAACTGTAGGTGTTTTACAGTAACTCATTTAGTAAACTGTAGGTGTTTTACAGTAACTCATTTAGTAAACTGTAGGTGTTTTACAGTAACTCATTTAGTAAACTGTAGGTGTTTTACAGTAACTCATTTAGTAAACTGTAGTTGTTTTACAGTAACTCATTTAGTAAACTGTAGTTGTTTTACAGTAACTCATTTAGTAAACTGTAGTTGTTTTACAGTAACTCATTTAGTAAACTGTGGGTGTTTTACAGTAACTCATTTAGTAAACTGTGGGTGTTTTACAGTAACTCATTTAGTAAACTGTGGGTGTTTTACAGTAACTCATTTAGTAAACTGTAGTTGTTTTACAGTAACTCATTTAGTAAACTGTAGTTGTTTTACAGTAACTAATTTAGTAAACTGTAGGTGTTTTACAGTAACTCATTTAGTAAACTGTAGTTGTTTTACAGTAACTCATTTAGTAAACTGTAGTTGTTTTACAGTAACTAATTTAGTAAACTGTAGTTGTTTTACAGTAACTAATTTAGTAAACTGTAGTTGTTTTACAGTAACTCATTTAGTAAACTGTAGTTGTTTTACAGTAACTCATTTAGTAAACTGTGGGTGTTTTACAGTAACTAATTTAGTAAACTGTGGGTGTTTTACAGTAACTCATTTAGTAAACTGTGGGTGTTTTACAGTAACTCATTTAGTAAACTGTAGTTGTTTTACAGTAACTCATTTAGTAAACTGTAGTTGTTTTACAGTAACTCATTTAGTAAACTGTAGTTGTTTTACAGTAACTAATTTAGTAAACTGTGGGTGTTTTGTACACGAGACATACGGGCAATTCCATGATAACAGAATGATGCTGAGAATGATTTAAAAAGTCATGTCAAACAAAAAAAAACTGTTGCAAACCATGTAACTATGCACATTTACATTTAAGTCATTTAGCAGACGCTCTTATCCAGAGCGACTTACAAAGACTACTTTTAGCAATTTCCACTTAGAATTTTACAAAAACACATTTACCCGAAGAACAGTGCAGATGCAAAGTTTGGTAACAGAATGACAGAACAAACCGCACAACCCGTCATTCTGTTACCAAACTTTGCATACGTAAAAAAAATACATAATAATCAGATTAACTGAAATTGGAGCCTTATCACTTTTCACTGGATTTGCAAATAATGACATAGGAAATATTTATTTTGACTAACATAAGGCGTTCCCCAAATGGTGAACTCGGTTCTTTTGAAAACTTCAGTCACCATCTGACAGATGATCAGCAAATCAAGTGAGAAAGCCACCAACTGTTAACGTTAACAAGCCAGTTCTAACCATATTGCAAGCTACAACCAAAACCATAGCAATATTTTGTATTTACCTTATAACTAAAAGGGCTACACAACCAGAGAACCTTTACAACCTGTTAGCAAGCTAGCTAACGTTACTGTAATTAGCTAACTGGGTAGGCTAGCAGTCCACTTACTTTAGGCGTTCCAGTTCGAACAATGGTTTTACTCCCCTTTTCAATACTTCGACGGTAAATAAAAATTCAGTTTTATTCTACAACAACAAAACCGAACTTCTTAGCTATAAATTCGGCACTTTGCTAACCTAGCTAGTAATAAAGTTTTAGCTAGCTGGCTAACTTGGATGAGTGGGTGGGGAACTTAGCTACGGTTACTCTGTGTTGTCGGTTCAGTAGCCAATCAGCGGAGCAGATTCAAAGGTAGCCACGCCCCAAATAACCGTCTCTTGGCGGTACAGCCATCACTCCGGACCAATGACATTTGAATAATGAACGTGTCCACTGTACGATGAGTCATTCATGTCATCTTCATGCAGCTGCAAAGTGTCAAATGGGTCAGCAAAAATGATGCTATCACCAGCAAACTAAGACAAAGAGAGTCGTTTTTCACTGTAACGGCATCTACTAATGCAAACATCTCAGTTTTGGGGCTGGAAATTAGTAAGTAAAGTTACCAGCATCGACTGCCTCTCTAGCTAACGTGAGTTGCACTGTTGAAGAAAGTTAGCTGATAATGTTGAGGCTAGCAAACTAACAAGCTAAGTTACTTACTTTAAATAAATTGAGAGGTGGTCAAAACACACAAGTGTTTTCAAAAGCTCTGCGTTTGTCAGCAGCAGGGGGAGAAGAGTGAAGTGCTCCCCCATGCTTTTTTGAGAAGTTTTCAAGAGTTACCGAAGCAACCAAACCCCTCCCCTCGCGTCAAGTCCAGACGTTCAGCGATACAATGTACATTATTGATGAATCCACGGGTATTATTAACCTGCCCTAGAGCTTGAAACAATGTGACATGCGAAATTGGAACTGGTGTGTTGTGTCAGAACTTAAAGATCACATACGAATCAATTATGTGCAGGATAGAACACATTCTAAACAGATGAGATTGTTAAAGCTGAAGTTGGACTGCTAAGGGCCAGGTCAGGTGAGTTTCAGTAGGTACAGGACAGACAACTGCTGATAAGCAGGGGTAGAGGTAGCCTTATAAATAAAAGTGTTACTCCGCGTTCATGATATTAGCCTAAAACATTTACATTTGGATATTGTCTTTTTTATTCATTACATAAATAAAAAATGCCAGTATTCGTATGTAAATGTTTATTATTAACATTAATTTGGCATACTATTTATAGGGTTAGTGTAGAGATTGTTTTAAGAGGTTGCATCGACTGTATGAGACCTTTGAGAGAGAGATTAGTTATCCTAATAGAATTGTACTTATACTGGCTTAGTAAGTGCTTGTGAACTTATGACATACTTGTTATGTTGAAGAGCAAGTTTATATAGTCTCTCACATTACTCATACATGCACCCACAGACACATACTGTAGGTTAGGCTACTCTCTCACTCATAAGCACAGATACTCTCATACTCACACACAAACCTACCTTCAAACACATATCACTCACGCCTACACAATGCATACAGATTCTTGAATAATTGAGATGAACTCATCTTGATCTATTGTTGTCGGTTCACCCGTCTGCGTTGCTAAGGAATGAACACGACCATTGTCCTCCTCTTCCCTTTTCCCTCTATCTGCAGACCAAGGCAGACGGGAACCGGGAGACCAGAGTCAAGGCATCGGTGAAAAACTGGGCCAGAGAAAGGGCTCCTTTTAAAGAGGGGACTATTTTGAGGGAGGAGGTCAGCATTGGGGAAGTTGTTGAAGCCGTGGGCTAGCACAGCACCAGGATAGTTCTGAGTGACGAGCACATGGAAGGGGATCCCCAAGATCAAGAGGAGGATTCTGAAGCCCAGAGGAGAGCCTCTTCCCCTCAGTCCTCTGTGCTATGGGAGAAGTGTATCCGGCAGAGTATCTTTGTGGACCTGAGCGAGGATGAGAGTCTCCACTTCAGTGACCTGGAGGGCTCCTTCACGGTGCATCTCTCCCAGGCAGAGTCGGCTATCTCAGGGAACAGCATCCATCTCAGTGGTAAGACTTACGCTGGCAACTTGCAATAACTCTAGAAACACCATTGTTATACTTCAGCAATTTCATTGTAAAAAAAATATATAACAGCTGTAGGCTATGTAACAATATCATGCCAATCTATACAATGACTGTAGCATACTGTTCCTATGAATACTTCACAACTTCCTACTCTCTGTCATTCATAGAGAACTTAGAGCTGTCAGTGTCTGACTCTGGGGAGTCCTCCACAGAGAGCCGTAGCTGTGTCAGTGGCCAGAGTGAGAGAGTGGTGGAGGGTAGTGGGAAGTGGGTGTCTGCCCAGAGACCCAACACTGAGCAGGAGCAGCCCATCTGGGAGTATGAGAACGCAGGAGACACCTCAGATGAAGAACAGGAGGACCTTCCACATGACGGGGCCCTGGGGAGCCAGTACATTAAGCCCTCAACCAATGACAGTCACAAGTCTGAGGAGAATTGCAAAATAGCTGGTGTTCTATCAAAAGACCAAGCTGGAGCGATGCATTCAAGACACAATGTTAGAGATCATTTTGATTTACCAGCAATGGTTGGAGAGGTCAATATCATACAGGGTCACATGCAAATTGAAGTCAACACTATGAACCATGTATCTATAACTCCACCCGAGGGAGAGGGTAAAGGAGTTTTTTTTGACTCTACAGAGGCTGTTCCCACATGCAGTAGTCCTGTCCATAAAGTCCCACACCCAGACATCACCCAGCTACTGCTCCGTCACTTTTCCCAGGATGAACTGTTCTGCTCAGGCAGTCTGATCGAGGCAGAGACCCTGCCGGAGGTGTCCCTTCTGGAGAGCATGGACGAGACAGTGCTGAGCAGGGGCCCATTGCACAGGAGCACAGGGAGCCCCAGTAATAATAATAGTGGAGGAGTCCCACGACGCAGCAGCACAGGGGGACCCAGCAGCGAGAGTGAGAGGAGTCAGAGCCTACAGGAAGAAGATGAAGGGAAGAGTGTTCAAATGAGTCCAAGAAAAAACCTGGAGGAGAAAAATGGAAGAAGGACTGCCTCAGAGGGAAAAAACACACGGAGTGCTGAGTCTTACAGCAGTGACGTCAACTCTCCTCAAAATAGTGGCATATCAACCAGTAAAAGGGAAGTCCCTGAACAGGACAGTAATGGTAGCAATGGTTCAGACCTAACCAAAGAGGAAGATGAGAATGATGAAGATGAGGAGGAAGACCACATCTGTAGAGGTCTTCTGGTCAGAACCAGGTCTTTCAGCGAATTAAAGTATGGACAGGGCCAAGTCCACTACCCACTCCCTGACTTCTCCAAGGTGGCTCCCAAAGTGAAAATCCCGAAGAGTACCAGTGTTCCGGTGAGATCTGTCAGCCAGTCTCCCAGCTTCCTCAGAGCTCAGTCCTCGCCAGGCATGCTGGGTAAGTCCTCTGCTTTGGAGGTGATCCACAGAGTGATGGAGGACTCTATTCAGCCCTCAGAGAGACCCTACGTGTTTCGAGACCAGGACAAGCAGACAGAAACCTCCCCAGGACTAGTGCGTCACCTACAGGTGAGTCGTCATGTTCAGTCGTTTAGCTCACACACCGCTATACAAATGCATCATACATCCTTCATCCAGAAGACATCTTTCTCTTTTAGGCTGAATACGATAAACTAATGACTAAGTATGCAGAGGCCGAGAACCTCCTTGATCAGATGAGACTGGGGACAAAAGTAAGCCTTCAGAATGTTTTCTCTTTTTAAACACTTCTTTCTCTATGGTCTTTCTGTTCTTTCATCTCATTAAATATAGTCTTAAGACAGCCTTCTTATTCTTGTCAATTTGGACTGAATTTATCTCAAATTGTGTCAACAAATTAGAATCAAGCGTTCTCTGACCTTACCCTGGATTTTGACTGTGGTGACCAACAAGACCTTCCGGGTCCTGGTGGAAGCCATTTTGGATCTATGCTCTTCCCCAACCCCCCATCTCCTACAGGCAAGATGCTATCTCTGACATCTGATATTATGACGGGTCCTCTCTCTGTTACAAATTACCTGGCCAAGAGCCACCGGTTTCCTTAGTGGCAAATGGGGTCGGATGACATAAGATTCTGGTTACACTCAAAGTCACAACTAGCCTGTCATAAGAGTGAGGATTCCAGAAAAAAAAGATGACACAAATATATTATACAACCAGTTTACATGAGATGATGCAACCTTATAAATGACATGAGTAATTCCTCATTAAATTAAAACAATTTCACACAAACTCATCATCAATTAGAAATAACATACTTTCCATTTTCAATGCTGCAGAATGTAGGCCATAACAAACATCGTTTCAGCTTTTGTTGTGTTTGCAGGACAATTCACTGATGGCCCAAACCAACAAAACCACTCACAACAGCTTCGCACTTCTCCGACCCAGACTGACCAACAGAGTGAAGGGGAAAGGATGACCAGGGAGTTGAGGGATATAATCAGTCAGTTTTTGCAGAAGGTAACCTGGAAAACATACCACAGCTGTATAGTGGTGCATTATCACCCATCATTTAAATGGTACTGAATTATAAACACTTGTTTTTATTACAGGTGGATGAATTCAAAACGTGTCTGACCACAATGTCAATTGCAATTGAAGAGCAAGAAATGGTAAATCTTCGTTACTTTCATTTTTTTTCTGTTCAGGACTGTATTCTGGGTGATGCGAGTATAAAGATGTTGTAACAATTGTAACTTGTAATAAGAGTTGATTCTCATTTCCTTTATTCTATAAGCAGAGTGTGTATTTATGTAATTCATAACGTTGTGTTGTTTTCCAGGTGTTTAAAAGTATGATGGATTCCCAGGACCAGCTGGAGAGGCGGTACATCAGTAAGAAGGAGGAGCACAGAACTCTGGAGATGCAGAACTACTTTGGCCTGGCCAGGAACACAGGCCAGTTCGACCCCGAAAGGTTAGAGGTCAACTGATTGTGTGTGAGGAGTTTGAGTTAAACAGTATATCTGCGTGACTCACGCTATAGGGCCACCCAGAACTGTACTGTGCTGGCTCGGCTGTTTTCTTTTCACATAGACCTTTCCCGTGCGGTTCCAGCAACAATGGTAGATGTGTAACTAGGTCAGCTCAGTAGCCTGCAGCTTGGCTTGGCACAGTTTAGCCCTAAAGTGTGTGTGTGAATTAGGCAGTTCTGTCTAAAACCAGAAACAGACTGACACTCAGGCTAGCTTTGTGTAGAATTCAGCATGATGTGAGGGGTATTTGATGCACATTGTCGGTTCTTTTTGTGTGTGAAGGCAGGTGGAGGGGGAGATATTCAGGATAGGCATGCATCTAGAGGACATTAAAGAGCTGATCGACAGGAACGTGCGTGAGCAGCAGCTCTCCCCACCCCACTCATCCTCCACACTCCTGTCACTGTGTGGGGGTCCCAGTCTCCCTGGTCTGCTCACCCCCTCACTTTCACCACCCATGCATGAGGTAACACACTCACTTACTCATAGCATAGCTGTTCATTCGCTGCTTTGCCCTTTATTTGCTTGCTCACTCTTTCACTCATTCATTCACTCACTCACTCACTCAAATAGCTTAATGATTACTGCATAAATGCATGTACTTACAAGCCTTTTACCAAGTAGTTATATAGATTATTGCGCTGTTAGTTACACTGGTATAAGACTCTGTAATAGAGGTCGACCGATTAATCGGAATGGCCGACCAATGTCTTTCTTAAAATCAATACACAGAAGTATATATTTTTAAACCTGCATATTTAGCTAAAAGAAATCTAGGTTAGCAGGCAATATTAACCAGGTGAAATTGTGTCACTTGCATTCATTGCTCGCAGAGTCAGGGTATATGCAACAGTTTGGGCCGCCTGGCTCATTGCGAACTAATTTGCCAGAATTTTACGTAATTATGACATAACATTGAAGGTTGTACAATGTAACAAGAATATTTAGACTTATGGATGCCACCCATTAGATAAAATACCGAACGGTTCCGTATTTCACTGAAATAATAAACGTTTTGTTTTCGAAATGATAGTTTCTGGTTTCGACCATATTAATGACCAAAGGCTCGTATTTCTGTGTGTTATAATGTTATAATTAAGTCTATGATTTGATATTTGATAGAGCAGTCTGACTGAGCGATGGTAGGCACCAGCAGGCTCGTAAGCATTCATTCAAACAGTACTTTCGTGCGTTTTGCCAGCAGCTCTTCTTTTTGACTTCAAGCCTATCAGCCTAATGGCTGGTGTAACAGATGTGAAATGGCTAGCTAGTTAGCGGGGTGCGCGCTAATAGCGTTTCAACGTCACTCGCTCTGAGACTTGGAGTGGTTGTTCCCCTTGCTCTGCATGGGTAACGCTGCTTTGAGGGTGGCTGTTGTCGATGTGTTCCTGCTCGTGCCCAGGGAGGAGCGAGGAGAGGGACGGAAGCTATACTGTTACACTGGCAATACTAAAGTGCCTATAAGAACATCCAATAGTCAGAGGTATGTGAAATACAAATGGTAGAGAGAAATAGTCCTATAAATACTATAATAACTACAACCTAAAACCTCTTACCTTGGATTATTGAAGTCTCATGTTAAAAGGAACCACCAACTTTCATGTTCTGAGCAAGGAACTGAAACGTTAGTTTCCATATTGCACTTTTACTTCTTTTGCATTGTTTAAACCAAATTGAACATGTTTCATTATTTATTTGAGGCTAAATTGATTTTTATTGATGTATGATATTAAGTTAAAATAAGTGTTCATTCAGTATTGTTGTAATTGTCATTATTACAAATAAAAAATATAAAAAATGTCAGATTAATCGGTATCGGCGTAATCAACTAAGGGAGTAATTGCACCGTTTCCTTCATCTTAGATGCATGTGAGACGTGTTTGTGTGAGCAACATGACCTGTGGATGCATGGGTTCTGTGCAGCAATAGTCCTGATGAACAGGGCTACATTTAATTCCCAAAAGTCTCCTCGGCCCCCCGTTCATTCCCCCTCACAGATCTGGACTGAGTAGTTGAAAGCGATATGGTGTCAACTAGGAGGAACAATACCTTATCCCCATCTGTGGAGGGGACAACTTTGTAGAATTAAATGCAGCCCAAGTCCTTGTTTTGTAAGTGGAGGCGTGTCCAGCGCTCTAAATGAGCGACAATCATTTCTGATGTCGCTCAAGTTTCACAGTGAGGACACATTAGCTACTCTAAATGTGTTCTCCTCTTATCAACCTCTCTGTGGTTAGGGTCTCACTTTACAGATTCCAGGCCCCTGTTTTTCCACTGGGGGTTATGAGACAGTGGAGAGGGATGAGGAAGAGGCCAGTGAGGTCCATGGACATGATGGTTTAGACCAGAGCTGTGATCTCACACCTGCTGACCCCCAACTGAACAGCACAGGACACAGCAGTGGCAGTCTACGGTACTCATCACGCCTCTGAGTTGCTCAATAGGACTATAAATTCATGTGTTTCTTCAGTGTGCAATACTACACTGTACCATCTACATTCCTGCAGTACTACACTATACCATCTACATTCCTGCAGTACTACACTGTGTACCATCAACATTCCTTCAGTACTACACTATACCATCTACATTCCTGCAGTACTACACTGTACCATCTACATTCCTGCAGTACTACACTGTACCATCAACATTCCTTCAGTACTACACTATACCATCTACATTCCTGCAGTACTACACTGTACCATCTACATTCCTGCAGTACTACACTATACCATCTACATTCCTGCAGTACTACACTGTACCATCTACATTCCTGCAGTACTACACTGTACCATCTACATTCCTGCAGTACTACACTGTACCATCAACATTCCTTCAGTACTACACTATACCATCTACATTCCTGCAGTACTACACTGTACCATCTACATTCCTGCAGTACTACACTGTACCATCTACATTCCTGCAGTACTACACTGTACCATCTACATTCCTGCAGTACTACACTGTACCATCTACATTCCTGCAGTACTACACTGTACCATCTACATTCCTGCAGTACTACACTGTACCATCTACATTCCTGCAGTACTACACTGTACCATCTACATTCCTGCAGTACTACACTGTGTACCATCTACATTCCTGCAGTACCACACTGTACCATCTACATTCCTGCAGTACCACACTGTACCATCTACATTCCTGCAGTACCACACTGTACCATCTACATTCCTGCAGTACTACACTGTGTACCATCTACATTCCTGCAGTACTACACTGTACCATCTACATTCCTGCAGTACTACACTGTACCATCTACATTCCTGCAGTACTACACTGTACCATCTACATTCCTGCAGTACTACACTGTGTACCATCTACATTCCTGCAGTACTACACTGTACCATCTACATTCCTGCAGTACTACACTGTACCATCTACATTCCTGCAGTACTACACTGTGTACCATCTACATTCCTGCAGTACTACACTGTACCATCTACATTCCTGCAGTACTACACTGTACCATCTACATTCCTGCAGTACTACACTGTACCATCTACATTCCTGCAGTACTACACTGTGTACCATCTACATTCCTGCAGTACTACACTGTGTTACACTGTACCATCTACATTCCTGCAGTACTACACTGTGTACCATCTACATTCCTGCAGTACTACACTGTACCATCTACATTCCTGCAGTACTACACTGTACCATCTACATTCCTGCAGTACTACACTGTACCATCTACATTCCTGCAGTACTACACTGTACCATCTACATTCCTGCAGTACTACACTGTACCATCTACATTCCTGCAGTACTACACTGTACCATCTACATTCCTGCAGTACTACACTGTACCATCTACATTCCTGCAGTACTACACTGTACCATCTACATTCCTGCAGTACTACACTGTGTACCATCTACATTCCTGCAGTACTACACTGTACCATCTACATTCCTGCAGTACTACACTGTACCATCTACATTCCTGCAGTACTACACTGTACCATCTACATTCCTGCAGTACTACACTGTACCATCTACATTCCTGCAGTACTACACTGTACCATCTACATTCCTGCAGTACTACACTGTACCATCTACATTCCTACATTCCTGCAGTACTACACTGTACCATCTACATTCCTGCAGTACTACACTGTACCATCTACATTCCTGCAGTACTACACTGTGTACCATCTACATTCCTGCAGTACTACACTGTACCATCTACATTCCTGCAGTACTACACTGTGTACCATCTACATTCCTGCAGTACTACACTGTGTACCATCTACATTCCTGCAGTACTACACTGTACCATCTACATTCCTGCAGTACTACACTGTACCATCTACATTCCTGCAGTACTACACTGTACCATCTACATTCCTGCAGTACTACACTGTACCATCTACATTCCTGCAGTACTACACTGTACCATCTACATTCCTGCAGTACTACACTGTACCATCTACACTGTACCATCTACATTCCTGCAGTACTACACTGTACCATCTACATTCCTGCAGTACTCACTGTACCATCTACATTCCTGCAGTACTACACTGTGTACCATCTACATTCCTGCAGTACTACACTGTACCATCTACATTCCTGCAGTACTACACTGTACCATCTACATTCCTGCAGTACTACACTGTACCATCTACATTCCTGCAGTACTACACTGTACCATCTACATTCCTGCAGTACTACACTGTACCATCTACATTCCTGCAGTACTACACTGTACCATCTACATTCCTGCAGTACTACACTGTACCATCTACATTCCTGCAGTACTACACTGTACCATCTACATTCCTGCAGTACTACACTGTACCATCTACATTCCTGCAGTACTACACTGTACCATCTACATTCCTGCAGTACTACACCATCTGTACCATCTACATTCCTGCAGTACTACACTGTGTACCATCTACATTCCTGCAGTACTACACTGTACCATCTACATTCCTGCAGTACTACACTGTACCATCTACATTCCTGCAGTACTACACTGTACCATCTACATTCCTGCAGTACTACACTGTACCATCTACATTCCTGCAGTACTACACTGTACCATCTACATTCCTGCAGTACTACACTGTACCATCTACATTCCTGCAGTACTACACTGTGTACCATCTACATTCCTGCAGTACTACACTGTACCATCTACATTCCTGCAGTACTACACTGTACCATCTACATTCCTGCAGTACTACACTGTACCATCTACATTCCTGCAGTACTACACTGTGTACCATCTACATTCCTGCAGTACTACACTGTACCATCTACATTCCTGCAGTACTACACTGTACCATCTACATTCCTGCAGTACTACACTGTACCATCCATACTACACTGTACCATCTCATTCCTGCAGTACTACACTGTACCATCTACATTCCTGCAGTACTACACTGTACCATCTACATTCCTGCAGTACTACACTGTACCATCTACATTCCTGCAGTACTACACTGTACCATCTACATTCCTGCAGTACTACACTGTGTACCATCTACATTCCTGCAGTACTACACTGTACCATCTACATTCCTGCAGTACTACACTGTACCATCTACATTCCTGCAGTACTACACTGTACCATCTACATTCCTGCAGTACTACACTGTACCATCTACATTCCTGCAGTACTACACTGTACCATCTACATTCCTGCAGTACTACACTGTACCATCTACATTCCTGCAGTACTACACTGTACCATCTACATTCCTGCAGTACTACACTGTACCATCTACATTCCTGCTACACTGTACTCTACATTCTGTACTACACTGTACCATCTACATTCCTGCAGTACTACACTGTACCATCTACATTCCTGCAGTACTACACTGTACCATCTACATTCCTGCAGTACTACACTGTGTACCATCTACATTCCTGCAGTACTACACTGTGTACCATCTACATTCCTGCAGTACTACACTGTACCATCTACATTCCTGCAGTACTACACTGTACCATCTACATTCCTGCAGTACTACACTGTACCATCTACATTCCTGCAGTACTACACTGTGTACCATCTACATTCCTGCAGTACTACACTGTGTACCATCTACATTCCTGCAGTACTACACTGTACCATCTACATTCCTGCAGTACTACACTGTACCATCTACATTCCTGCAGTACTACACTGTGTACCATCTACATTCCTGCAGTACTACACTGTGTACCATCTACATTCCTGCAGTACTACACTGTACCATCTACATTCCTGCAGTACTACACTGTACCATCTACATTCCTGCAGTACTACACTGTACCATCTATATTCCTGCAGTACTACACTGTACCATCTACATTCCTGCAGTACTACACTGTACCATCTACATTCCTGCAGTACTACACTGTGTACCATCTACATACCTGCAGTACTACACTGTGTACCATCTACATTCCTGCAGTACTACACTGTACCATCTACATTCCTGCAGTACTACACTGTACCATCTACATTCCTGCAGTACTACACTGTACCATCTACATTCCTGCAGTACTACACTGTACCATCTACATTCCTGCAGTACTACACTGTGTACCATCTACATTCCTGCAGTACTACACTGTACCATCTACATTCCTGCAGTACTACACTGTACCATCTACATTCCTGCAGTACTACACTGTGTACCATCTACATTCCTGCAGTACTACACTGTGTACCATCTACATTCCTGCAGTACTACACTGTGTACCATCTACATTCCTGCAGTACTACACTGTACCATCTACATTCCTGCAGTACTACACTGTACCATCTACATTCCTGCAGTACTACACTGTGTACCATCTACATTCCTGCAGTACTACACTGTGTACCATCTACATTCCTGCAGTACTACACTGTACCATCTACATTCCTGCAGTACTACACTGTACCATCTACATTCCTGCAGTACTACACTGTACCATCTACATTCCTGCAGTACTACACTGTACCATCTACATTCCTGCAGTACTACACTGTGTACCATCTACATTCCTGCAGTACTACACTGTACCATCTACATTCCTGCAGTACTACACTGTACCATCTACATTCCTGCAGTACTACACTGTACCATCTACATTCCTGCAGTACTACACTGTGTACCATCTACATTCCTGCAGTACTACACTGTACCATCTACATTCCTGCAGTACTACACTGTACCATCTACATTCCTGCAGTACTACACTGTACCATCTACATTCCTGCAGTACTACACTGTACCATCTACATTCCTGCAGTACTACACTGTACCATCTACATTCCTGCAGTACTACACTGTACCATCTACATTCCTGCAGTACTACACTGTACCATCTACATTCCTGCAGTACTACACTGTACCATCTACATTCCTGCAGTACTACACTGTACCATCTACATTCCTGCCTACACTGTACCATCTACATTCACTACTACACTGTACCATCTACATTCCTGCAGTACTACACTGTACCATCTACATTCCTGCAGTACTACACTGTACCATCTACATTCCTGCAGTACTACACTGTGTACCATCTACATTCCTGCAGTACTACACTGTACCATCTACATTCCTGCAGTACTACACTGTGTACCATCTACATTCCTGCAGTACTACACTGTACCATCTACATTCCTGCAGTACTACACTGTACCATCTACATTCCTGCAATACTACACTGTACCATCTACATTCCTGCAGTACTACACTGTGTACCATCTACATTCCTGCAGTACTACACTGTGTACCATCTACATTCCTGCAGTACTACACTGTGTACCATCTACATTCCTGCAGTACTACACTGTACCATCTACATTCCTGCAGTACTACACTGTGTACCATCTACATTCCTGCAGTACTACACTGTGTACCATCTACATTCCTGCAGTACTACACTGTACCATCTACATTCCTGCAGTACTACACTGTACCATCTACATTCCTGCAGTACTACACTGTACCATCTACATTCCTGCAGTACTACACTGTACCATCTACATTCCTGCAGTACTACACTGTGTACCATCTACATACCTGCAGTACTACACTGTGTACCATCTACATTCCTGCAGTACTACACTGTACCATCTACATTCCTGCAGTACTACACTGTACCATCTACATTCCTGCAGTACTACACTGTACCATCTACATTCCTGCAGTACTACACTGTGTACCATCTACATTCCTGCAGTACTACACTGTACCATCTACATTCCTGCAGTACTACACTGTACCATCTACATTCCTGCAGTACTACACTGTGTACCATCTACATTCCTGCAGTACTACACTGTGTACCATCTACATTCCTGCAGTACTACACTGTACCATCTACATTCCTGCAGTACTACACTGTACCATCTACATTCCTGCAGTACTACACTGTGTACCATCTACATTCCTGCAGTACTACCCTGTACCATCTACATTCCTGCAGTACTACACTGTGTACCATCTACATTCCTGCAGTACTACACTGTACCATCTACATTCCTGCAGTACTACACTGTACCATCTACATTCCTGCAGTACTACACTGTGTACCATCTACATTCCTGCAGTACTACACTGTACCATCTACATTCCTGCAGTACTACACTGTACCATCTACATTCCTGCAGTACTACACTGTGTACCATCTACATACAGTACTTGTGTTTTTATGCCTTATGACACCAAGTAGAAATCCTGTCTTGGGGAGTGATATTATCTGTCATTTCCATTACATTGACATCAATGGCAGTTATTGTACCTGCGATACATGAATGGCGTTAGATTCAGATATTCAGAAAGTCATGTAGACCGATATCAGGCACACTTCTGGCCCTCCCATGGGGGATAATGTTCCATCCGGCCACAAAGGTGGTGTTGGGTTCCGTTAGGAGTAGGAACAGTTTGTTTTAGTCGCTGTGTTTCTGTCTGTTCCCCCGGAGGCTCTCACAGTGCTCCCTGGAGACAGCGGACATCACCAACACGGAGGAAGAGGAGGAGAGGAGCTGGACCTGCTCGGGCCTATCTGAGCGGAAAGCTCGTGATAGGGTTCTGCAGTATTTGGCTCTCCAGAACCCGGGATTTCGAGACAGACTTTGGACAACTGAAAGGTTAGTGTTTTGGCATTTGAGTGTACTGTACTAGATAAGTAAACAAGCTAACCAATTCAATATTCACCTCAAGACAACTCTTTTCTTTATAATGTAGCAGATGTGCATAATGTGTGGACCACACAACTAATCCCCACTCTAGTGTAATTGATACAGTTGTGGTTATGTGATGTGGTGATTTCAGAAATACCATAGTAAGAGATGTGCGCTGTCTTATATTGCAAAACTGTCACACCAAACATTCCTGAAAGGTCTGTGGGTAAAAGTATTTACCAATGAAACCTGTCTTCATCTTTTTATTTTGACCGTGTATTGTTGTCGTTGTTACTGTAGCCTACAGCAGAGTCCCCTGAGCCCAGCCTGTGACCTGGGAGGAAGTGTGAGTCTGGCTGTAGAGGTTTCCTGCTCCTCTTGTCTGAAGAGCCAGTCCCAGAGCATCACAGACCACACTCTCACCACTTCCCAGGTATCTTCTATGACTTATATTAGCTGTCCCATGTTTATTTCCCGAGCCAATAGCACAGACTATTGTACTATTGTACAGTAGCTACATGGATGTTACTTTTTGTTGCAGAGAATAGTGAGTCCAGAGACAGACAGTGGGTTAGGGAGCTCTGACTTGAGTCTCCAAACCACAGGACTTCCTCAACCAAAACCCCATACAGAAAGGTACAGGCACATCCATACAACTGCTTACAGGCTAACTGAAAAGTCAATGTGTCATGTTTATTGTGTTGTTACGATCCAACCTCAGGCTCCAGTTGCAGCCTGATGGGAATTCCAGTCCTATCAGTATGAGTGACAGTGAAGGCTCCTGCACCAACCTGCAGACCACTATGCATCAGCCTGTCCAGGTGGGAGAGAGGAGACCCAACCCGCAGAGAAATGTCCATTCAGCTGGGCTGACCGGAAACGCGACACCTAGCCTGCAGTCTACTGTCCATCTGACTAGGGATATTGGAGAGAGGAGACCCAGCCTACAGACACCTGCTGAGCTGCAGCGTTGCACCACTGCGGTGGACCGCTGTGTGACCAGCACTACTCAGAGTATACCTGCCAGACTGCATGGTGAGTGATGAGGAATCACAGAGTGCCTGCTGTGGTCGTAGTGAAAGTATAGACGTTATTCAGTAGACAGTACAGCAGAGAAAACACTGAACTAAATGCTCTAATGTACACACAGAGGGTGAATCCCACACTACCAGTCAGCTCAGTCATCACGGCCCTGACTGCCCATTCAAAACCTCCCATAGCATCACCATGGATATGCCACAGAGAGACTGCCACTCCCACACCTGTTCCTGTCACAGGTCAGTCTCAAAGTACTGAGTATTCAACTCAAGGGTCAACTCTTGCGTAATACCTCATAGAGGCCAAAACCTATTGTTTTTGAGTTGGCCAACCCCTCTCTCTCTCTCCAGTTCGGCCATCCAGGCCCTGCAGTCGGAGGTGTCCCAGCTGAAGAGAGACCTGAAGGAGGGTCTGGTCCAGCTGCCACACCTCTCCCAGAGGATGGATTACCTGACCTCCAGATGCAGGCAGAACAGAGACAGAAGACCCAAGACCCGGCCCAGAACACACCACAAACCAGCAGGGAGCAGACAGAGTCTAACCAACACCAACTCCAAGATAGAAGACTGGATCTCCTCAGATATGGACCCCAGCAAGAGCAAAGGTACCTTACTAACCAGGTTCATGTACTGGGACTGTAATCAAAACCAAGTTGTTAACAACAATGCTATTTTGCATCAGGGTTGATGCCAGCCTATGTCTATTGCAGTGGTACAGGGTTCCCAAGTTGACAGCAGATTTGATTTGCCCCCAAGTTTTCTGAACAAAAACTAAAAATATAAATATATTTAAGACTGAAATCAGTTCCAAGTGATTTTAACTTAGGAAGTCTATGTGATTGTATCCCAATGTAATAAAGGTTTGAATAGCAAAGGTGTATACAGCAGTAGTTACTGTATTTACAGCGCCTTCGGAAAGTATTCAGACCCCTTGACTTTTTACACATTTTGTTACCTTACAGCCTTATTCTGAAATGGATTAAATCAAAATGCTCAGGAATCTACACACAATAACCCATCATGACAAAGCTAAAATGTATTAAATATTTAAAAAATGAAATACCTAATTTACATAAGTATTCAGACCCTTTGCTATCAGACTCGAAATTGAGCTCAGGTGCATCCTGTTTCCATTGATCATCCTTGAGATGTTTCTACAACTTGATCCACCTGTGGTAAATTCAATTGATTGGACATGATTTGGAAAGGCACACACCTGTCTATATAAGGTCCCACAGTTGACAGTGCATGTCAGAGCGAAAACCAAGCCGTGAGTTTGAAGGAATTGTCCGTAGAGCTCAGAGACAGGATTGTGTTGAGGCACAGATCTGGGGAAGGGTACCAAAACATTTCTGCAGCATTGAGGTCCTCAAGAACACAGTGGCCTACATCATTCTTAAATAGATGAAGTTTGGAACCACCAATACTCTTCCTAGAGTTGACCGCCCAGCCAAATTGAGCAATCGGGGGAGAAAGGCCTTGGTCAGGGAGGTGACCAAGAACCCGATGGTCATTCTGACAGAGCTCCAGAGTTCCTCTGGAAATGGGAGAACCTTCCAGAAGGACGACCATCTGCAGCACTCCACCAATCAGGCCTTTATGGTAGAGTGGCCAGACGGAAGCCACTCCTTCCATAAGGACGACCATCTGCAGCACTCCACCAATCAGGCCTTTATGGTAGAGTGGCCAGACGGAAGCCACTCCTTCCAGAAGGACGACCATCTGCAGTACTCCACCAATCAGGCCTTTATAGTAGAGTGGCCAGACGGAAGCCACTCCTTCCAGAAGGACGACCATCTGCAGTACTCCACCAATCAGGCCTTTATAGTAGAGTGGCCAGACGGAAGCCACTCCTTCCATAAGGACGACCATCTGCAGCACTCCACCAATCAGGCCTTTATAGTAGAGTGGCCAGACGGAAGCCACTCCTTCCAGAAGGACGACCATCTGCAGTACTCCACCAATCAGGCCTTTATAGTAGAGTGGCCAGACGGAAGCCACTCCTTCCATAAGGACGACCATCTGCAGCACTCCACCAATCAGGCCTTTATAGTAGAGTGGCCAGACGGAAGCCACTCCTTCCAGAAGGACGACCATCTGCAGTACTCCACCAATCAGGCCTTTATAGTAGAGTGGCCAGACGGAAGCCACTCCTTCCAGAAGGACGACCATCTGCAGTACTCCACCAATCAGGCCTTTATAGTAGAGTGGCCAGACGGAAGCCACTCCTCAGTAAAAAGGCACATGACAGCCCACTTGGTGTCTGCCAAAAGGCACCTAAAGACTCTCTTCGACCATGAGAAACAAGATTCTTAGGTCTGATGAAACCAAGCTTGAACACTTTGGCCTGAATGCCACGCATCACTTGGCACCATCCCTACGGTGAAGCATGGTGGTGGCAGCTTCATGCTGTGGGGATGTTTTTCAGCGGCAGTGACTAGGAGACTAGTTAGGATCAAGAGAAAGATGAACGGAGCAAAGTACAGAGAGATCCTTGATGAAAACATGCTCCAGAGCACTCAGGACCTCAGACTGGGGCGAAGGTTCGCCTTCCAACATGACAGCGACCCTAAGCACACAGCCAAGACAATGCAGGAGTGGCTTGGGGACAATTCTCTGATTGATTCTCTTGAGAGGCCTAGCTAGTGCCCTGACTTGAACCCAATCGAACATCTCTGGAGAGACCTGAAAATAGCTGTGCAGCGACGCTCCCCATACAACCTGACAGAGCTTGAGAGGATCTGCAGAGAAGAATGGGAGAGACTCCCCAAATACAGGTGTGCCAAGCTGGTAGCATCATACTCAAGAAGACTTGAAGTTGTAATCGCTGCTAAAAGTGCTTCAACAAAGTACTGAGTAAAGGGTCTAAATACTTATGTAAATGTGATATTTCCATTTTTTATTTGTAATACATTTGCAAAAATGTCAAATCCAGTTTTTGCTTTGTCATTTATGGGGTATTGTGTGGAGATTGAGGTAAAAAAAACAACTATTTAATCAGTTTTAGAATAACAAAATGTGGGAAAAGTCAAGGGGTCTGAATACTTTCTGAAGGCGCTGTATATGTAGGTCATTGTATGTGTATAATGTGCTTTTAATGTCGTACACCACTTGTGAACAAACTTACAATCCCCTTGTATGTGGTCGTTTTCTCTAGGTACAGACGGTGTGGAGTCGGACCGGTCTGGGATCGTGCTGCCATTCCACAGTACACCACTAGATGGCAGGAGAGGGAGCAGCAAGCCCTACTCCTGCTCAGACGGACCAGTCAAACCCCAGAGCAGAAAACACTTGAATACAGGTTGGTGGTGCTGGTATTGACTTTCTGCTTATGGGTCTAAAATAAAAGGAAAAATGGCAAAAACAAGAGTGATTCTTACATTATATCTAACAAAATATTAAATCAGTTGCTGAGTCAGATTTTGGTCCTTCAACTTGCAGAATTTGCCTTAAAGTTGTATTTGGTGGTCATAAAGGCAGTTGTGTGTGTTTCTACATGTAATTGTCTGTTGGTGTTATGTATTATGTCATGTTTTATGTGGACCCCAGGAAAGATAGCTGCAGCTTTGGCTGTAGCTAATTGGGATCCTAATAAAATACTAAAATCCCTTTTAGCATCAGAGGAGAACCGTTCTCTGGAGACCTCCAATCTCACCCATCCCAGTCCTCCAGCACTCTGGCACTCATACAAGAACTTCAGCTACAGATCTCCACGTAAGGACCAGCAACAAGCCCCTGTGACACTGCCAGGACCGTGTATCATTCTGACTACTTTACCCTTTTTAACATGTAAACATTGGAACAGATTCGTCAGGGTTGTGATGTTGATTCTGTCTTTTTTCATTGTAGCACCACCAGGTGACATGGAGAATGTCTACTCTAAGGGCAGGTATCATCTCTCCTCTCAGCCTCTACAGAAGCCTCTGTTGCAAGTCAACTATTGCTCCTCCTGCAGTTTACCGGCAGGGTAAGATATGGTTTCATCATTTATTGCCATAATCTATTTGCCTTATTTGAATCCATATTTATCCTTCATATTGCTTGAACCTTCATCAGTGAAGGTGAAAGAGAAGAACTGAGATGCTTCCCAGGGTTGCCTACTCCTACACTACTGTACTCATGCTCTCGCTCTTCTCCGTGGGTCTCAACAGTTTCAAAGTGCGAGAGCAGCAGTCTGCCTCCCACCACCGGAGGCGCTCTACCCAGTCAGACGTGCACTTTCAGCAGACTGCTCTCAGCCCCCCCAGGACTGGGGTCATAGCCAGCAGGCCCAAAGCCAGCAGGGTGAGCCTGGCCACATGGAAAACATTATTTCATATTAATGGGTGCCAGTAATGTTTTACTTGTATTTACTGAGAAATTATTAGTGGTACTGTTAACTTGTAACAATTTAGCACATCTGGTACTCGTACTGCACAGTTTCTTTTGTGTTTGATTTTTTTTTACGAAGAATTGTAATCCTAAAAGAACCAAGGAGCTTTTTGTAGGTTATTATCATTTCATGTCATAACCGTTTTCCTTTTGTAAGTAAATTAAAGGTGACTGAGATAGAAGCGTAACCGTAAACTGTTGTTGTTTGTTTTAGGATGAGGACATCAACAGGACATTAGACAGGGCTATCGAGGCAGCCCGCATTATGAAAAGGACCACTGATAGGATGGCCAAGAGCCTGTCAGCTGACCTTGCCAAGGTTGAGCTGTACAGGAAGTTACACGGCCTTCACCCATTGACAGGGAGGAACAATACTGGCTCTTAACACTCTAATTGACACACT
The DNA here is from genome assembly GCF_036934945.1 of Oncorhynchus masou masou. Taxonomy (NCBI): domain Eukaryota; kingdom Metazoa; phylum Chordata; class Actinopteri; order Salmoniformes; family Salmonidae; genus Oncorhynchus; species Oncorhynchus masou. The sequence continues at coordinate 41,875,710 of NC_088228.1, forward strand.
GGAGATACTGCTGCTACTATGGGCTGGTCCAGGAGTAGCTAACCAGTGGATTCAGCGGGGATTGTTTTGTATACAGGTGAAGTCGGGAAGTTTACATACACCTTAGCCAAATACATTTCAACTCAGCTTTTCACAATTCCTGACATTTAATCCTAGTAAAAATTCCCTGTTTTAAGTCAGTTAGGATCACCACTTTATTTTAAGAATGTGAAATGTCAGAATAATAGTAGAGATAATTATTTATTTCAGTTTTTATTATTTCATCACATTCCTAGTGGGTCAGAAGTTTACATACACTCAATTAGTACTTGATAGGATTGCCAGTTCTTGGATTGATGTGCACTTTTCACACCAAAGTACCGTTCATCTCTAGGAGACAGAACGCGTCTCCTTCCTGAGCGGTATGACGGCTGCGTGGTCCCATGGTGTTTATACTTGTGTACTATTGTTTGTACAGATGAACGTGGTACCTTCAGGCGTTTGGAAATTGCTCCCAAAGATGAACCAGACTTGTGGAGGTCTACCATTTTTTTCTGAGGTCTTGGCTGATATCTTTTGATTTTCCCATGATGTCAAGCAGAGAGTCACTGAATTTGAAGGTGGGCCTTGAAATACATCTACAGATACACCTCCAATTGACTCTAATGATGTCATTAGCCTATCAGAAGCTTCTAAAGCCATGACATAATTTTCTGGAATTTTCCAAGCTGTTTAAAAGGTACAGTCAACTTAGTGTATGTAAACTTCTGACCCACTGGAATTGTGATACAGTGAATTATAAATTAAATAATCTCTCTGTAAACAATTGTTGTTAAAATGACTTGTGTCATGTACACAGTAGATGTCCTAACCGACTTTCCAAAACTATAGTTAGTTCACAAGACATTTGTGGAGTGGTTGAAACACTTAGGTTGGAGTCATTAAAACTCGTTTATGTAAACTTCTGACTTCAACTGTATATTTTAATAATACTATAACACTAACTGAGGGATTATCGCTGTGGCAACTTCCAACCCAAAGCTAAACATTATTAAACCTTCAGTTTACAATTAGAAAAACTTTTGAATATATTTTTGGAAAATGGATGTATTTGAGAAATTTGACTGAATCTGATCATTTATTTTTGAATTACATTATTTATAACCATTTGGTCTCATTAGTTATTTTGTAAATGTCATATTATTGAAAAGATAAAAATTTGATGTTGCAAAATGTCCCCCCTTATTCGAGAGGCCTGTGTGTGTTAAGATGAACACGAAGGGACCCCAGCGCTGTTCATCGTGGGCTCCTGTAATTGACTAAACATGTAACCTTTGCCTTGGTAACAACCTCAGTACTACTACCATTACTACCAGTATCATTCAGCCACTTCAACGTATGATCTCTTAGGCCGCAGGACATCACTATCAAATGATCCTGTTCCTACCTACCCAACTGTCCGTCCACCATTCCCCAACACACATACAAAGATTACTTTGATTAAAAAAATCTGCCACATTTTGAATATTACATTACAGAAAAATCACCTTCACTTCTTTATGAGAATGGGTATCGATTTTTGTACTCTTAGCTAATTTGTTCATCTGACACCCTCCTGCTCAGCACCTATCTGTGCCTGTTTGAGCTTGCCAGGCTTAATAAACCAATAGAAAAGTTTAATAAATTGCAAGCCCAGCCCATCTGGCTCTACAGGCAGACTCAAGCAAACGCTCAAAGTATTTGAAATGTTTTTCAAGTATTTGAACCAAAGTCTGATCCAACTCATCCCCTATTCATAAAACACAACCTTTATAGCTATCACACTGATACTGTCCATCCTCACAGAGGTATGAAACTGCCCTGTGGTCTTGGTGTCTGTTACCTCCTTGGTTCCATCAGCTATCACACTGATACTGTCCATCCTCACAGAGGTATGATACTGCCCTGTGGTCTTGGTGTCTGTTACCTCCTTGGTTCCATCAGCTATCACACTGATACTGTCCATCCTCACAGAGGTATGAAACTGCCCTGTGGTCTTGGTGTCTGTTACCTCCTTGGTTCCATCAGCTATCACACTGATACTGTCCATGTGTCCTCAGAGGTATGAAACTGCCCTGTGGTCTTGGTGTCTGTTTCCTCCTTGGTTCCATCAGCTATCACACTGATACTGTCCATGTGTCCTCACAGAGGTATGAAACTGCCCTGTGGTCTTGGTGTCTGTTTCCTCCTTGGTTCCATCAGCTATCACACTGATACTGTCCATGTGTCCTCACAGAGGTATGAAACTGCCCTGTGGTCTTGGTGTCTGTTTCCTCCTTGGTTCCATCAGCTATCACACTGATACTGTCCATGTGTCCTCACAGAGGTATGAAACTGCCCTGTGGTCTTGGTGTCTGTTTCCTCCTTGGTTCCATCAGCTATCACACTGATACTGTCCATGTGTCCTCACAGAGGTATGAAACTGCCCTGTGGTCTTGGTGTCTGTTTCCTCCTTGGTTCCATCAGCTATCACACTGATACTGTCCATGTGTCCTCACAGAGGTATGAAACTGCCCTGTGGTCTTGGTGTCTGTTTCCTCCTTGGTTCCATCAGCTATCACACTGATACTGTCCATGTGTCCTCACAGAGGTATGAAACTGCCCTGTTGTCTTGGTGTCTGTTACCTCCTTGGTTCCATCAGCTATCACACTGATACTGTCCATCCTCACAGAGGTATGATACTGCCCTGTGGTCTTGGTGTCTGTTACCTCCTTGGTTCCATCAGCTATCACACTGATACTGTCCATCCTCACAGAGGTATGAAACTGCCCTGTGGTCTTGGTGTCTGTTACCTCCTTGGTTCCATCAGCTATCACACTGATACTGTCCATGTGTCCTCAGAGGTATGAAACTGCCCTGTGGTCTTGGTGTCTGTTTCCTCCTTGGTTCCATCAGCTATCACACTGATACTGTCCATGTGTCCTCACAGAGGTATGAAACTGCCCTGTGGTCTTGGTGTCTGTTTCCTCCTTGGTTCCATCAGCTATCACACTGATACTGTCCATGTGTCCTCACAGAGGTATGAAACTGCCCTGTGGTCTTGGTGTCTGTTTCCTCCTTGGTTCCATCAGCTATCACACTGATACTGTCCATGTGTCCTCACAGAGGTATGAAACTGCCCTGTGGTCTTGGTGTCTGTTTCCTCCTTGGTTCCATCAGCTATCACACTGATACTGTCCATGTGTCCTCACAGAGGTATGAAACTGCCCTGTGGTCTTGGTGTCTGTTTCCTCCTTGGTTCCATCAGCTATCACACTGATACTGTCCATGTGTCCTCACAGAGGTATGAAACTGCCCTGTGGTCTTGGTGTCTGTTTCCTCCTTGGTTCCATCAGCTATCACACTGATACTGTCCATGTGTCCTCACAGAGGTATGAAACTGCCCTGTGGTCTTGGTGTCTGTTTCCTCCTTGGTTCCATCAGCTATCACACTGATACTGTCCATGTGTCCTCACAGAGGTATGAAACTGCCCTGTGGTCTTGGTGTCTGTTTCCTCCTTGGTTCCATCAGCTATCACACTGATACTGTCCATGTGTCCTCACAGAGGTATGAAACTGCCCTGTGGTCTTGGTGTCTGTTTCCTCCTTGGTTCCATCAGCTATCACACTGATACTGTCCATCCTCACAGAGGTATGAAACTGCCCTGTGGTCTTGGTGTCTGTTACCTCCTTGGTTCCATCAGCTATCACACTGATACTGTCCATGTGTCCTCACAGAGGTATGAAACTGCCCTGTGGTCTTGGTGTCTGTTACCTCCTTGGTTCCATCAGCTATCACACTGATACTGTCCATCCTCACAGAGGTATGAAACTGCCCTGTGGTCTTGGTGTCTGTTTCCTCCTTGGTTCCATCAGCTATCACACTGATACTGTCCATGTGTCCTCAGAGGTATGAAACTGCCCTGTGGTCTTGGTGTCTGCTACCTCCTTGGTTCCATCAGCTATCACACTGATACTGTCCATGTGTCCTCACAGAGGTATGAAACTGCCCTGTGGTCTTGGTGTCTGTTACCTCCTTGGTTCCATCAGCTATCACACTGATACTGTCCATGTGTCCTCACAGAGGTATGAAACTGCCCTGTGGTCTTGGTGTCTGTTTCCTCCTTGGTTCCATCAGCTATCACACTGATACTGTCCATCCTCACAGAGGTATGATACTGCCCTGTGGTCTTGGTGTCTGTTTCCTCCTTGGTTCCATCAGCTATCACACTGATACTGTCCATCCTCACAGAGGTATGAAACTGCCCTGTGGTCTTGGTGTCTGTTTCCTCCTTGGTTCCATCAGCTATCACACTGATACTGTCCATGTGTCCTCACAGAGGTATGAAACTGCCCTGTGGTCTTGGTGTCTGTTTCCTCCTTGGTTCCATCAGCTATCACACTGATACTGTCCATGTGTCCTCACAGAGGTATGAAACTGCCCTGTGGTCTTGGTGTCTGTTACCTCCTTGGTTCCATCAGCTATCACACTGATACTGTCCATGTGTCCTCACAGAGGTATGAAACTGCCCTGTGGTCTTGGTGTCTGTTTCCTCCTTGGTTCCATCAGCTATCACACTGATACTGTCCATGTGTCCTCACAGAGGTATGAAACTGCCCTGTGGTCTTGGTGTCTGTTACCTCCTTGGTTCCATCAGCTATCACACTGATACTGTCCATGTGTCCTCACAGAGGTATGAAACTGCCCTGTGGTCTTGGTGTCTGTTACCTCCTTGGTTCCATCAGCTATCACACTGATACTGTCCATGTGTCCTCACAGAGGTATGAAACTGCCCTGTGGTCTTGTGGTGTCTGTTTCCTCCGACACATTGGTGCGGCTGGCTTCCGGGTTGGATGCGCGCTGTGTTAAGAAGCAGTGCGGCTTGGTTGGGTTGTGTATCGGAGGACGCATGACTTTCAACCTTCATCTCTCCCGAGCCCGTACGGGAGTTGTGGCAATGAGACAAGATAGTAGCTACTAGACAATTCGATACCACGAAATTGGGGAGAAAAGGGGGTAAAATTTGAAAAAAAGAGACAGGACACCATTATGTTAACTGCTCCCTCCCTGCGTGATGTATGTTTCTATTCTGGGGGAAACTATGGTCCAAGACATCCACATAAAAGAGGGGGACCTAGTTCAAATGGAAGTCTAAGTGATGTACCCCTGACAGTGTCAAACCTGATCCCTACGCACACACATTTAAGGACATATTCTAACCATTTTCAGTTGCCTGCCAGTGCTTTGTATTGGAATAGCAATAGCGCTTACCATTGTTTTAAAGTACTTAATTAAAAATACTTTAAAGTACTACTTAAGTCGTTTTTTGGAGTATCTGTACTTCACTATTTATATTTTTGCCAACTTTTACTCCACTACATTCAGAAATAAAATAATGTACTTTTTACTCCATACATTTTCCCTGACACCCAAACGTACTTGTTACATTTTGACAGAAAATGGTCCAATTCACACACTTATCAAGAGAATATCCCTGGTCATCCCGACTGCATCTGATCTGGCGGACCCACTAAACACAAATTCTTCATCTGTAAATGATGTCTGAGTGTTGGAGTGTGACCCTGGCTATCGGTCAATAAAAAAAAAAAAATTAATATACACTGCTCAAAAAAAATAAAGGGAACACTAAAATAACACATCCTAGATCTGAATGAATGAAATATTCTTATTAAATACTTTTTTCTTTACATAGTTGAATGTGCTGACAACAAAATCACAAATTATCAATGGAAATCAAATTTATCAAACCATGGAGGTCTGGATTTGGAGTGACACTCATAATTAAAGTGGAAAACCACACTACAGGCTGATCCAACTTTGATGTAAGGGATTTCACCCCCGTAGTGGACAAAAATGAATGGCAAGTTATTGGCATAGGCCAAACCATGCACACATTGGCCAATACCACCCAAAGCGGCGTTGATTCATGCAAAGTTTACTTCTATTGCCATATGGGTATTGCCAGTTGTAACACTTCAAAAATCCAACAGGTGGCGATTGCACTCCACCATGGTTTTTCATATTGGTATTGGACTCCAAGTCAACATCCAAAAGCCAAATTTTGAAAAAACGAATTTTTTGAAAAAAACGTATCACCCCTTAAAAAAGTGCTTTCTGGACCGTTTTTCGAAATTCTTTCGCTTTTTTTGACAATTACACATGTATAAGAACTGTATGAAAATACTTTTGTCCAATTTTATTAACATAATTTTTTAAATTTTTTTACTTGCGCATATTGCATATGTTTTGTCCATTTGCAATATGATTTCATAGGAAGTCAGAAGTCAAAAGTCAAAAATTCTTAAATTTCATAAAAAACTTCACACACCCCTAAAAAAGTGCTTTCTGGACCGTTTTTCGAAATTTTTTCGCATTTTGTGTCAGTTACACACGTATAAGAACTGTATCAACATACTTTAGTCATATTTTATTATCATAATTTTTTTTTTTTTTTTTTTATCTTGCGCATATTGCATGTGTTTTGTCCATCTGCAATATGATTTCATAGGAAGTCAGAAGTCAAAAGTCAAAAATTATTAAATTTCATAAAAAACTTCACACACCCCTAAAAAGTGCTTTCTGGACCGTTTTTCGAAAAATTTTCGAATTTTGTGTCAGTTACACAAGTATAAGAACTGTATAAGAACAATACTTTAGTCATATTTTATTATCATAATGTTTTTTTTTTTTTTTTTGCTTGTGCATAAGGCATATGTTTTGTGGGGGCCAAATGTCATAAGAAATTTGACATGCTCAAAAATCCTTCAGAAATGCAAAATTGACTGGCCTGATGAACTCGGGATGGCCGGGCAGTGATTGTTGTTCCTTTCAATCACTCGTGGTGTTGATTTCATCATGTCCATTTGTTTATGTTTTCTCACTTTTGCAAAGTCACTGTGCATTTGCCATATGGTTAACTGGGCAGTCACCATCACCAATTTGTCATGCCATAAAAATCATGCAGGAATGCCAAATTGACTGGCCCGATGAACTCGGGATGGCTGGGCAGTGATTCTGGAACCTCTCCATCGCTCGTTTGGCTTGATTTCAGAATGTCGCTTTTGGTGATGGTACCTCACTGTTAAAACATATTGCAAATGTTCCTTACTTTTGCAAAGTCACTGAAAATTTTTGCAGGAATGCCAAATTGACTGGCCCGATGACCTCAGGATGGCTGGGCAGTGATACTGGTACCTCTCCATCGCTCGTTAGGGTTGATTCCAGAATGTCCATTTGGTGATTTTTCTCACTCTTTCAAAGTCACTGTGCATTTGCCATATGGTTAACTGGGCATTCACCATCACCAATTTGTCATGCCATAAAAATCATGCAGGAATGCCAAATTGACTGGCCCGATGACATAGGGATGGCTGGGCAGTGATTTTGGTACCTCTCCATCGCTCGTTTGGGTTGATTTCAGAATGTCGCTTTTGGTGATGGTACCTCACCGCTTAAACATATTGCAAATGTTCCTTACTTTTGCAAAGTCACTGAAAATTTTTGCAGGAATGCCAAATTGACTGGCCCGATGAACTCGGGATGGCTTGGCAGTGATTCTGGTACCTCTCCATCACTCGTTAGGGTTGATTTCAGAATGTCCATTTGGTCATGTTTTCTCACTTTTGCAAAGTCACTGTGCATTTGCCATATGGTTAACTGGGCAGTCACCATCACCAATTTGTCATGCCATAAAAATCATGCAGGAATGCCAAATTGACTGGCCCGATGACCTCGGGATGGCTGGGCAGTGATACTGGTACCTCTCCATGGCTCGTTTGGGTTGATTTCAGAATGTCGCTTTTGGTGATGGTACCTCACTGTTAAAACATATTGCAAATGTTCCTTACTTTTGCAAAGTCACTGAAAATTTTTGCAGGAATGCCAAATTGACTGGCCCGATGAACTCGGGATGGCTTGGCAGTGATTCTGGTACCTCTCCATCACTCGTTAGGGTTGATTTCAGAATGTCCATTTGGTCATGTTTTCTCACTTTTGCAAAGTCACTGTGCATTTGCCATATGGTTAACTGGGCAGTCACCATCACCAATTTGTCATGCCATAAAAATCATGCAGGAATGCCAAATTGACTGGCCCGATGACATAGGGATGGCTGGGCAGTGATTTTGGTACCTCTCCATCGCTCGTTTGGGTTGATTTCAGAATGTCGCTTTTGGTGATGGTACCTCACCGCTTAAACATATTGCAAATGTTCCTTACTTTTGCAAAGTCACTGAAAATTTTTGCAGGAATGCCAAATTGACTGGCCCGATGACCTCGGGATGGCTGGGCAGTGATACTGGTACCTCTCCATGGCTCGTTTGGGTTGATTTCAGAATGTCGCTTTTGGTGATGGTACCTCACTGTTAAAACATATTGCAAATGTTCCTTACTTTTGCAAAGTCACTGAAAATTTGTGCAGGAATGCCAAATTGACTGGCCCGATGAACTCGGGATGGCTTGGCAGGATTCTGGTACCTCTCCATCACTCGTTAGGGTCGATTCCAGAATGTCCATTTGGTGATTTTTCTCACTCTTTCAAAGTCACTGTGCATTTGCCATATGGTTAACTGGGCAGTCACCATTACCAATTTGTCATGCTATAAAAATCACGCAGGAATGCCAAATTGACTGGCCCGATGACCTCGGGATGTCTGGGCAGTGATACTGGTACCTCTCCATCGCTCGTTTGGGTTGATTTCAGAATGTCGCTTTTGGTGATGGTACCTCACCGCTTAAACATATTGCTAATGGACAAGAGTCACCTGCAAGTCACTGTCCATCAGTCAATTTGATATCATTCAAAGCTAACTATTGGAGGCACTGTCAGTCTCTACGCACCCCAATGATACGTCCCTCCATCCATGTTGTGTATCTGTGTGATTTAGTTTTCCTTTGAATTTTTATGGGAAAAATGACTGATTTACAGTTCATGGGGGTTGCCTAATCATATATATGAAGTTTTGGAAAGATCTGATATTTTTAACCCCTCCAAACAGCCCATGAGACACCAATTATGGCACTTCCGGTTGGCACAGGAAGCTGTAACTCAACATACATCCTCATTGGGGTATTCCATTAGAGAATCCTGAGTTTTAAGTCTTTACCATGAAAACTGACTGATTTACACAGGGTTCAATGCACTATGTCCATCAAATTGCAGGCAGTGTATGGGTACACACTTTTAGGGCGATTTGGACCACTTCCGGTTGGTCCAGGAAGCTTAGAATCGACACAGGTAGACCTTATAGTGGTCTGATGGACTGGTACCAAAGACAGGTTCATACAACATTCATAACCCATATAGACTCCAGGTTGTATTTAGTGGAGCAGCCAATATATTCCTATGGGGAGAGAAGTCAATGAACACTGTTTTTATGTAAACACCTTCTTTTGACTGTGAAGGGTTAATGTCACACGGTCAAGGATAGGCTTGGACAGATCAGGAGGACCTTAGGAACAGTCCTGTGGTTGAATTGTCTTTCTAAACCTAACGGTTCCGCCGCTGTCACCCAAAATCAAATGACGTACTGGTGAAGGCTTCATATTGGGCCTATTTTTCTCATGGTCGCCGCGCTCAGACCGAGCGAGCTACGGTCAAGCGGGGCACCTCGTTGGACTCGGCACAGTCTGGACACTATGGTGATGCCATTGTTTGTGTTGATTTCAGAATGTCCATTTGGTCATGTTTTCTCACTTTTGCAAAGTCACTGTGCATTTGCCATATGGTTAACTGGGCAGTCACCATCACCAATTTGTCATGCCATAAAAATCATGCAGGAATGCCAAAATGACTGGCCCGATGACATAGGGATGGCTGGGCAGTGATTTTGGTACCTCTCCATCGCTCGTTTGGGTTGATTTCAGAATGTCGCTTTTGGTGATGGTACCTCACTGTTAAAACATATTGCAAATGTTCCTTACTTTTGCAAAGTCACTGAAAATTTTTGCAGGAATGCCAAATTGACTGGCCCGATGAAGTCGGGATGGCTGGCAGTGATTCTGGTACCTCTCCATCGCTCGTTAGGGTTGATTCCAGAATGTCCATTTGGTGATGTTTTCTCACTTTTGCAAAGTCACTGTGCATTTGCCATATGGTTAACTGGGCAGTCACCATCACCAATTTGTCATGCCATAAAAATCATGCAGGAATGCCAAAATGACTGGCCCGATGACATAGGGATGGCTGGGCAGTGATTCTGGTACCTCTCCATCGCTCGTTTGGGTTGATTTCAGAATGTCGCTTTTGGTGATGGTACCTCACTGTTAAAACATATTGCAAATGTTCCTTACTTTTGCAAAGTCACTGAAAATTTTTGCAGGAATGCCAAATTGACTGGCCCGATGACCTCGGGATGGCTTGGCAGTGATTCTGGTACCTCTCCATCGCTCGTTAGGGTTGATTCCAGAATGTCCATTTGGTGATTTTTCTCACTCTTTCAAAGTCACTGTGCATTTGCCATATGGTTAACTGGGCAGTCACCATCACCAATTTGTCATGCTATAAAAATCATGCAGGAATGCCAAATTGACTGGCCCGATGACCTCGGGATGGCTGGGCAGTGATACTGGTACCTCTCCATGGCTCGTTTGGGTTGACTTCAGAATGTCGCTTTTGGTGATGGTACCTCACTGTTAAAACATATTGCAAATGTTCCTTACTTTTGCAAAGTCACTGAAAATTTTTGCAGGAATGCCAAATTGACTGGCCCGATGACATAGGGATGGCTGGGCAGTTATTCTGCTACCTCTCCATCGCTCGTTTGGGTTGATTTCAGAATGTCGCTTTTGGTGATGGTACCTCACTGTTAAAACATATTGCAAATGTTTTCCGACTTTTGCAAAGTCACTGAAAATTTGTGCAGGAATGCCAAATTGACTGGCCCGATGAACTCGGGATGGCTTGGCAGTGATTCTGGTACCTCTCCATCACTCGTTAGGGTCGATTCCAGAATGTCCATTTGGTGATTTTTCTCACTCTTTCAAAGTCACTGTGCATTTGCCATATGGTTAACTGGGCATTCACCATCACCAATTTGTCATGCCATAAAAATCCTGCAGGAATGCCAAATTGACTGGCCCGATGACATAGGGATGGCTGGGCAGTTATTCTGGTACCTCTCCATCGCTCGTTTGGGTTGATTTCAGAATGTCGCTTTTGGTGATGGTACCTCACTGTTAAAACATATTGCAAATGTTTTCCGACTTTTGCAAAGTCACTGAAAATTTGTGCAGGAATGCCAAATTGACTGGCCCGATGAACTCGGGATGGCTTGGCAGTGATTCTGGTACCTCTCCATCACTCGTTTGGGTTGATTCCAGAATGTCCATTTGGTGATTTTTCTCACTCTTTCAAAGTCACTGTGCATTTGCCATATGGTTAACTGGGCAGTCACCATTACCAATTTGTCATGCCATAAAAATCATGCAGGAATGCCAAATTGACTGGCCCGATGACATAGGGATGTCTGGGCAGTGATACTGGTACCTCTCCATCGCTCGTTTGGGTTGATTTCAGAATGTCGCTTTTGGTGATGGTACCTCACCGCTTAAACATATTGCTAATGGACAAGAGTCACCTGCAAGTCACCGTCCATCAGTCAATTTGATATCATTCTGACACCAAACGGATACAAACTGACACCAAACCCACTTTTCCCAACTCATTTAGGAGCCAAGTATAACATACTTCAGAGCTGGCCCAAAATTCACAAGGCCTTCGGTACAAAACATTAAAAAACCATAAAACACATAGTTACTTTCTAGCTGCGGGGCCAGTTCGGACATTATGTGTAGTCCTATGTGAGGCGACCCCGAATCCCGAGTTTCGGCTCGATAGGTCATTTGGTGTCCGAGTAAAAGCCTAATTGGTGCTGAAAATCCACTTTTTTCAATGCCTTGCTACGGGGTCCTTGAATGAGCTATCGGACCGAGATGTTGGGTTCTGTCTCTATGGGCCGAGACGGTCACAATGCACCTAGTCTTGTGTCTCTGGGACATTTCTAAATGTCGCCATTTTCGTAATGGTCAAAATGAATTGAAGTCATTGCAAATGTTCGAAGCTGTTTCTCGGTCCGAGAACCTCCTAGAGCGCCGTAACTCACCACGCACTATCTACCTGAGGTCTAGAACAGGATTCTAAAGTTTCGGAACTCTAGGTCTGACGGTTCTTTTTTAGCTCGAACAAAGCTAACTATTGGAGGCACTGTCAGTCTCTACACACCCCAATACGTCCCTCCATCCAAGTTGTGTATCTGTGTGATTTATTTTTCCTTTGAATTTTTATGGGAAAAATGACTGATTTACAGTTCATGGGGGTTGTCTAATCACACATATGAAGTTTTGGACAGATCTGATTTTTTTAACCCTTCCAAACAGCCCCTGAGACACCAATTATGGCACTTCCGGTTGGCACAGGAAGCTATAAATACACACATGTCTTGACTGACATAGAAACCTAGGGAATCCTGAGTTTTAAGTCTTTAAGTTGAGAATTGACTGATCTACACAGGGTTGAATAATGCAGAGGCCTCGGCACCTTTCGAGGTGATGTACATCCAAATACCTTTTGGGTCAATTTAACCACTTCCGGTTGCTCCAGGAAGCTTAGAATCGACACAGGTAGACCTCATAGTGGTCTGATGGAATGTCATAGAAGACAGGTTCATACAGCATTCATAACCCATAAAGACCCCAGGTTGTATTTAGGGGAGCAGGCAATGTATTCCTATGGGGAGAGAAGTCAATGCACACTGTTTTTTTGTAAACACCTTCTTTTAACTGTGAAAGGTTAATGCCACACAGTCAAGGTTAGGCTTGCACAGATCGGGAGGACCTTAGGAACAGTCCTGTGTTTGAATTGTCCTTCTAAACCTAACGGTTCCGCCGCTGTCACCCAAAATCCAATGACATTGTGGTGCAGGCATCATTGTGGGCCTATTTTTCTCATGGTCGCTGCGCTCAGACCGAGCGAGCTACGGTCAAGAGGGGCACCTCGTTGGACTCGGCACGGCCTTGGGATTATGTTTATGCCATTGCCTGCTCTCTGTGTCTTTAAACACCACGCTTTGTCACTCCATCCTTGCTGTGTGTGTGTGTGAGAGCTTTTCTTTGACATCTGTTGGGAAAAATGACTGATTTACAGTTCATGGGGGTTGTCTAATCACACAGATGAAGTTTTGGACAGATCTGATTTTTTTAACCCTTCCAAACAGCCCCTGAGACACCAATTATGGCACTTCCGGTTGGCACAGGAAGCTATAAATACACACATGTCTTGACTGACATAGAAACCTAGGGAATCCTGAGTTTTAAGTCTTTAAGTTGAGAATTGACTGATCTACACAGGGTTGAATAATGCAGAGGCCTCGGCACCTTTCGAGGTGATGTACATCCAAATACCTTTTGGGTCAATTTAACCACTTCCGGTTGCTCCAGGAAGCTTAGAATCGACACAGGTAGACCTCATAGTGGTCTGATGGAATGTCATAGAAGACAGGTTCATACAGCATTCATAACCCATAAAGACCCCAGGTTGTATTTAGGGGAGCAGGCAATGTATTCCTATGGGGAGAGAAGTCAATGCACACTGTTTTTATGTAAACACCTTCTTTTAACTGTGAAAGGTTAATGCCACACAGTCAAGGTTAGGCTTGCACAGATCGGGAGGACCTTAGGAACAGTCCTGTGTTTGAATTGTCCTTCTAAACCTAACGGTTCCGCCGCTGTCACCCAAAATCAAATGACATTGTGGTGCAGGCATCATTGTGGGCCTATTTTTCTCATGGTCGCTGCGCTCAGACCGAGCGAGCTACGGTCAAGAGGGGCACCTCGTTGGACTCGGCACGGCCTTGGGATTATGTTTATGCCATTGCCTGCTCTCTGTGTCTTTAAACACCACGCTTTGTCACTCCATCCTTGCTGTGTGTTAGTGTGAGAGCTTTTCTTTGACATCTGTTGGGAAAAATGACTGATTTACAGTTCATGGGGGTTGTCTAATCACACAGATGAAGTTTTGGAAAGATCTGATATTTTTAACCCCTCCAAACAGCCCATGAGACACCAATTATGGCACTTCCGGTTGGCACAGGAAGCTGTAACTCAACATACATCCTCATTGGGCTATTCCATTAGAGAATCCTGAGTTTTAAGTCTTTACCATGAAAACTGACTGATTTACACAGGGTTCAATGCACTATGTCCATCAAATTGCAGGCAGTGTATGGGTATACACTTTTAGGGCGATTTGAACCACTTCCGGTTGGTCCAGGAAGCTTAGAATCGACACAGGTAGACCTTATAGTGGTCTGATGGACTGGTACCAAAGACAGGTTCATACAACATTCATAACCCATATAGACTCCAGGTTGTATTTAGTGGAGCAGCCAATATATTCCTATGGGGAGAGAAGTCAATGAACACTGTTTTTATGTAAACACCTTCTTTTGACTGTGAAGGGTTAATGTCACACGGTCAAGGATAGGCTTGGACAGATCAGGAGGACCTTAGGAACAGTCCTGTGGTTGAATTGTCTTTCTAAACCTAACGGTTCCGCCGCTGTCACCCAAAATCAAATGACGTACTGGTGAAGGCTTCATATTGGGCCTATTTTTCTCATGGTCGCCGCGCTCAGACCGAGCGAGCTACGGTCAAGCGGGACACCTCGTTGGACTCGGCACAGTCTGGACACTATGGTCATGCCATTGTTTGTGTTGATTTCAGAATGTCCATTTGGTCATGTTTTCTCACTTTTGCAAAGTCACTGTGCATTTGCCATATGGTTAACTGGGCAGTCACCATCACCAATTTGTCATGCCATAAAAATCATGTAGGAATGCCAAATTGACTGGCCCGATGACATAGGGATGGCTGGGCAGTTATTCTGGTACCTCTCCATGGCTCGTTTGGGTTGATTTCAGAATGTCGCTTTTGGTGATGGTACCTCACTGTTAAAACATATTGCAAATGTTCCTTACTTTTGCAAAGTCACTAAAAATTTTTGCAGGAATGCCAAATTGACTGGCCCGATGACCTCGGGATGGCTGGGCAGTGATTTTGGTACCTCTCCATCGCTCGTTTGGGTTGATTTCAGAATGTCGCTTTTGGTGATGGTACCTCACTGTTAAAACATATTGCAAATGTTCCTTACTTTTGCAAAGTCACTAAAAATTCTTGCAGGAATGCCAAATTGACTGGCCCGATGACCTCGGGATGGCTGGGCAGTGATACTGGTACCTCTCCATCGCTCGTTTGGGTTGATTTCAGAATGTCGCTTTTGGTGATGGTACCTCACTGTTAAAACATATTGCAAATGTTCCTTACTTTTGCAAAGTCACTGAAAATTTGTGCAGGAATGCCAAATTGACTGGCCCGATGACCTCGGGATGTCTGGGCAGTGATTATGGTACCTCTCCATCGCTCGTTAGGGTTGATTCCAGAATGTCCATTTGGTGATTTTCTCACTCTTTCAAAGTCACTGTGCATTTGCCATATGGTTAACTGGGCAGTCACCATCACCAATTTGTCATGCCATAAAAATCATGCAGGAATGCCAAATTGACTGGCCCGATGACATAGGGATGGCTGGGCAGTGATTCTGGTACCTCTCCATCGCTCGTTTGGGTTGATTTCAGAATGTCGCTTTTGGTGATGGTACCTCACTGTTAAAACATATTGCAAATGTTCCTTACTTTTGCAAAGTCACTAAAAATTTTTGCAGGAATGCCAAATTGACTGGCCCGATGACCTCGGGATGGCTGGGCAGTGATACTGGTACCTCTCCATCGCTCGTTTGGGTTGATTTCAGAATGTCGCTTTTGGTGATGGTACCTCACTGTTAAAACATATTGCAAATGTTCCTTACTTTTGCAAAGTCACTGAAAATTTGTGCAGGAATGCCAAATTGACTGGCCCGATGAAGTCGGGATGGCTTGGCAGTGATTCTGGTACCTCTCCATCACTCGTTAGGGTTGATTCCAGAATGTCCATTTGGTGATTTTTCTCACTCTTTCAAAGTCACTGTGCATTTGCCATATGGTTAACTGGGCAGTCACCATTACCAATTTGTCATGCCATAAAAATCATGCAGGAATGCCAAATTGACTGGCCCGATGACATAGGGATGTCTGGGCAGTGATACTGGTACCTCTCCATCGCTCGTTTGGGTTGATTTCAGAATGTCGCTTTTGGTGATGGTACCTCACCGCTTAAACATATTGCTAATGGACAAGAGTCACCTGCAAGTCACCGTCCATCAGTCAATTTGATATCATTCTGACACCAAACTGATACAAACTGACACCAAACCCACTTTTCCCAACTCATTTAGGAGCCAAGTATAACATACTTCAGAGCTGGCCCAAAATTCACAAGGCCTTCGGTACAAAACATTAAAAAACCATAAAACACATAGTTACTTTCTAGCTGCGGGGCCAGTTCGGACATTATGTGTAGTCCTGTGAGGCGACCCCGAATCCCGAGTTTCGGCCCGATAGGTCATTTGGTGTCCGAGTAAAAGCCTAATTGGTGCTGAAAATCCACTTTTTTCAATGCCTTGCTACGGGGTCCTTGAATGAGCTATCGGACCGAGATGTTGGGTTCTGTCTCTATGGGCCGAGACGGTCACAATGCACCTAGTCTTGTGTCTCTGGGACATTTCTAAATGTCGCCATTTTCGTAATGGTCAAAATGAATTGAAGTCATTGCAAATGTTCGACGCTGTTTCTCGGTCCGAGAACCTCCTAGAGCGCCGTAACTCACCACGCACTATCTACCTGAGGTCTAGAACAGGATTCTAAAGTTTCGGAACTCTAGGTCTGACGGTTCTTTTTTAGCTCGAACAAAGCTAACTATTGGAGGCACTGTCAGTCTCTACACACCCCAATACGTCCCTCCATCCAAGTTGTGTATCTGTGTGATTTATTTTTCCTTTGAATTTTTATGGGAAAAATGACTGATTTACAGTTCATGGGGGTTGTCTAATCACACATATGAAGTTTTGGACAGATCTGATTTTTTTAACCCTTCCAAACAGCCCCTGAGACACCAATTATGGCACTTCCGGTTGGCACAGGAAGCTATAAATACACACATGTCTTGACTGACATAGAAACCTAGGGAATCCTGAGTTTTAAGTCTTTAAGTTGAGAATTGACTGATCTACACAGGGTTGAATAATGCAGAGGCCTCGGCACCTTTCGAGGTGATGTACATCCAAATACCTTTTGGGTCAATTTAACCACTTCCGGTTGCTCCAGGAAGCTTAGAATCGACACAGGTAGACCTCATAGTGGTCTGATGGAATGTCATAGAAGACAGGTTCATACAGCATTCATAACCCATAAAGACCCCAGGTTGTATTTAGGGGAGCAGGCAATGTATTCCTATGGGGAGAGAAGTCAATGCACACTGTTTTTTTGTAAACACCTTCTTTTAACTGTGAAAGGTTAATGCCACACAGTCAAGGTTAGGCTTGCACAGATCGGGAGGACCTTAGGAACAGTCCTGTGTTTGAATTGTCCTTCTAAACCTAACGGTTCCGCCGCTGTCACCCAAAATCCAATGACATTGTGGTGCAGGCATCATTGTGGGCCTATTTTTCTCATGGTCGCTGCGCTCAGACCGAGCGAGCTACGGTCAAGAGGGGCACCTCGTTGGACTCGGCACGGCCTTGGGATTATGTTTATGCCATTGCCTGCTCTCTGTGTCTTTAAACACCACGCTTTGTCACTCCATCCTTGCTGTGTGTGTGTGTGAGAGCTTTTCTTTGACATCTGTTGGGAAAAATGACTGATTTACAGTTCATGGGGGTTGTCTAATCACACATATGAAGTTTTGGACAGATCTGATTTTTTTAACCCTTCCAAACAGCCCCTGAGTCACCAATTATGGCACTTCCGGTTGGCACAGGAAGCTATAAATACACACATGTCTTGACTGACATAGAAACCTAGGGAATCCTGAGTTTTAAGTCTTTAAGTTGAGAATTGACTGATCTACACAGGGTTGAATAATGCAGAGGCCTCGGCACCTTTCGAGGTGATGTACATCCAAATACCTTTTGGGTCAATTTAACCACTTCCGGTTGCTCCAGGAAGCTTAGAATCGACACAGGTAGACCTCATAGTGGTCTGATGGAATGTCATAGAAGACAGGTTCATACAGCATTCATAACCCATAAAGACCCCAGGTTGTATTTAGGGGAGCAGGCAATGTATTCCTATGGGGAGAGAAGTCAATGCACACTGTTTTTTTGTAAACACCTTCTTTTAACTGTGAAAGGTTAATGCCACACAGTCAAGGTTAGGCTTGCACAGATCGGGAGGACCTTAGGAACAGTCCTGTGTTTGAATTGTCCTTCTAAACCTAACGGTTCCGCCGCTGTCACCCAAAATCCAATGACATTGTGGTGCAGGCATCATTGTGGGCCTATTTTTCTCATGGTCGCTGCGCTCAGACCGAGCGAGCTACTGTCAAGAGGGGCACCTCGTTGGACTCGGCACGGCCTTGGGATTATGTTTATGCCATTGCCTGCTCTCTGTGTCTTTAAACACCACGCTTTGTCACTCCATCCTTGCTGTGTGTGTGTGTGAGAGCTTTTCTTTGACATCTGTTGGGAAAAATGACTGATTTACAGTTCATGGGGGTTGTCTAATCACACATATGAAGTTTTGGACAGATCTGATTTTTTTAACCCTTCCAAACAGCCCCTGAGTCACCAATTATGGCACTTCCGGTTGGCACAGGAAGCTATAAATACACACATGTCTTGACTGACATAGAAACCTAGGGAATCCTGAGTTTTAAGTCTTTAAGTTGAGAATTGACTGATCTACACAGGGTTGAATAATGCAGAGGCCTCGGCACCTTTCGAGGTGATGTACATCCAAATACCTTTTGGGTCAATCTAACCACTTCCGGTTGCTCCAGGAAGCTTAGAATCGACACAGGTAGACCTCATAGTGGTCTGATGGAATGTCATAGAAGACAGGTTCATACAGCATTCATAACCCATAAAGACCCCAGGTTGTATTTAGGGGAGCAGGCAATGTATTCCTATGGGGAGAGAAGTCAATGCACACTGTTTTTATGTAAACACCTTCTTTTAACTGTGAAAGGTTAATGCCACACAGTCAAGGTTAGGCTTGCACAGATCGGGAGGACCTTAGGAACAGTCCTGTGTTTGAATTGTCCTTCTAAACCTAACGGTTCCGCCGCTGTCACCCAAAATCAAATGACATTGTGGTGCAGGCTTCATTGTGGGCCTATTTTTCTCATGGTCGCTGCGCTCAGACCGAGTGAGCTACGGTCAAGCGGGGCACCTCGTTGGACTCGGCCCTGCCTTGGGATTATGTTTATGCCATTGCCTGCTCTCTGTGTCTTTAAACACCACGCTTTGTCACTCCATCCTTGCTGTGTGTGTGTGTGTGAGAGCTTTTCTTTGACATCTGTTGGGAAAAATGACTGATTTACAGTTCATGGGGGTTGTCTAATCACACATATGAAGTTTTGGACAGATCTGATTTTTTTAACCCTTCCAAACAGCCCCTGAGACACCAATTATGGCACTTCCGGTTGGCACAGGAAGCTATAAATAAACTCATATCCTCATTGGGGTATGCCTTTACAGAATCCTGAGTTTTAAGTCTTTACGTTAAGAACTGAGTTATTTACGGAGGGTTTAGTGAGTGTGTGTTATTTCAGAAAATCATAGAAAATCACAGAAATGTCGCAGAGCTCCGCAGCACATTTTAAAAATACTCGTATGAACACCCTGCAACTGGATCTGTAACCGTTGAAAAAAAAAAACACCTATATCTGAACATCACGATCTGGTCAACGTACGATTTCTCGTAAATGACGATAGATAAATGGCCGATTTTTTTTTTTTATTGACACCGGAGGCTCCTTGACTTTGACGTGAAGTGAAAAAATCTTTTCTCTATTTTCATTTTGGACCTTTAATCCCAGAAATATGGCCATAACTCAAAAACCGTTGAGGCCTAGACGCCATCTTGTTCGGGGCCATCTTCCCATAATGCCAAACCTACGCTCACCAAGTTTCGGCTTCGAAATATTTTCGGTTTCCGAGATATGGCACGTCGTGATTCGTGATGTTTTGTCCAATAGCAATATGATTGCTTATGCCCTCTTGTGGGATATTTCGGCATTGCGCAAAAATGGGCTAAAATTTGTTTATTTTATTAAACGAAAACCGAATGTCCGACAAAGTTCATTTGATGACTTCCCGGTAGGTCTGGCCCTACCGCTCGGCCCGACGCCGTCCCCGAATTTCTAAAATGTTTTCGGACGTCTAGTAAGGGACCGTACAGTTCCAATAGGGACTTTCTCACTAACTATACGGTGATTGTCGAAATGTTCCCTTAAGGTATGTAATGTCCTTAAAACAAGTCAAAATGAGGCTCAGTAGTGTGTGTGTGTGGCCTCCAGGTGCCTGTATGACCTCCCTACAACGCCTGGGCATGCTCCTGATGAGGTGGCGGATGGTCTCCTTAGGGATCTCCTCCCAGACCTGGACTAAAGCATCCGCCAACTCCTGGACAGTCTGTGGTGCAACGTGGTGTTGGTGGATGGAGCGAGACATGATGTCCCAGATGTGCTCAATTGGATTCAGGTCTGGGGAACGGGCGGGCCAGTCCATAGCATCAATGCCTTCCTCTTGCAGGAACTGCTGACACTCTCCAGCCACATGAGGTCTAGCATTGTCTTGCATTAGGAGGAACCCAGGGCAAACCGCACCAGCATATGGTCTCACAAGGGGTCTGAGGATCTCGTCTCGGTACCTAATGGCAGTCAGGCTACCTCTGGCGAGCACATGGAGGGCTGTGCGGCCACCCAAAGAAATGACACCCCACACCATGACTGACCCACCGCCAAACCGGTCATGCTGGAGGATGTTGCAGGCAGCAGAACGTTCTCCACGGCGTCTCCAGACTCTGTCACGTCTGTCACGTGCTCAATGTGAACCTGCTTTCATCTGTGAAGAGCACAGGGCGCCAGTGGCGAATTTGCCAATCTTGGTGCTTGCTGGCAAATGCCAAACGTCCTGCACTGTGTTGGGCTGTAAGCACAACCCCCACCTGTGGACGTCGGGCCCTCATACCACCCTCATGGAGTCCATTTCTGACCGTTTGAGCAGACACATGCACATTTGTGGCCTGCTAGAGGTCATTTTGCTCTGGCAGTGCTCCTCCTTGCACAAGGGCGGAGGTAGCGGTCCTGCTGTTGGGTTGTTGCCCTCCTACGGCCTCCTCCACGTCTCCCGATGTACTGGCCTGTCTCCTGGTAGTGCCTCCATGCTCTGGACACTACGCTGACAGACACAGCAAACCTTCTTGCCACAGCTCTCATTGATGTCCCATCCTGGATGAGCTGCAATACCTGAGCCACTTGTGTGGGATGTAGACTCCGTCTCATGCTACCACTAGAGTGAAAGCACCGCCAGCATTCAAAAGTGACCATAACATCAGCCAGGAAGCATAGGAACTGAGAAGTGGTCTGTGGTTAGAGAACCACTCCTTTATTGGGGGTGTCTTGCTAATTGTCTTTAATTTCCACCTGTCTATTCCATTTGCACAACAGCATGTGAAATGTATTGTCAATCAGTGTTGCTTCCTAAGTGGATAGTTTGATTTCACAGAAGTGTGATTGACTTGGAGTTACACTGTGTTGTTTAAGTGTTCCCTTTATTTTTTTGAGCAGTGTATATATTTTTAGATTAGTCCCGTCTGGTTTGCTTAAAATAAGGAATTTAAAATTATTTATACTTTCACTTTTTATACTTAAATACATTTTAGCAATTTGTCACCTGTACTCCCTCTCTGGCTTCTAGGTCATCAGGCTGTTGATTATCCTGTACACCTGTCACCTATACTCCCTCTCTGACCTCTAGGTCATCAGGCTGTACACCTGTCACCTATACTCCCTCTCTGACCTCTAGGTCATCAGGCTGTACACCTGTCACCTATACTCCCTCTCTGACCTCTAGGTCATCAGGCTGTACACCTGTCACCGATACTCCCTCTCTGACCTCTAGGTCATCAGGCTGTACACCTGTCACCTATACTCCCTCTCTGACCTCTAGGTCATCAGGCTGTACACCTGTCACCTATACTCCCTCTCTGACCTCTAGGTCATCAGGCTGTACACCTGTCACCTATACTCCCTCTCTGACCTCTAGGTCATCAGGCTGTACACCTGTCACCTATACTCCCTCTCTGACCTCTAGGTCATCAGGCTGTACACCTGTCACCTATACTCCCTCTCTGACCTCCAGGTCATCAGGCTGTTGATTATCCTGTACACCTGTCACCTATACTCCCTCTCTGACCTCTAGGTCATCAGGCTGTACACCTGTCACCTATACTCCCTCTCTGACCTCTAGGTCATCAGGCTGTACACCTGTCACCTATACTCCCTCTCTGACCTCTAGGTCATCAGGCTGTACACCTGTCACCGATACTCCCTCTCTGACCTCTAGGTCATCAGGCTGCTGATTATCCTGTACACCTGTCACCTATACTCCCTCTCTGACCTCTAGGTCATCAGGCTGTACACCTGTCACCTATACTCCCTCTCTGACCTCTAGGTCATCAGGCTGTACACCTGTCACCTATACTCCCTCTCTGACCTCTAGGTCATCAGGCTGTACACCTGTCACCTATACTCCCTCTCTGACCTCTAGGTCATCAGGCTGCTGATTATCCCATACACCATTGTCAAGCGCACCAACGCCTCCTTGATTGTCTTCCCTGTATCTGTCACTCCCCTTGGTTCTTTCCTCAGGTGTTATTGACTCTGTTTCATGTCGGAGCGTTGTTTGTTTCGTGTTTATGCCTTTATTTAATAAAACACTCACTCACTCCCTGTACTTGCTTCCTGACTCTCAGCACTTGTTACACAAGTCCATTTACTTTTGATAATTAAGTATATTTAAAACCAAATACTTTTATTAGACTTTTACTCAAGTAGTATTTTATAGGGTGACTCACTTGAGTCATTTTCTATTAAGGTATCTTTACTTTTACTCAAGTATGACAATTGAGTACTTTTTCCACCACTGGTGTTTACAAACTTGAATTGTTTGAAATAGTATTTACACACAATGGCACACTTTACATGTTGTATTTCCAAAGCTACATGTGAAGTGGCTCACAATCACACCTGACAATAATCCTCCAGACTGGATGTGAATGAACTCCCATGGTTGAGTGCTCAACTCCTTTCTGCCTCGAGTCCTTTTGGATGTGAATGAACTCCCATGGCTGAGTGCTCAACTCCTTTCTGCCTCGAACTAGTCCTTTTGGATGTGAATGAACTCCCATGGTTGAGTGCTCAACTCCTTTCTGCCTCGAACTAGTCCTTTTGGATGTGAATGAACTCCCATGGTTGAGTGCTCAACTCCTTTCTGCCTCGAACTAGTCCTTTTGGATGTGAATGAACTCCCATGGTTGAGTGCTCAACTCCTTTCTGCCTCGAACTAGTCCTTTTGGATGTGAATGAACTCCCATGGTTGAGTGCTCAACTCCTTTCTGCCTCGAACTAGTCCTTTTGGATGTGAATGAACTCCCATGGTTGAGTGCTCAACTCCTTTCTGCCTCGAACTAGTCCTTTTGGATGTGAATGAACTCCCATGGTTGAGTGCTCAACTCCTTTCTGCCTCGAACTAGTCCTTTTGGATGTCAATGAACTCCCATGGTTGAGTGCTCAACTCCTTTCTGCCTCGAACTAGTCCTTTTGTATGTGAATGAACTCCCATGGTTGAGTGCTCAACTCCTTTCTGCCTCGAACTAGTCCTTTTGGATGTGAATGAACTCCCATGGTTGAGTGCTCAACTCCTTTCTGCCTCGAACTAGTCCTTTTGGATGTGAATGAACTCCCATGGTTGAGTGCTCAACTCCTTTCTGCCTCGAGTCCTTTTGGAAGTTTTTCTTGGTAAGCCCTTTTCCAATGGGGCAAAAGGAGATCTCCACCTATGATACCCAAACATTAACAATCCCTTATAGCTAGTACTGTGGCACCAATCCAATGTTGAACTCCAATGGGGCAAAAGGAGATCTCCACCTATGATACCCAAACATTAACAATCCCTTATAGCTAGTACTGTGGCACCAATCCAATGTTGAACTCCAATGGGGCAAAAGGAGATCTCCACCTATGATACCCAAACATTAACAATCCCTTATAGCTAGTACTGTGGCACCAATCCAATGTTGAACTCCAATGGGGCAAAAGGAGATCTCCACCTATGATACCCAAACATTAACAATCCCTTATAGCTAGTACTGTGGCACCAATCCAATGTTACTGATAGAATATCTGTCTGATGTAATGGGATATAATGCATCTAATCGCCCTAATCTTAACCCTGTTGTTGATCTTTTATCTATCTGAATAGTAGACAAGTAACTGAATAACATACTTTTGTTTTCTTCTTTTTATGGCCATTTTGAATTTTCAACATGTCCAATAGACACAGATTCACAGATTTGTTCCTGGAACTTCATGGTCTAGGTCTGGAACCAAAAAGGGTTCTACCTGGAACCAAAAGGGGTTCTTCTTTTGGGACAGCCAAATAATGGAAAATAGTTTGGCTGAAACAATGGTTTTGGCAGAGGAGATATATATCTTATTAAATGTTTTAAAAATGAATAAAAATCACCAAACTATTCCTGAGATATTTACGTACTAGAAACAATTTGAAAATCAAACTCGCAAAAATAATGACACAATTATACGCATTTCCATCAATACATGTATTTTTAAAGCCCTTTTTACGCCAGCAGAGTTGCAAAGTGCTTATATTATATGCAGATGTAGAAGCACTGTGGCTACGTTCCAAACTTCTGCCATCTAAGAATGATGGAGGCCACTGTGTTCTTGGGGACCTTCAATGCTGCAGACATCTTCTGGTTCCCTTCCCCAGATCTGTGCCTCGACACAATCCTGTCTCAGTGCTCTACGGACAATTCCTTCCACTTCATGGCTTGTTTTTCGCTCTGACATGCACTGTCAACTGTGGGATCTTATATAGACAGGTGTGTGCCTTTCCATATAATGTCCAATCAATTGAATTTACCACAGGTGGACTCCAATCAAGTTGTAGAAACATCTCAATGATGATCAATTAGAAACAGGATGCACCTGAGCTCAATTTTGAGTCTCATAGCAAAGGGTCTGAATACTTATGTAAATGAGGTACTTCTAAAAACATATTTGCTTTGTCATTATGGGGTACTGTGTGTCGATTGACGAGAACATTTTTTTTTAGAACAAGGCTGTAACGTAACAAAATGTGGAAGCAGGGAAGGGCTGAAAACTTTCTGAATATAACATAGTCACTGGGGCACAGGGAGTGTTCAGTTTAGATCTACCATTGAAACATGTGTAGAGAAGCGCCTCAGATGTAAGCCTATGCTTAAGTAGCTTTTTGTCGAGCATAACTGTCCGACCCGGAGTACAGAGACCCTGTACACTGTAGAATTTCCTGCTGTGGGGTGGCTCTCTGACATGTGTAGAAGGGCACCTCACATATATAGAATGGTGTCTTTGTTAGTACCAAATACTAATCTCACTGCATCCCCCCTCCATGGCCCACTAAACCGACAGGTAGTAGCCTTTTACTTCTTGCCGTTTCTTGTTGCACTTGGTGGAACGTATCTTCATCGGGAAGTCAGGCCAAGACTTACAGTCTTGTTTGAAGTGTCCATCCTCTCTGCATTTATAGCAGAAGAAACCAGGTCTACCTTCATCCTTGGTAGGACCTTGAAATGGATCAGCATTCTTCTTTCTGACTTCGACAGTGGAATCTGACTTCTCAGTGGATGTGTCAGGCATCCCTGTGGTGACAGCAGTGGACCTAAGACAAGTCATCTCAGTTTTCAAGCCACTCATTCCTTTTCTCAGCAACTCGATGTCACTGTTAGATTCTGTGGTTGCAGCAACAACTGTAGTGACAGCTGCTGACATCACAACACTTGTGGGAACATTCCTGTCTTGAATCATGTCTTCCTCCTCCCTTACCTCGGAAAGCCGCTCTGAGAAGGCAGGTGGAAGGTCATCCGTATGTGTAGAGCAACCATGTTGTGTGACAGTGCACCTCTCGCTTTCTGTTCAGTGTGTTTGCGATTCATCTCAGACAGTTGAATTCCTCCGTGGCGAAACACGCTGCGCAGCAGTTTGTTTAATCTCAGCACATATGTAGACAGCTTCTCTCCCTCATTCTGGAACGTGCTTCTGAACCTTTCCATCAGATCGGATGCACTCTGTGTTGCCGAATGCAGTATCAAGAGCATTCGTGTAAAAGCAGTAGCAGTGGGATTCCCAATGTCAGCAACAGGGTCCTTTAGTCTCAACTATTCTCTGCTTCTTCACATTTTCAGTACACTGCCATTCATCCAGCAGATGAGTGGTCTGCTCAGCCCAAGCATCATACTCCTCTTCTAGACTGGGAGTAGGCTTCACACCAGAACACATGCGTAGCTTGCAGTAACCTGGCATATTAGTAGGTACACAGTGACATTTCTTCACCAATGAGCTAACGGCACTAAACAACTCAGTGTTCAGATCAACAGCAAGGGAGGGACTTATCAGGCCTTTAACAGTAACAATCTTCCCTCTCAGCAGCAGATGCAGGTGATGCACAGGCCAGGGACCAACCCCTCCCTACAACATCTGGTTTAGGTTAACAAGTATACACAATACACCAGTATCGTTCAAGGAAAACAACTGAATTACATCCCAGACAGAGGCCCCAAAAATGAAACCCTCTGAAATCAAATTTTATTAGTCACATGCTCCGAATACAACAGGTGTAGACCTTACAGTGAAATGTTTACATGAGCCCCTAACCAACAATGCAGTTTTAAAAAATACAGATAAGAATAAGAAATAAATGTAGCAAGTAATTAAAGAGCAGCAGTATTATAACAATAGAGAGACTATATACAGGGGGTACTGGTACAGAGTCAATGTGGAGGGTATATTCAGGGGGTACCGGTACAGAGTCAATGTGGAGGCTATATACAGGGGGTACCGGTACAGAGTCAATGTGGAGGCTATATACGGGTATACCAGTACAGAGTCAATGTGGAGGCTATATACAGGGGGTACCGGTACAGAGTCAATGTGGAGGCTATATACAGGGGGTACCGGTACAGAGTCAATGTGGAGGCTATATACAGGGGGTACCGGTACAGAGTCAATGTGGAGGCTATATACAGGGTGTACCACTACAGAGTCAATGTGGAGGCTATATACAGGGGTACCAGTACAGAGTCAATGTGGAGGCTATATACAAGGGGTACCGGTACAGAGTCAATGTGGAGGCTATCTACAGGGGGTACCACTACAGAGTCAATGTGGAGGCTATCTACAGGGGGTACCACTACAGAGTCAATGTGGAGGCTATATACAGGGTGTACTGGTACAGAGTCAATGTGGAGGCTATATACAGGGGGTACCGGTACAGAGTCAATGTGGAGGCTATATACAGGGGGTACCGGTACAGAGTCAATGTGGAGGCTATATACAGGGGGTACCGGTACAGAGTCAACGTGGAGGCTATATACAGGGTGTACCAGTACAGAGTCAACGTGGAGGCTATATACAGGGGGTACCAGTACAGAGTCAATGTGGAGGCTATATACAGGGTATACCAGTACAGAGTCAATGTGGAGGCTATATACAGGGGGTACCGGTACAGAGTCAATGTGGAGGCTATATACAGGGGGTACCGGTACAGAGTCAATGTGGAGGCTATATACAGGGTGTACCACTACAGAGTCAATGTGGAGGCTATATACAGGGGTACCAGTACAGAGTCAATGTGGAGGCTATATACAAGGGGTACCGGTACAGAGTCAATGTGGAGGCTATCTACAGGGGGTACCACTACAGAGTCAATGTGGAGGCTATATACAGGGGGTACCACTACAGAGTCAGTGTGGAGGATATATACAGGGTGTACCACTACAGAGTCAATGTGGAGGCTATATACAGAGGGTACCGGTACAGAGTCAATGTGGAGGCTATATACAGGGGGTACCGGTACAGAGTCAATGTGGAGGATATATACAGGGGTACCACTACAGAGTCAGTGTGGAGGATATATACAGGGTGTACCACTACAGAGTCAATGTGGAGGCTATATACAGGTGGTACCGGTACAGAGTCAATGTGGAGGCTATATACATGGGGTACCGTTACAGAGTCAATGTGGAGGCTATATACAGGATGTTACGGTACAGAGTCAATGTGGAGGCTATATACAGGGGGCACCACTACAGAGTCAATGTGGAGGCTATATACAGGGTGTACCACTACAGAGTCAATGTGGAGGATATATACAGGGTGTACTGGTACAGAGTCAATGTGGAGGCTATATACAGGGGGTACCGGTACAGAGTCAATGTGGAGGCTATATACAGGGGGTACCGGTACAGAGTCAATGTGGAGGCTATATACAGGGGGTACCGGTACAGAGTCAATGTGGAGGCTATATACAGGGTGTACCACTACAGAGTCAATGTGGAGGCTATATACAGGGGTACCACTACAGAGTCAATGTGGAGGCTATATACAAGGGGTACCGGTACAGAGTCAATGTGGAGGATATATACAGGGTGTACCACTACAGAGTCAATGTGGAGGCTATCTACAGGGGGTACCACTACAGAGTCAATGTGGAGGCTATATACAGGGTGTACTGGTACAGAGTCAATGTGGAGGCTATATACAGGGGGTACCGGTACAGAGTCAATGTGGAGGCTATATACAGGGGGTACCGGTACAGAGTCAATGTGGAGGCTATATACAGGGGGTACCGGTACAGAGTCAATGTGGAGGCTATATACAGGGTGTACCGGTACAGAGTCAACGTGGAGGCTATATACAGGGGGTACCAGTACAGAGTCAATGTGGAGGCTATATACAGGGTATACCAGTACAGAGTCAATGTGGAGGCTATATACAGGGGGTACCGGTACAGAGTCAATGTGGAGGCTATATACAGGGGGTACCGGTACAGAGTCAATGTGGAGGCTATATACAGGGGGTACCGGTACAGAGTCAATGTGGAGGCTATATACAGGGTGTACCACTACAGAGTCAATGTGGAGGCTATATACAGGGGTACCAGTACAGAGTCAATGTGGAGGCTATATACAAGGGGTACCGGTACAGAGTCAATGTGGAGGCTATCTACAGGGGGTACCACTACAGAGTCAATGTGGAGGCTATCTACAGGGGGTACCACTACAGAGTCAATGTGGAGGCTATATACAGGGGGTACCACTACAGAGTCAGTGTGGAGGATATATACAGGGTGTACCACTACAGAGTCAATGTGGAGGCTATATACAGAGGGTACCGGTACAGAGTCAATGTGGAGGCTATATACAGGGGGTACCGGTACAGAGTCAATGTGGAGGATATATACAGGGGGTACCACTACAGAGTCAGTGTGGAGGATATATACAGGGTGTACCACTACAGAGTCAATGTGGAGGCTATATACAGGTGGTACCGGTACAGAGTCAATGTGGAGGCTATATACATGGGGTACCGTTACAGAGTCAATGTGGAGGCTATATACATGGGGTACCGTTACAGAGTCAATGTGGAGGCTATATACAGGATGTTACGGTACAGAGTCAATGTGGAGGCTATATACAGGGGGCACCACTACAGAGTCAATGTGGAGGCTATATACAGGGTGTACCACTACAGAGTCAATGTGGAGGATATATACAGGGTGTACTGGTACAGAGTCAATGTGGAGGCTATATACAGGGGGTACCGGTACAGAGTCAATGTGGAGGCTATATACAGGGGGTACCGGTACAGAGTCAATGTGGAGGCTATATACAGGGGGTACCGGTACAGAGTCAATGTGGAGGCTATATACAGGGTGTACCACTACAGAGTCAATGTGGAGGCTATATACAGGGGTACCACTACAGAGTCAATGTGGAGGCTATATACAAGGGGTACCGGTACAGAGTCAATGTGGAGGATATATACAGGGTGTACCACTACAGAGTCAATGTGGAGGCTATATACAGGGGGGTACCAGTACAGAGTCAATGTGGAGGCTATATACAGGGAGTACAGGTACAGAGTCAATGTGGAGGCTATATACAGGGTGTACCGCTACAGAGTCAATGTGGAGGCTATATACAGGGGGTACCACTACAGAGTCAATGTGGAGGCTATATACAGGGGGTACCACTACAGAGTCAATGTGGAGGCTATCTACAGGGGGTACCAGTACAGAGTCAATGTGGAGGCTATATACAGGCTGTACCACTACAGAGTCAATGAGGAGGCTATATACAGGGTGTACCAGTACAGAGTCAACGTGGAGGCTATATACAGGGGGTACCAGTACAGAGTCAATGTGGAGGCTATATACAGGGTATACCAGTACAGTGTCAATGTGGAGGCTATATACAGGGGGTACCGGTACAGAGTCAATGTGGAGGCTATATACAGGGGGGTACCGGTACAGAGTCAATGTGGAGGATATATACAGGGTGTACCACTACAGAGTCAATGTGGAGGCTATATACAGGGTGTACCACTACAGAGTCAATGTGGAGGCTATATACAGGGTATTACGGTACAGAGTCAATGTGGAGGCTATATACAGGGGGGTACCACTACAGAGTCAATGTGGAGGCTATATACAGGGGGTACCGGTACAGAGTCAATGTGGAGGCTATATACAGGGGGTACCGGTACAGAGTCAATGTGGAGGCTATATACAGGGGTGTACCGGTACAGAGTCAATGTGGAGGCTATATACAGGGGGTACCGGTACAGAGTCAATGTGGAGGCTATATACAGGGGGTACCGGTACAGAGTCAATGTGGAGGCTATATACAGGGGGTACCACTACAGAGTCAATGTGGAGGCTATATACAGGCTGTACCACTACAGAGTCAATGAGGAGGCTATATACAGGGGGTACCGGTACAGAGTCAATGTGGAGGCTATATACAGGGTGTACCACTACAGAGTCAATGAGGAGGCTATATACAGGGGTACTGGTACAGAGTCAATGAGGAGGCTATATACAGGGTGTACTGGTACAGAGTCAATGAGGAGGCTATATACAGGGGGTACTGGTACAGAGTCAATGTGGAGGCTATATACAGGGGGTACTGGTACAGAGTCAATGTGGAGACTATATACAGGGGGTACTGGTACAGAGTCAATGTGGAGGCTATATACAGGGTATTACGGTACAGAGTCAATGTGGAGGATATATACAGGGTGTACCACTACAGAGTCAATGTGGAGGCTATATACAGGGTGTACCACTACAGAGTCAATGTGGAGGCTATATACAGGGGGTACCAGTACAGAGTCAATGTGGAGGCTATATACAGGGTGTACCGGTACAGAGTCAATGTGGAGACTATATACAGGGTGTACCACTACAGAGTCAATGTGGAGGCTATATACAGGGGGTACCGGTACAGAGTCAACGTGGAGGCTATATACAGGGTGTACCAGTACAGAGTCAACGTGGAGGCTATATACAGGGGGTACCAGTACAGAGTCAATGTGGAGGCTATATACAGGGGGTACCGGTACAGAGTCAATGTGGAGGATATATACAGGGGGTACCACTACAGAGTCAGTGTGGAGGATATATACAGGGTGTACCACTACAGAGTCAATGTGGAGGCTATATACAGGTGGTACC
This sequence comes from Oncorhynchus masou masou, assembly GCF_036934945.1. Classification (NCBI taxonomy): domain Eukaryota; kingdom Metazoa; phylum Chordata; class Actinopteri; order Salmoniformes; family Salmonidae; genus Oncorhynchus; species Oncorhynchus masou. The sequence goes on from NC_088228.1 coordinate 41,907,456, forward strand.
GGTACAGAGTCAATGTGGAGGCTATATACATGGGGTACCGTTACAGAGTCAATGTGGAGGCTATATACAGGATGTTACGGTACAGAGTCAATGTGGAGGCTATATACAGGGGGCACCACTACAGAGTCAATGTGGAGGCTATATACAGGGTGTACCACTACAGAGTCAATGTGGAGGATATATACAGGGTGTACCACTACAGAGTCAATGTGGAGGATATATACAGGGTGTACTGGTACAGAGTCAATGTGGAGGCTATATACAGGGGGTACCGGTACAGAGTCAATGTGGAGGCTATATACAGGGTGTACCACTACAGAGTCAATGTGGAGGCTATATACAGGGGTACCACTACAGAGTCAATGTGGAGGCTATATACAAGGGGTACCACTACAGAGTCAATGTGGAGGCTATATACAAGGGGTACCGGTACAGAGTCAATGTGGAGGATATATACAGGGTGTACCACTACAGAGTCAATGTGGAGGCTATATACAGGGGGGTACCAGTACAGAGTCAATGTGGAGGCTATATACAGGGAGTACAGGTACAGAGTCAATGTGGAGGCTATATACAGGGGGTACCACTACAGAGTCAATGTGGAGGCTATATACAGGGGGTACCACTACAGAGTCAATGTGGAGGCTATCTACAGGGGGTACCAGTACAGAGTCAATGTGGAGGCTATATACAGGCTGTACCACTACAGAGTCAATGAGGAGGCTATATACAGGGTGTACCAGTACAGAGTCAACGTGGAGGCTATATACAGGGGGTACCAGTACAGAGTCAATGTGGAGGCTATATACAGGGGGGTACCGGTACAGAGTCAATGTGGAGGATATATACAGGGTGTACCACTACAGAGTCAATGTGGAGGCTATATACAGGGTGTACCACTACAGAGTCAATGTGGAGGCTATATACAGGGTATTACGGTACAGAGTCAATGTGGAGGCTATATACAGGGGGGTACCACTACAGAGTCAATGTGGAGGCTATATACAGGGGGTACCGGTACAGAGTCAATGTGGAGGCTATATACAGGGGTACCGGTACAGAGTCAATGTGGAGGCTATATACAGGGGTGTACCGGTACAGAGTCAATGTGGAGGCTATATACAGGGGGTACCGGTACAGAGTCAATGTGGAGGCTATATACAGGGGGTACCGGTACAGAGTCAACGTGGAGGCTATATACAGGGGGTACCAGTACAGAGTCAATGTGGAGGCTATATACAGGGGGTACCGGTACAGAGTCAATGTGGAGGATATATACAGGGTGTACCACTACAGAGTCAATGTGGAGGCTATATACAGGGTGTAGCACTACAGAGTCAATGTGGAGGCTATATACAGGGTATTACGGTACAGAGTCAATGTGGAGGCTATATACAGGGGGGTACCACTACAGAGTCAATGTGGAGGCTATATACAGGGGGTACCGGTACAGAGTCAATGAGGAGGCTATATACAGGGGGTACCGGTACAGAGTCAATGTGGAGGCTATATACAGGGGTGTACCGGTACAGAGTCAATGTGGAGGCTATATACAGGGGGGGTACCGGTACAGAGTCAATGTGGAGGCTATATACAGGGGGTACCGGTACAGAGTCAATGTGGAGGCTATATACAGGGGGTACCACTACAGAGTCAATGTGGAGGCTATATACAGGCTGTACCACTACAGAGTCAATGAGGAGGCTATATACAGGGGGTACCGGTACAGAGTCAATGTGGAGGCTATATACAGGGTGTACCACTACAGAGTCAATGAGGAGGCTATATACAGGGGGTACTGGTACAGAGTCAATGAGGAGGCTATATACAGGGTGTACTGGTACAGAGTCAATGAGGAGGCTATATACAGGGGGTACTGGTACAGAGTCAATGTGGAGGCTATATACAGGGGTACTGGTACAGAGTCAATGTGGAGACTATATACAGGGGGTACTGGTACAGAGTCAATGTGGAGGCTATATACAGGGTATTACGGTACAGAGTCAATGTGGAGGATATATACAGGGTGTACCACTACAGAGTCAATGAGGAGGCTATATACAGGGGGTACCGGTACAGAGTCAATGTGGAGGCTATATACAGGGGGTAACGATACAGAGTCAATGTGGAGGCTATATACAGGGGGTACCGGTACAGAGTCAACGTGGAGGCTATATACAGGGGGTACCAGTACAGAGTCAATGTGGAGGCTATATACAGGGGGGTACCGGTACAGAGTCAATGTGGAGGATATATACAGGGTGTACCACTACAGAGTCAATGTGGAGGCTATATACAGGGTGTACCACTACAGAGTCAATGTGGAGGCTATATACAGGGTATTACGGTACAGAGTCAATGTGGAGGCTATATACAGGGGGGTACCACTACAGAGTCAATGTGGAGGCTATATACAGGGGGTACCGGTACAGAGTCAATGTGGAGGCTATCTACAGGGGGTACCACTACAGAGTCAATGTGGAGGCTATATACAGGGGGTACCACTACAGAGTCAGTGTGGAGGATATATACAGGGTGTACCACTACAGAGTCAATGTGGAGGATATATACAGGGTGTACTGGTACAGAGTCAATGTGGAGGCTATATACAGGGGGTACCGGTACAGAGTCAATGTGGAGGCTATATACAGGGTGTACCACTACAGAGTCAATGTGGAGGCTATATACAGGGGTACCACTACAGAGTCAATGTGGAGGCTATATACAAGGGGTACCGGTACAGAGTCAATGTGGAGGATATATACAGGGTGTACCACTACAGAGTCAATGTGGAGGCTATATACAGGGGGGTACCAGTACAGAGTCAATGTGGAGGCTATATACAGGGAGTACAGGTACAGAGTCAATGTGGAGGCTATATACAGGGGGTACCACTACAGAGTCAATGTGGAGGCTATATACAGGGGTACCACTACAGAGTCAATGTGGAGGCTATCTACAGGGGGTACCAGTACAGAGTCAATGTGGAGGCTATATACAGGCTGTACCCCTACATAGTCAATGAGGAGGCTATATACAGGGTGTACCAGTACAGAGTCAACGTGGAGGCTATATACAGGGGGTACCAGTACAGAGTCAATGTGGAGGCTATATACAGGGGGTACCGGTACAGAGTCAATGTGGAGGATATATACAGGGTGTACCACTACAGAGTCAATGTGGAGGCTATATACAGGGTGTACCACTACAGAGTCAATGTGGAGGCTATATACAGGGTATTACGGTACAGAGTCAATGTGGAGGCTATATACAGGGGGGTACCACTACAGAGTCAATGTGGAGGCTATATACAGGGGGTACCGGTACAGAGTCAATGTGGAGGCTATATACAGGGGGTACCGGTACAGAGTCAATGTGGAGGCTATATACAGGGGTGTACCGGTACAGAGTCAATGTGGAGGCTATATACAGGGGGGGTACCGGTACAGAGTCAATGTGGAGGCTATATACAGGGGGTACCGGTACAGAGTCAACGTGGAGGCTATATACAGGGGGTACCAGTACAGAGTCAATGTGGAGGCTATATACAGGGGGGTACCGGTACAGAGTCAATGTGGAGGATATATACAGGGTGTACCACTACAGAGTCAATGTGGAGGCTATATACAGGGTGTAGCACTACAGAGTCAATGTGGAGGCTATATACAGGGTATTACGGTACAGAGTCAATGTGGAGGCTATATACAGGGGGTACCACTACAGAGTCAATGTGGAGGCTATATACAGGGGGTACCGGTACAGAGTCAATGAGGAGGCTATATACAGGGGTACCGGTACAGAGTCAATGTGGAGGCTATATACAGGGGTGTACCGGTACAGAGTCAATGTGGAGGCTATATACAGGGGGTACCGGTACAGAGTCAATGTGGAGGCTATATACAGGGGGTACCGGTACAGAGTCAATGTGGAGGCTATATACAGGGGGTACCACTACAGAGTCAATGTGGAGGCTATATACAGGCTGTACCACTACAGAGTCAATGAGGAGGCTATATACAGGGGTACCGGTACAGAGTCAATGTGGAGGCTATATACAGGGTGTACCACTACAGAGTCAATGAGGAGGCTATATACAGGGGGTACTGGTACAGAGTCAATGAGGAGGCTATATACAGGGTGTACTGGTACAGAGTCAATGAGGAGGCTATATACAGGGGGTACTGGTACAGAGTCAATGTGGAGGCTATATACAGGGGGTACTGGTACAGAGTCAATGTGGAGACTATATACAGGGGTACTGGTACAGAGTCAATGTGGAGGCTATATACAGGGTATTACGGTACAGAGTCAATGTGGAGGATATATACAGGGTGTACCACTACAGAGTCAATGAGGAGGCTATATACAGGGGGTACCGGTACAGAGTCAATGTGGAGGCTATATACAGGGGGTAACGATACAGAGTCAATGTGGAGGCTATATACAGGGGGTACCGGTACAGAGTCAACGTGGAGGCTATATACAGGGGGTACCAGTACAGAGTCAATGTGGAGGCTATATACAGGGGGTACCGGTACAGAGTCAATGTGGAGGATATATACAGGGTGTACCACTACAGAGTCAATGTGGAGGCTATATACAGGGTGTACCACTACAGAGTCAATGTGGAGGCTATATACAGGGTATTACGGTACAGAGTCAATGTGGAGGCTATATACAGGGGGGTACCACTACAGAGTCAATGTGGAGGCTATATACAGGGGGTACCGGTACAGAGTCAATGTGGAGGCTATATACAGGGGGTACCGGTACAGAGTCAATGTGGAGGCTATATACAGGGGTGTACCGGTACAGAGTCAATGTGGAGGCTATATACAGGGGGGGTACCGGTACAGAGTCAATGTGGAGGCTATATACAGGGGGTACCGGTACAGAGTCAATGTGGAGGCTATATACAGGGGGGTACCACTACAGAGTCAATGTGGAGGCTATATACAGGCTGTACCACTACAGAGTCAATGAGGAGGCTATATACAGGGGGTACCGGTACAGAGTCAATGTGGAGGCTATATACAGGGTGTACCACTACAGAGTCAATGAGGAGGCTATATACAGGGGGTACTGGTACAGAGTCAATGAGGAGGCTATATACAGGGTGTACTGGTACAGAGTCAATGAGGAGGCTATATACAGGGGGTACTGGTACAGAGTCAATGTGTAGGCTATATACAGGGGGTACTGGTACAGAGTCAATGTGGAGACTATATACAGGGGGTACTGGTACAGAGTCAATGTGGAGGCTATATACAGGGTATTACGGTACAGAGTCAATGTGGAGGATATATACAGGGTGTACCACTACAGAGTCAATGAGGAGGCTATATACAGGGGGTACCGGTACAGAGTCAATGTGGAGGCTATATACAGGGGGTAACGATACAGAGTCAATGTGGAGGCTATATACAGGGAGTACCACTACAGAGTCAATGTGGAGGCTATATACAGGGTGTACCACTACAGAGTCAATGTGGAGGCTATATACAGGGGGTACCAGTACAGAGTCAATGTGGAGGCTATATACAGGGTGTACCGGTACAGAGTCAATGTGGAGACTATATACAGGGTGTACCACTACAGAGTCAATGTGGAGGCTATATACAGGGAGTACCGGTACAGAGTCAACGTGGAGGCTATATACAGGGTGTACCAGTACAGAGTCAACGTGGAGGCTATATACAGGGGGTACCAGTACAGAGTCAATGTGGAGGCTATATACAGGGTGTACCACTACAGAGTCAATGTGGAGGCTATATACAGGGGTACCAGTACAGAGTCAATGTGGAGGCTATATACAAGGGGTACCGGTACAGAGTCAATGTGGAGGCTATCTACAGGGGTACCACTACAGAGTCAATGTGGAGGCTATATACAGGGGTACCACTACAGAGTCAGTGTGGAGGATATATACAGGGTGTACCACTACAGAGTCAATGTGGAGGCTATATACAGAGGGTACCGGTACAGAGTCAATGTGGAGGCTATATACAGGGGGTACCGGTACAGAGTCAATGTGGAGGATATATACAGGGGTACCACTACAGAGTCAGTGTGGAGGATATATACAGGGTGTACCACTACAGAGTCAATGTGGAGGCTATATACAGGTGGTACCGGTACAGAGTCAATGTGGAGGCTATATACATGGGGTACCGTTACAGAGTCAATGTGGAGGCTATATACAGGATGTTACGGTACAGAGTCAATGTGGAGGCTATATACAGGGGGCACCACTACAGAGTCAATGTGGAGGCTATATACAGGGTGTACCACTACAGAGTCAATGTGGAGGATATATACAGGGTGTACTGGTACAGAGTCAATGTGGAGGCTATATACAGGGGGTACCGGTACAGAGTCAATGTGGAGGCTATATACAGGGGGTACCGGTACAGAGTCAATGTGGAGGCTATATACAGGGGGTACCGGTACAGAGTCAATGTGGAGGCTATATACAGGGTGTACCACTACAGAGTCAATGTGGAGGCTATATACAGGGGGTACCGGTACAGAGTCAACGTGGAGGCTATATACAGGGGGTACCAGTACAGAGTCAATGTGGAGGCTATATACAGGGTATTACGGTACAGAGTCAATGTGGAGGATATATACAGGGTGTACCACTACAGAGTCAATGAGGAGGCTATATACAGGGGGTACCGGTACAGAGTCAATGTGGAGGCTATATACAGGGGGTAACGATACAGAGTCAATGTGGAGGCTATATACAGGGGGTACCGGTACAGAGTCAACGTGGAGGCTATATACAGGGGGTACCAGTACAGAGTCAATGTGGAGGCTATATACAGGGGGGTACCGGTACAGAGTCAATGTGGAGGATATATACAGGGTGTACCACTACAGAGTCAATGTGGAGGCTATATACAGGGTGTACCACTACAGAGTCAATGTGGAGGCTATATACAGGGTATTACGGTACAGAGTCAATGTGGAGGCTATATACAGGGGGTACCACTACAGAGTCAATGTGGAGGCTATATACAGGGGGTACCGGTACAGAGTCAATGTGGAGGCTATATACAGGGGGTACCGGTACAGAGTCAATGTGGAGGCTATATACAGGGGTGTACCGGTACAGAGTCAATGTGGAGGCTATATACAGGGGGTACCGGTACAGAGTCAATGTGGAGGCTATATACAGGGGGTACCGGTACAGAGTCAATGTGGAGGCTATATACAGGGGGTACCACTACAGAGTCAATGTGGAGGCTATATACAGGCTGTACCACTACAGAGTCAATGAGGAGGCTATATACAGGGGGTACCGGTACAGAGTCAATGTGGAGGCTATATACAGGGTGTACCACTACAGAGTCAATGAGGAGGCTATATACAGGGGGTACTGGTACAGAGTCAATGAGGAGGCTATATACAGGGTGTACTGGTACAGAGTCAATGAGGAGGCTATATACAGGGGTACTGGTACAGAGTCAATGTGTAGGCTATATACAGGGGGTACTGGTACAGAGTCAATGTGGAGACTATATACAGGGGGTACTGGTACAGAGTCAATGTGGAGGCTATATACAGGGTATTACGGTACAGAGTCAATGTGGAGGATATATACAGGGTGTACCACTACAGAGTCAATGAGGAGGCTATATACAGGGGGTACCGGTACAGAGTCAATGTGGAGGCTATATACAGGGGTAACGATACAGAGTCAATGTGGAGGCTATATACAGGGAGTACCACTACAGAGTCAATGTGGAGGCTATATACAGGGTGTACCACTACAGAGTCAATGTGGAGGCTATATACAGGGGGTACCAGTACAGAGTCAATGTGGAGGCTATATACAGGGTGTACCGGTACAGAGTCAATGTGGAGACTATATACAGGGTGTACCACTACAGAGTCAATGTGGAGGCTATATACAGGGGGTACCGGTACAGAGTCAACGTGGAGGCTATATACAGGGTGTACCAGTACAGAGTCAACGTGGAGGCTATATACAGGGGGTACCAGTACAGAGTCAATGTGGAGGCTATATACAGGGTGTACCACTACAGAGTCAATGTGGAGGCTATATACAGGGGTACCAGTACAGAGTCAATGTGGAGGCTATATACAAGGGGTACCGGTACAGAGTCAATGTGGAGGCTATCTACAGGGGGTACCACTACAGAGTCAATGTGGAGGCTATATACAGGGGGTACCACTACAGAGTCAGTGTGGAGGATATATACAGGGTGTACCACTACAGAGTCAATGTGGAGGCTATATACAGAGGGTACCGGTACAGAGTCAATGTGGAGGCTATATACAGGGGGTACCGGTACAGAGTCAATGTGGAGGATATATACAGGGGGTACCACTACAGAGTCAGTGTGGAGGATATATACAGGGTGTACCACTACAGAGTCAATGTGGAGGCTATATACAGGTGGTACCGGTACAGAGTCAATGTGGAGGCTATATACATGGGGTACCGTTACAGAGTCAATGTGGAGGCTATATACAGGATGTTACGGTACAGAGTCAATGTGGAGGCTATATACAGGGGGCACCACTACAGAGTCAATGTGGAGGCTATATACAGGGTGTACCACTACAGAGTCAATGTGGAGGATATATACAGGGTGTACTGGTACAGAGTCAATGTGGAGGCTATATACAGGGGGTACCGGTACAGAGTCAATGTGGAGGCTATATACAGGGGGTACCGGTACAGAGTCAATGTGGAGGCTATATACAGGGGGTACCGGTACAGAGTCAATGTGGAGGCTATATACAGGGTGTACCACTACAGAGTCAATGTGGAGGCTATATACAGGGGTACCACTACAGAGTCAATGTGGAGGCTATATACAAGGGGTACCGGTACAGAGTCAATGTGGAGGATATATACAGGGTGTACCAATACAGAGACAATGTGGAGGCTATCTACAGGGGTACCACTACAGAGTCAATGTGGAGGCTATATACAGGGTGTACTGGTACAGAGTCAATGTGGAGGCTATATACAGGGGGTACCGGTACAGAGTCAATGTGGAGGCTATATACAGGGGGTACCGGTACAGAGTCAATGTGGAGGCTATATACAGGGGGTACCGGTACAGAGTCAATGTGGAGGCTATATACAGGGGGTACCGGTACAGAGTCAACGTGGAGGCTATATACAGGGTGTACCGGTACAGAGTCAACGTGGAGGCTATATACAGGGGGTACCAGTACAGAGTCAATGTGGAGGCTATATACAGGGTATACCAGTACAGAGTCAATGTGGAGGCTATATACAGGGGGTACCGGTACAGAGTCAATGTGGAGGCTATATACAGGGGGTACCGGTACAGAGTCAATGTGGAGGCTATATACAGGGGGTACCGGTACAGAGTCAATGTGGAGGCTATATACAGGGTGTACCACTACAGAGTCAATGTGGAGGCTATATACAGGGGTACCGGTACAGAGTCAATGTGGAGGCTATATACAAGGGGTACCGGTACAGAGTCAATGTGGAGGCTATCTACAGGGGGTACCACTACAGAGTCAATGTGGAGGCTATCTACAGGGGGTACCACTACAGAGTCAATGTGGAGGCTATATACAGGGGGTACCACTACAGAGTCAGTGTGGAGGATATATACAGGGTGTACCACTACAGAGTCAATGTGGAGGCTATATACAGAGGGTACCGGTACAGAGTCAATGTGGAGGCTATATACAGGGGGTACCGGTACAGAGTCAATGTGGAGGATATATACAGGGGGTACCACTACAGAGTCAGTGTGGAGGATATATACAGGGTGTACCACTACAGAGTCAATGTGGAGGCTATATACAGGTGGTACCACTACAGAGTCAATGTGGAGGCTATATACAGGGTGTACCACTACAGAGTCAATGTGGAGGATATATACAGGGTGTACTGGTACAGAGTCAATGTGGAGGCTATATACAGGGGGTACCGTTACAGAGTCAATGTGGAGGCTATATACATGGGGTACCGTTACAGAGTCAATGTGGAGGCTATATACAGGATGTTACGGTACAGAGTCAATGTGGAGGCTATATACAGGGGGCACCACTACAGAGTCAATGTGGAGGCTATATACAGGGTGTACCACTACAGAGTCAATGTGGAGGATATATACAGGGTGTACTGGTACAGAGTCAATGTGGAGGCTATATACAGGGGGTACCGGTACAGAGTCAATGTGGAGGCTATATACAGGGGGTACCGGTACAGAGTCAATGTGGAGGCTATATACAGGGGGTACCGGTACAGAGTCAATGTGGAGGCTATATACAGGGTGTACCACTACAGAGTCAATGTGGAGGCTATATACAGGGGTACCACTACAGAGTCAATGTGGAGGCTATATACAAGGGGTACCGGTACAGAGTCAATGTGGAGGATATATACAGGGTGTACCACTACAGAGTCAATGTGGAGGCTATATACAGGGGGGTACCAGTACAGAGTCAATGTGGAGGCTATATACAGGGAGTACAGGTACAGAGTCAATGTGGAGGCTATATACAGGGTGTACCGCTACAGAGTCAATGTGGAGGCTATATACAGGGGGTACCACTACAGAGTCAATGTGGAGGCTATATACAGGGGGTACCACTACAGAGTCAATGTGGAGGCTATATACAGGCTGTACCACTACAGAGTCAATGAGGAGGCTATATACAGGGTGTACCAGTACAGAGTCAACGTGGAGGCTATATACAGGGGGTACCAGTACAGAGTCAATGTGGAGGCTATATACAGGGTATACCAGTACAGTGTCAATGTGGAGGCTATATACAGGGGGTACCGGTACAGAGTCAATGTGGAGGCTATATACAGGGGGGTACCGGTGCAGAGTCAATGTGGAGGATATATACAGGGTGTACCACTACAGAGTCAGTGTGGAGGATATATACAGGGTGTACCACTACAGAGTCAATGTGGAGGCTATATACAGGTGGTACCACTACAGAGTCAATGTGGAGGCTATATACAGGGTGTACCACTACAGAGTCAATGTGGAGGATATATACAGGGTGTACTGGTACAGAGTCAATGTGGAGGCTATATACAGGGGGTACCGTTACAGAGTCAATGTGGAGGCTATATACATGGGGTACCGTTACAGAGTCAATGTGGAGGCTATATACAGGGGGTACCGGTACAGAGTCAATGTGGAGGCTATATACAGGGGTGTACCGGTACAGAGTCAATGTGGAGGCTATATACAGGGGGGGTACCGGTAGAGAGTCAATGTGGAGGCTATATACAGGGGGTACCGGTACAGAGTCAATGTGGAGGCTATATACAGGGGGGTACCACTACAGAGTCAATGTGGAGGCTATATACAGGCTGTACCACTACAGAGTCAATGAGGAGGCTATATACAGGGGGTACCGGTACAGAGTCAATGTGGAGGCTATATTCAGGGTGTACCACTACAGAGTCAATGAGGAGGCTATATACAGGGGGTACTGGTACAGAGTCAATGAGGAGGCTATATACAGGGTGTACTGGTACAGAGTCAATGAGGAGGCTATATACAGGGGGTACTGGTACAGAGTCAATGTGGAGGCTATATACAGGGGGTACTGGTACAGAGTCAATGTGGAGACTATATACAGGGGGTACTGGTACAGAGTCAATGTGGAGGCTATATACAGGGTATTACGGTACAGAGTCAATGTGGAGGATATATACAGGGTGTACCACTACAGAGTCAATGAGGAGGCTATATACAGGGGGTACCGGTACAGAGTCAATGTGGAGGCTATATACAGGGGGTAACGATACAGAGTCAATGTGGAGGCTATATACAGGGAGTACCACTACAGAGTCAATGTGGAGGCTATATACAGGGTGTACCACTACAGAGTCAATGTGGAGGCTATATACAGGGGGTACCAGTACAGAGTCAATGTGGAGGCTATATACAGGGTGTACCGGTACAGAGTCAATGTGGAGACTATATACAGGGTGTACCACTACAGAGTCAATGTGGAGGCTATATACAGGGTGTACCACTACAGAGTCAATGTGGAGGCTATATACAGGGGGTACCAGTACAGAGTCAATGTGGAGGCCATATACAGGGGGTACCGGTACAGATTCAATGTGGAGGCTATATACAGGGGGTACCAGTACAGATTCAATGTGGAGGCTATATACAGGGTGTACTGGTACAGAGTCAATGTGGAGGCTATATACAGGGGGTACCAGTACAGAGTCAATGTGGAGGCTATATACTGGGGGTACCCGTACAGAGTCAATGTGGAGGATATATACAGGGGGGTACCAGTACAGAGTCAATGTGGAGGATATATACAGGGGGGTACCAGTACAGAGTCAATGTGGAGGCTATATACAGGGGGTACCAGTACAGAGTCAATGTGGAGGCTATATACAGGGGGTACCGGTACAGAGTCAATGGGCGGGGGGCACCGGTTAGTTGAGGCTCTCACCAAAGGCTCAGATAAATCAACATGGAAAATATGGTGAAAAGGAAATCTCTGTAAATAACAAATGTGGTAAGACAACTCGGTAAGGGGAACACAAAAAATACCAAGAGTCCAGAGACATACTAGAATGTATTATATGATACACATACAAATACATAAAATATACAACAACACATGCAATACAAAATGTCCTGCATATGCAACCAAGAAACGATGTCCAGCTTCACAGAAGTCCCCAGATCATCTCTGACCAAGCCATCCACTCCAGCTCCTGGTCTGGAGAAATCTAGGCTACAAAACGACTGGAGCCTCAATTCAGCACAGCGGCAGTTGAATCCAGTAAATTCAAGACTACCCTTTTTAACTATTTTTTTAGTAAGGTAATAATAAGTATTTCTGCTGAAAACAAATCGTATTTTCACATATAAAAATACAGTTTAAACTCAACAACAACTATTGTGTTCCTACCGCTCCTCCCTCTCGACCGATATCACCTGCGCAGAGTCCCGTGTCCCCACAAACCCGACTCTCCAGATCACCAAAATCGCATGCACCGGAGTGAAAAATTATTAAATGGGCAGTACATTACAGAATTCAACCAACATGTTTCAAATGATTTCCCTTAAGTATATTTGTGAAATGTAGACATAAAATAAAAACTCAAGCGTTTGCAACCCAAAAACAATATAGGTTCAACATCAAACTGATTATTTTAAATGTTTTATTTATTTAACTAGGCAAGAACAAATTCTTATTTACAATGACTGAGAGCCTACACCAGCCAAACCAGGACGATGCTGGGCCAATTGCGCGCTGCCCTATGGGACTCCCAATCACGGTCGGTTGTGATACAGCCTGGATTCGAACCAGGGTTTATGTAGTGACTCGGGAGCACCAAACGATTTGCGTTGGTAGGGAATTACACCATAGAGCTTCAAATACATGTGCTTACAAGATATTACATAAACGCAAATAATAACCCTAAAATGTATTAAGTGATTTCTGTCCTTTCCCCACTTTGCAGACATAACATTCTCTGTGTTCCAAGTGACCACAAAAGGTATGACGATGCGTTGGAGTCGTTACTCCGGCAACAGCTCCTACAAAATCACCGCAACGCCAAAGAACTCTCCTGAACCGTCCATCTTCGCCCAGTTCCGCGAAAACTCCGTAATGGGCTCTGTCAACTCTCTCCCCCCCAATACGGTGTACAACATGCGTGTCGAGGCCATGGATAACACCGGCAACGTCCTGGCTGCGCAGAGTTGGAGAGGAGCTCGTGTATGTAGGCTACTGTATGCACGCCTAATGGACATGAAGAAAGAACAAATGACAGGCGTCTTTATTCTATTCTGTCATATTTTATGAATAGCACTGGTGGTAACACTCCCCGGCACAAGTCACATTATACTATGCCCTACCAGAGACCGTGGTTCAATCCCCGCGTCCATCTTTCCCACTGTTGCTACCACCTACCTGTATCCCCTTCTGATTTCCAAACTGTCTCAATAAAAATGTGAAATTCCCCCAGACCCATTTAACAAATCATCTTTCTTTTTATATATAATGTACTGTCTATATATATATATATATATATATATATATATATATATATACACACACACACACACACATACTGTCTATATTTATATACCTACAGTACCAGCCAAAAGTTTGGGACACACCTACTCATTCAAGGGTTTTTCTTTATTTGACTATTTTCTACATTGTATATTAATAGTGAAGACATCAAACCTATAAAATAATACATATGGAATCATGTAGTAACCAAAACAGTGTCAAACAAATCAAAATAGATGATGTATTTTATATTCTTCAAAGTAGCCACCCTTTGCCTTGATGACAGCTTTGCACACGCTGGGCATTCTCTCAACCAACTTCACCTGGAATGCTTTTTCAACAGTCTTGGAGTTCCCACATATGCTGAGCACTTGTTGGCTGTTTTTCCTTCACTCTGCAGTCCAACTCATCCCAACTCACCCCAAACTTTTGACTGATACTGTAGATATATACACTTGAAGTCAGAAGTTTACATGCACCTCAGCCAAATACATTGAACCTCAGTTTTTCACAATTCCTGACATTTAATCCTAGTAAAAATTCCCTGTCTTAGGTCAGTTAGGATCACTGCTTTATTTTTAGAATGTGAAATGTCAGAATAATAGTAGAGAGAATGATTTATTTCAGCTTTTATTTCTTTCATCACATCCCCAGTGGGTCAGAAATTTACATACACTCAATTAGTACTTGGTAGCATTGACTTTAAATTGTTTAACCTGGGTCAAACGTTTCAGGTAGCATTCCACAAGCTTCCCACAATAAGTTGGGTGCATTTTGGCCCAATCCTCCTGACAGAGCTGGTGGAACTGAGTCAGGTTTGTAGGCCTCCTTGCTCCCACACGCTTTTTCAGTTCTGCCCACACATTTTCTATAGGATGGAGGTCAGGACTTTGTGATGGCCACTCCAATACCTTGACTTTGTTTGTCCTTAAGCCATTTTGCCACAACTTTAGAAGTATGCTTGGGGTCATTTTCCATGATGTCTTGAGATGTTTCTTCAATATATCCACATAATTTTCCTCCCTCGTGATGCCGTCTATTTTGTGAAGTGCACCAGTCCCTCCCGCAGCAAGCACCACCAAACATGATTCTGCCACCCCTGTGCTTCACGGTTGGGATGGTGTTCTTCGGCTTGCAAGCCTCCCCCTTTTTCCTCCAAACATAATGATGGTCATTATGGCCAAACAGTTCTATTTTTGTTTCATCAGACCAGAGGACATTTCTCCAAAACGTACGTTCTTTGTCCCCATGTACAGTTGGAAACCGTAGTCTGGTACGTTCATCTCTCGGAGACAGAACGCGTCTCCTTCCTGAGCGGTATGGCGGCTGTGTGGTCCCATGGTGTTTATACTTGCATACTATTGTTTATACAGATGAACATGTTACCTTCAGGCGTTTGGAAATTGCTCCCAAGGATGAACCAGACTTGTGGAGGTCTACAATTTTTTTCTGAGGTCTTGGCTGATTTATTTTGATTTTTCCATGATGTCAAGCAAAGAGGCACTGAGTTTGAAGGTACACCTCCAATTGACTCAAATAATGTCAATTATCCTATAAGAAGCTTCTAAAGCCATGACAACATTTTCTGGAATTTTCCAAGCTGTTTAAAAGCAGTCAACATAGTGTATGTAAACTTCTGACCCACTGGAATGTGTAAACAATTGTTGAAAAAAAATCTGTAAACAAAAATCTGTAAACAATTGTTGAAAAACTTACTTGTGTCATGCACAAAGTAGATGTCATAACCAACTTGCCAAAACTATAGATTGATATCAAGAAATTAGTGGAGTGGTTGATGACCAAGTTTTAATGACTCTAACCTAAGTGTATGTAAACTTCCCACTTCAACTGTAGATCATCCTCTTCCCTACCAGTTTCCCCTGGCTGCTGCTGTTCTCATCGGTCCTCCTCCTTGGTTCATCTGAAAGGTAGCAAGATAGAGGTGCAACTTGTCACTGGTTAGTTTAAGGGAAACTGCAGTTCCTGATTTCGACTTGTTTTAGGTTTGCGTCATTAAGAAATGCTAGTGGCCATGACTGAATTCAAACGTGAGTTGGTTTTCGGGTGTGGTTTGATGTGGGTGTTTCGTGTGTGTGTGTTCGCAGGTGGTAAGAGTTAGTAAAATGATTTCGCCAATTAGAGGAAAGGAAGAACTAGTCAATTATACAACTGAATGTGTCTTACGCATTTAACCTATAATTGCCATTCATGTCTTCTTCGCCCAGGGAACAGTGGGTTAACCGCCTTGCTCAGTGGCAGATTTTTACCTTGTTCCAGGGAATGTATTCTCCCTTCACACTGTAAGGCAAAGAAAGTAAAAGTTCCCCCTCTCCTACCTTACCTGCCTACCCACTGGGTACCTATTCTTAGCACCACCTGGCACGCTACACAATGTTGTTTCATGCCTCTTTATATTCATATAGCCTAGGGGCTATGTAGCTTACAGAACATTATATAACAGAACATTATATAACTTAAGTCCTATGTATTTCCAATGTTTTGTTCACCCACATTCTAACCACAAAGCTTGTCAACTTTTCCCCTGTCTTTCTGGCTGACGCCTTCCCTTCTAATTTCAAGTTAAACTTAGTTTATTTTTGCATATATACATGGAGTGGGTACACAGTGAAATGAAATGCTTGCTTGCAGGTTAACCTCGAGAACCCCCCCAAATTACAATGAAATAGCTGTGAAAAAAAGAGTAACAAAAAAAAAACTCATTCAAATATTTTACGAATTTAATAATGGGCAGTTTTTTAAAACAAATAGTTACATAGCCTATATGGAAATAACAAACATGAGACAAGCATTTTTACCTGTAAAATAGAATAGGTTATAAGACCTCTATGAATAATATAATTTAGTCAATTCTACCACATCAACATTTCTGAAGTTTAACAGGGTTAACTATAATGTTGGAGTAAAGTTCAGCTTCAGTCCACAGGGGGGCACTGTGTCAGTCAGAAGATATGCGCTTCAGTCAGAAAAACGTTCTCATCTCTTTGGTCTCAGCTAGCTAGCCAGTAGCTACCCTAGTGAATAGCCAGCCAAGACAGCTACACATTTTGTATTTTTTATTCAACCTTTATTTAACTAGGCAAGTCAGAGACAAAACCCATCAAATTCACTCTCTAGAAATAAACACGAATGTATACACTAAATAAACACTTAATATCAGGCCTTATATCAGCATCCTTAGCTTGCCCATTCACCAAATATACTGTTAAATAACTCTGACACCCAATAGCGTAAAAGGATGTTGAGCTCTAGTTTATTAGCATTAGCAAACAATTATGCTGAGGGAGACGAGCTAGTTATCTACCAGCAACCCTGCTGCTTCACTTTGACTTTCTGGCTGGTCTGCCCTCGCCACCTCATTCACTGCTGCCTCAACCTGCTAGTTTTTTTGCAACTCTTCTGGAAGGTCAGAGTATCCAGACTCTGAGTGAAAGGCCTTTTGCTGAGTGATGACTGATATCTAACCAGTGATATATAACTAAGTCACACAAGACAAGTTTGTATCAGTAAAAAAACACTAAGTAACAGACCATTCTTTAAGTTGTAATTTACCCCCACAGATGCATGTTTTAAAATATTTGTGCTCTGTAGAGGCCTCCTTTTCACTCTGTCATAGACAAGATTGGGTGAGTTCTGAGGAACAAGACCTTACCAAGCACTGGGATCCAGACAACGCGTGGGTCTAATCCTGAATGCTGATTGGTTAAAACCGTATTCCAGCCGGTGTCTATTCCACAAGTTACCACCGGCGAAATCAATGATGTGAAATGTTAATGTTTGTTGGTGCGTATGTAAACTTCGGACGACAAATGTGTTTCAGAGTAGAGATATCAACTCTTGAGTACTGGCCGTGTCTGCTGTGGCAGTTGGGAAGGGGCAAGTTACCTGAAAAATATCTCAATGTTCATCTTAAAGTGCACTAAATTCATGCATTTACCTGTTGAAATTAATTTCTTTGCTGGGGGGAGAATGCCCCCCTTAGCCCTACTGGTGTTGGGCTAAACCCCCATTGTCTTCAAATCCGAGAAACGCCCGATTCACACAATTACACTATTTATAAGCATTATAAAAATCACTATTTTAGGACAAACAAGCAACAAAATCATATTTAGAGTTCCTGATCTAGCTAATGATTAGCCCCTTGGGGTAAATAATGCAGAGAAGCAACCCCATGCTTTAGCCATGATGCTGCACCATACTGGTGTTGATGCTCATTGCTAGAATAGCACACCAATGTTATTGGGCTCATTTCTGGATGGGAATATATTTTTTGGGGGGGGGGGGGGTTACATGGTTTTTAGATCAGCTTTTATGGTTGGCTATAGAAGGTATTTTCCCAGACTGCAAATGAAAATCACTCACGATTGAAACTTGCTTTCCTGGGATCTTGACCCTCGCCACTAATTATCATTCAGGCCAGCAGTTTTCACTCTGTACTGGTCCGATGTGCCACTGGCAAATTTACTTGAATGTCAAGCCCTGGACTGGTACCCGGCTAACTGCCTTCCACTTGAATACATTTTCATTAACCAGATATGGCAGCTCTAACATAATGGATCACCTGTGGTCACACAACTGAAATGTGTTAGTCATGCAATTGGCACAAAGGGGTGCGCTGCATCATTCGTGGGGGACATGTTCCCTGTTACCTTGTTTCAAACATTCTGTTCCAAAAAATATACAAATTAATCCCCTTTCATTGATGTAGATATAGTACTTAAACAGTTCATCTCTGTTTGGGGCAATGCACAATGGGTCATGACGCTCTTCAAAACGTCCACTCAGGGTAATTACTACATTAATTGTAATGTAGGGTAATTGCTTAAGAGATAGTGCCAGAAACTCACTCACTGATTAAAATGTTGTCAATGGTGCCGATTGAATCAGAGCCTTTTCAATAGCTCAACGGGTTTGTATGTTCTAACGTTTGAGCAGTGGTACAAACAGGGAGAGTGGAGGAAGTGATGTTTGCTGCACAGCGAAGCCTGTTAAGATTTGTAGTGGTCTGCATTAGGAATTACAGTATCTACAAAACTACAATCAGAATTCTCCTTTCATAAAAGTAGTTTTATTAGAAAACAAAATGCCAAATACAGCACGGCTCGGTGCGGAGTACAAACTCCCCTTGGGAGGCTGCTCTGTAGGATTTAAAACATTCTCAGATCCATATGTACAAAGCAAGTTGGAACTTTCCAGACAAAAACAAAGTACCATAGACTGAAATTACTACAGTAGAGAGAAGAGTAACGCTAGTCTAGAAAGGGATGATAAGGCAGAGAGAAAGATCTACAAAGTTACGATTGCCAAAGACAAGTCCAGGTCTTTCTTGTTGTTTAAAAACAAGTGACAGAATGCATGACCAAGTAAAAATAAATGTAAGGAAGAGAAAGGATGGCGGGAGAGTTGGGCTCAGCACGAGTTCACACTCATCGCTCTGTGCTCTGGCTCATTTTACACTCCCTGTGTTTCCCCTGGTCTTTCCCATTGCTGGGCTCACGTGGCCGATGGCTCCGCTCTTTACTGCGGCTGTGTTTGTGAGCGCGCTGCTCCCCCTCCCGGCTGCACTGCTTCTTCCTACTCTTCTCCTTCTCCTCAGCCCCGCCTCTGCTCTCTTCATGGACTTGTCGCTTTATGGACTTCTTGTGTCTCCTTTCCCTGCTTGCACTCCGACTGGAGCGCCTGGCCTTCCTCTCCTCCCTGTGACCCCTCCTCTCATCTCTCTCTTCTTTTTGTCTCCTGTCCTCCGCTTCTCCCTTGCTCCTCTTGTCCTTGGACCTCTCCCTCTCGCTACCCCCATCTTTATGGTACTCCCTGTCCTTCCTCCTGTCCTTCTCCACGCCCCCCTGTCCATCTTTCTGCTCCCGGCTCCTGCGACGTTCCCGGCGCTCCTGGGTACGGTCTGCGCTGCGGGACCGACGCCTCTCCCTCTCTTCTCCTTTCCCGTCCCCAGAGTCCCGCTCTTTCCTCTGGCGGTCGCGTTCCCTCTCCAGCTCGCGGTCGAAGCTGGGGCCGCGGCTCCTGGACCGTTGGGGAGTCCTCCTGGGGCTGGGGGTAGGTCTGGGGCTCCTGACCAGAAACAAGCATCAGCTGCATTAAGACAGGTGTGATCAACACAGTATTATCGGTCATGGCGGCACTCCCTTTCCTACCTGGACCGTCTACGGCCCTCCGCTGGTGGTTCCTCTGGCTCCTCTACCTTCTCAGGAACCTTCCGGGGCCTTGCCTTCATCTGCGTGTCGATCAGCTTCTGCACGGGCACCGGGATGCGTGGAAAGAGAGTGGAGAACCACTCCAGCTTGGTGAGGAACGACCGGACCATCTCTCCGATTGTCATAACGCAGCCGCCTCCGGCCTTCACATCCAGCTCCTGAGAACATGGGGGTATTCAGAACTTTATTAACACAGATGCAAACAGAAGTATAAAAGGCATTGATTGTATTTAGAATCGTATTCATTTAAATGTTTGGCATTTAGCAGACACTTATCCAGAGCGATTTACAGGTATATCTTACTAGTCCCTGCTTTTTAACCTCCATTACTCAATTAGAAAGGAAATATAATTTGTGATGACCATGTACTGAACCTTCACCTCCGTTTTCATCTAGCTTAATATGCGCACATACAAATCATTATCATGCGTTTGCATAAAAATGTAGCTTAGTGCATGATACTATAGGAAATAATAGGGAAATGGAAAAATAGTTGCTGTCATCTAATCTGTCTGGCTGTCCTCAAGAGTCTGTACTTACAAAGATACACTACATCACCAAAAGTATGTGGACACCTGCTCAAACATCTTACTCCAAGATCATTAATATGGAGTTGGTCTCCCTTTGCTGCTATAACAGCCTCCACTCTTCTGGGAAGGCTTTCCACTAGATGTAGGAACATTGCTGCTATAACAGCCTCCACTCTTCTGGGAAGGCTTTCCACTAGATGTTGTGGGGGCTTTCTTCCATTCAGCCACAAGAGCATTAGTGAGGTCGGGCACTGATTTTGGGCGATTAGACCTGGCACGCAGTCGGTGTTCCAATTAATCCTAAAGGAGTTCCATGGGGTTGAGGTCAGGGCTCTGAGCAGGTCAGTCAAGTTCTTCCAATTTCGACAAACCATTTCTGTATGGACCTCACTATGTGCACATGGACATTGTCATGCTGAAACAGGAAAGGGCCTTTCAAACTGTTGCCACAGTTGGAAGCACAGAATCATCTAGAAAGTCAGTGTATGCTGTAGAGTTAAGATTCCCTTCACTAAGGGCCCGAACCATGAAAAACAGCACCACAAAAACTTTAGTTGGCAGTATGCAGTTGGGTAGGTAGTGTTCTCCTGGTATCGGCCAAACCCAGATTCTTCCGTCAGACTGCCAGATAGTGAAGTGTGATTAATCACCCCAGAGAACACGTTTCCACTGCCCCAGAGTCCAA
The DNA here is from genome assembly GCF_036934945.1 of Oncorhynchus masou masou. Classification (NCBI taxonomy): domain Eukaryota; kingdom Metazoa; phylum Chordata; class Actinopteri; order Salmoniformes; family Salmonidae; genus Oncorhynchus; species Oncorhynchus masou. The sequence goes on from NC_088228.1 coordinate 41,928,938, forward strand.
TGGCGGTGAGCTTTACACCACTCCAGCTGACGCTTGGCATTGAGCATAGTGATCTAAGGCTTGCGGCTGCTCGGCCAAGGAAACCCATGAAACTCCCAACGAACAGTTATTGTTCTGACATTGCTTCCAGAGGCCGTTTAGAACTCGGTATTGAGTGTTGCATCAGAGGACAGATGATTTTTACACGCAGCAGCACTCAGCGGTCCTGTTCTGTGAGCTTGTGTGGCCTACCACTTTGCTCTTCGGTACGGCCCATTCTACTGCCAATGTTTGTCTATGGAGATTGCATGGCTGTGTGCTCGATTTTATACCGTCGGCAACGTGTGAAGCTGAAATAGCCGAATCAACTAATTTTAAGGGGTGTCCACATACTTTTGTATATATTGTGTATGCTGTCAAAATAACAAAACCTGGGGTGCATCTCAATAGTCTAAAGTGGCTTCCTCTTCTCTTCTCCACTAGAATTAAAATGAGTAGTAAAGGTGGAGATGAAACAAGGAGAGAAAACGACTTTAAACAATGGAGATCGCTCCGTGGACAGTGAAGAAAGGTTTAAGAGTTGTGCTTCCTCCTTCCTCGACAGTCCAGGGAGACATTGGCCACAGTGCAAGTACAGAGTAGAGGAGGTAGATAAGTAGGTAGGTGCACACCAGCTAGAGAGAGAACAGGTTTGAATGGGTAGAGAACTGAACATCCGTTTTGCACTCACACACGCAAACCAACAGTGCTGAGAGATACATTATCCAATTCACCTGCTGCACAAGGGGCATCTAAAGAAGAGAACATGGGAATTAGCCAGTTAGGTAGGTTGTCAGAGGATGTAAGGTTAAAATACTGCATCAGAACAAGAAAGTAGGCCTGGATGCACAGTCTGACAAACACTATCCAGCCAATTGAAGGTGCACAGAGAAGATAAATCTATTACAAGATTCTCCCCAGGAAATAATTAAATTGTGCTAAGTAGACGTGTGTGTGTCAGTGAGAAGAAAACAAAGGATTGATGTGTTAAAGGTATATTTTCTAATAAAATTTTAATTTTTTACAAAACAAGAAGTGATCTGTGAAGTGGTAGGACCAGGGAGGAACCATGTTATACATTTCAGAGTAGTGGTCAAGTTTGGTACATTTGTTTTGTGCAATAAGTCCTGATAAAGGCATGCCCAGATGTAAACAGAATTTGACTACGGTCAAATATACTTACCCTGACAAAAACAGGCAGCACAGCAGAGTGAATTACCTAGCTACCCAACTTTGGGGAGAGGGACTAGGGGGGGGCAATTAAGCCAAATGAAGGCAAAGGTGAAAAATCAGCTCTGAGCATCACAACGAGGAGAGAACTGAGCCAACAGTTTGGATCATGCCAGACTAGTTAGTGAAAGGTAGAGAAATGAAGGTATTACCCGTGTGGACATACCTCCTCATCATCCAGGAAACCATCATACCAGTCCACCAGGTCTGCAGGGGGCTGGGTGTATCTGCATAAACAAACACACCATGAGCATCTACTTATGAACATCCCATCCAATAACACATGTCCATGTTTTGGACTAGCGCCATGTTTTGGACCTACACAATAGTAGGTTTTGGTAGACAGAAAAGGAGTAAATTGGTCATCAAAAAGATGTACATGCCATACAAATAAAGGCATTTTAATTACATGGAGTGCCTTGGTCTTCCTTTTTGATAACTGTAGTGTTGTATGTGAATCAGATTTGATCCAAAGTAACTCACCATTCCAGGAAAGGACAGGTAAGAGAAACGGGGACACTTGGTCAGTTGTACAACATTCAACTGAAATGTGTCTTCCGCATTTAACCCTGCCTTAATCAACATCCACGCCATCGGCTCCCGGGGAACAGTGGGTTAATGGCCTTGCTGAAGGTCAGATTTTTATCCATCTTCTGTATACCACCCCTACCTTGTCACAACACAACTGATTGGCTCAAATGCATTAAGGAAATACATTCCACTACTACAAGGTACACCTGTTACTTGAAATGCATTCCAGATGACTACCTCAAAGCTGGTTGAGAGAATGCCAAGAGTGTGCAAAGCTGTCAAGGCAAAGGATGGCTATATGAAGAACCTCAAATATAAAATCTATTTTGAATTGTTTAACACTTTTTGGTTACTACATGATTCCATAGTTTTGATGTCTTCACTATTATTCTACAAACGTAGAAAATAGTCAAAAGAAAAAACCATGCATGAGTAGGTGTACATTATTTTATTGTATATTTATTTATTTATTATTTAATATATTTATATATTTTATACATACATTTTTTTATGTATATCCTCTTTAGGCATTAAACTTACATTTTTTTCCTGGCAGCGGTGACCTTCAGATGACTCGAGGCTTGCTAAGGTTTGTGGGTTGCCTAGAGCAAAACGGTGAACACCATGGTGTTTGTGAAACTATCAGCTGTCCACGTAGGGGTCATATTAGTGTGTATCCCAAACTGTTCGGACACTGAAGACAGAAGTTGGCAAGAGGCTGTACCGACTTCAGACGAGTCTTGTGCGCATCCTAGAGCAAAACGGTCTCTTCTTTCAATAGAGTGGTTATAATACTTCGTAGGCCAAACCGTTCCAACGTTACAGGTTTGTGTGAGAAGACCGATTGGTCTGACACACACAGCTCTAGCTTTGCCACCTTTCAGAGCAGATGCGAAAGGGCGATATTGGTGGATGCTGTGGATTGAGACGATATCACTAGCTTAGACTGATGGGGATTTTTTTATTATGTTCATTTGAATTTCAGCGGGACACAGAAATTGTAGGCTCAGGGTTAAAGGTCAAGAACAGTCAAAATCATGTTTTTCATGTAATTTGAGACATTTGGATAAAACCAGATCAAAGTATGAAAAGTACTACTGCTTCTACATTCACTGCTAACATATTATCATAAAGTTACTTGTCAAAACGTGGCTTCAGGAGGCAGGACTGTTCAGGGAATATCACCCCACTGTCATTTTAATGGTGTGATATCTATACACCTTATTCTCTTATTTAAATAAGTACCGCCTTGGAACCATCATCCAAACAGGCTTACAGAGGGGCTTATACAGCTACTCAACTGGTGCCAAAGTGTTACTGTCGGGTGGCAGAAAATGATATAAAAAGTTTGCCCTATTCATCTATGGCAAAGACACACGTTTCCCATTTCAGGGACAGTAAATGACCAACGTTGGCGTTGCCCCTGTTCCAATACTACACGAGGTGGCAGTGGGCACCCTTTCAGTTTGTTTGCCAACTCATAGTAGTAGAATACTACTGACTTCATCAAAGTGGGGATGGCCTCAATGGCGCTGCATCTCACAGAAGCCATAATGGGACAGATACATGCATGCACCTAAACACCGCAAAATGACTGCTGAGCGTTTCACAAACAGGTTGCAACACTAAGGTAGGGCGATTGAAATGTATTTGCAGCCATAAATAGATGCAATGGGTCCTATCCTTCTGTATAAACACATTTTTACATAAACCAACATTAAAACAGAGTTGTACCTTATGTACATAAAGCCAAGTGCTCTGATGTAGGGTGAGTCGTTGTGAGTGATCAGTCCCATCACCTGTTTACGGGTCATCTTGATGGAGAACAGTTTATACAGCAGGCAGAAGGCTGTGGACACAATGCCGCCGGTCCCGACTCCCCGCACCTGAGGACAACAGAGGTTCAGGAGTCAGACATGTTCTTTTTGGGAGCAGTGCTCCTTAACATCTCAAGTTGACCTCTAAGTTTTGGGGTGAGCCATTATCAGTTTTCAACACGGCCCTACTCCACAGCTAAGGTAAGTATGTTGCTTGCATTCAACTGTCAACTACAGACAGACAGACCGCGCCCCCCCCCCCCCCCACATACAAACAACTTCGACGCACGCCAACAATGACTACATCTCCTCTGCCCAGACCCGCATGCTCACACCCCCATTCCTAGTGCCTGCATTACTGTTTGCCACTTGGCCTTCAATTCAGTTTGTTTTTCCTCAGTCACCCATGCTATTTAAATCAGTTGATATTTTTCAATACTTTTTTTATACTGTCCAGCCCACTGGGTATCTTACTACATCCCCATATGCCATGTCTTAAACAATGCAGATTAAAAGTATGTTTTCATTGTAACATTTCCAACAGCCAACTTTCAAGCTGACTTTTGATGTGTATATGTAGCCAGGTCAAATTATTGACCCCCTTGATAAAGAAGAGCAACAACAAAAAAAATATCTAAAATAAATTAAAATAGAGCTATTTTATATGCACCCAAAACATTGGGAGTTCTTATACTAATAGCATTACATAGAAAAAGATTGGCACTCCAGTGTCAATAACATTCAAAAGCTCACCTTGCCAGGATAACCGCACAGCTTTTTAAAAATGTTTTCTGAGATTGGAGAACACGGGGGGGGGGCTGTTTGAATGAATGTTTACCCGCCTGCCTCTGCCTACCACCGCTCAGTCAGATACTTGTATGCTCAGTCAGATTATATGCAACGCAGGACACGCTAGATAATATCTAGTAATATATCAACCATGTGTAGTTAAATAGTGATTATGATTGATGTTTTTTTATAAGATAAGTTTAATGCTAGCTAGCAACTTACCTTGGCTTACTGCATTTGTGTAACAAATGCGAGAGGGACTCCTTGTGGAGTGCAACGAGAGAGGCAGGTCATTATTGCATGAACTAGTTAACTGCAAGATTGGATCCCCCGAGCTGACAATGTGAAAATCTGTCTTTCTGCCCCTGAACTAGGCAGTTAACCCACCGTTCCTAGGCCGTCATTGAAAATAATGTGTTCTTAACTGACTTACCTAGTTAAATAAAGGGTCAAAAAAAGTTTATTTTTTTAAACATTTTCTTTTTAAACAAATCGGCGCACAAAAATACAGATTTCCGATTTTTATGAAAACTTGAAACCGGCCATTCCGATTAATCGGTCGACCTCTAGTATCAACTACTAATTTGGGTCTGGTCAGAAGTAGCAGCTAGCAAAATTGAATACAATATTCTAGGCACTCAGATTTTCCCTTGCCAGTAAGCTCGGGACAGACAGCTGTAGACTATTTGTGAAATGGATAAGAAGCAGTGCTGGACTTGGGCAGGAGCTCACCAGAGCAGAGTTCCTCTTACAGAATATAGTGGAGCTCAGGCACCTAAAAATAAACAGTACCAGCACCCAAACCTATTTCAGTCCAAGCACTGAACAAGTAGAAGTCAGGTAGGGCTATTTTAATTAAGTTTCCACTGGACCAGAGCATGACATTTGTCCCTTTAACACAGTGGGTATGAAAAGGGAGAGAACTGGAAAGAATTTTCTAATACATTGAGGAACTGTCATTCTCAGTTGATGTAAAAAAAAAAAAAAAAAAAATTAGTTTGATAACTCTTTGAGGTGAAGAAAACATTACTTTGAGAAGCTCCACCACTCATTAGCCAATCAGAAATACAATCAGAGCCCCAAATGGGCACATTTATATGCCTACATTCGCGCTCAGGCCAAGATGCCTATGGGCCTACTTCTAAGCGTAATCAGGTGTGCGTCTTACTCAACATTGACAGGAGCTCTCCAGACAGGAGACATTGATTAAATTGATGAAACTCATAAATGCAATGAATCAAAACTTGTTTCTCACAAGTGTTACATAACCAAACACATGTAGATTAGAAATTAAGGGTAAATGTAACTACTGGTGATATATGCAAAGGGGAATTGATATACACCAACAATCAAATGCAAACAATTCACACAAATCAATTATGAAACAATGAATGTGCACAAATTGGCGGGAGTGCATTCTGGAGAAAGAGGTGCCAGATGAGGTTAGGGCATTCATACTTGATGCGTATCAGGTGAATAGTTACATCCATATTAATTGACAACAACAATCAACATTTTGCAGTGGCCATCTGTCTCCAGACTTCAACCCTGTTGAAAACCTGTGGTTTTAAATGAAGAGCCCATAGGCACAGACAAATTATATCAATGAAAGATTATGTATGAAGGAATGGTTTAAGATCCCTCCCAATGAAAAAAGCTCAGTGCCATTATCCTCACAAGGTGAGGTATTCAAAATAGGGGTGACAATAATTTTACCCTTTGAGGAGAAAATGGCATTACTTGTTAAAAACCTCATTCTGAGCAATTGTATTAGGTTAAAATAATTGCCCGATTTTTTTAGCATACAACAGCTCAGTTGAATTCATTTTATACCGAAAAAAAAAACTTTAGCACGGATGCCAACAATAGTCCAATTCAAAACTGCTGGGGCACTTTTTATTTCCACTAGTGCCGAGGGATTTTAGGTTACTCAACTAATTGACCGGCGTTTGTTCAATTTAGGGCAGACCCCAATTAGTCAACTGGTCGATTGTTTGGCCTTTAGGCTGTTGGATGACAGATCTTTGTCGAGCAGTAGAAAATATATATTTATGGCACTCGAGACAGTCTTATTCACGCTCATCTCAGTGAACTAATCCATTGGGTAGGCTGAGACTAATCCATTGCGGAGGATGCAAGGAAACGCCACAGCCCAAGAATAAGGGAAATGTCACAACTCAAGTCTCTCTCCAGAATGTGCTCTCCTGCCAATTTGCACACATTGTTCCGTAACTTCATTCTGTGAACTGCTTGCCTGTTAGTCTATCAATTCCATACACCACCAGTAGTACATTTACCATTAGTTCCCAATCTACAGTGTTTGTTAGGTTACGGTAATCTCTGCTAATGCATTCAATATATTATTCCAGTCTTTTACCAGTTATTGTTGGAGAGGACATGTTTGCAGGGCACACAACCTATGCTACACTTGTGAGAAACAAGTTTTGGTTTATTTCATTACATTTATGAGTTAATGAGGTCAGTGTCTTGTTTGGCACACTCCTGTCAAAGTTGAGTAATCACTTGATTATGCATAGAATTAGGCCTATAGGCTACCTGCCCTGCATGCAATAATGCCCATTTGGGAATCTAATAGTATTTCTGATTGGCTTAACTCACCACCACTAATGAGCTGTGGCGCTTCTCAAAGTAATGTTGTTTTCTTCACCTCAAACAGCAAGCAAACCAAATCCGTTTTACATCTATTGAAAATGACAATAGTTCCTCAATATATTTGAAAATCGCTCCAGCTCGCTCTCCTTCGCTAAAAAAAACGGCATGCTCTCATCCAGTGGAAATGTCATAAAATAGGCCTACCTGATAGCCTACAGCTGCATCTGTCCCGAGCTCTCATCCAGTGGAAATGTCATAAAATAGGCCTACCTGAGCCTAAAGCTGCATCTGTCCCGAGCTCTCATCCAGTGGAAATGTCATAAAATAGGCCTACCTGATAGCCTACAGCTGCATCTGTCCCGAGCTTACTGGCGTGGGAAACATAGGGCCCAGAAGTTAGTTTGCTAGTGAGCTCTGGCAAGACCCAAGTTAATACAATGTTTCAAGTTCGTGGCAGACAGGCCACACCCCTGTGATTTATAGGATATTTATGTTTATCCAGATATTTTATACCTCCAGGCTGCAATGTTTATTTGTTGGCTATTTGTAGGCTAATTTTACATGGTTGGCAATAGAAGTTGCTTTTTAGGTTTGAAATCATAGAAATAGTCGATCGTTATGCCACAGGAGAAAAGTTGCAGATTCCACGTTTTACATATCACCAGCAACTTAATGTCAGAATCTGCAGTCAGCAGGAGGATGGTTTGGGATCAGGCAAGTTTAGCGTAGAAATGTGGCAAATAACTACAATGACCACAATCCATTACTCCTGATCTTTCCTGGATGGGCCAGAGTTGGATACACTGTTGGGCCAGTAACCAAAAGTTTGCTGGTTAAAATCCCAGAGCCGGCAAGGTGGAAAGATCTTGAGCAAGGCAGTTAACCAGCAACAACTGCTCACCGGGCGCCGATGACGTGGATGTCAATTAAGACCCCGCACCGCCCTGGTTCAGAGGGGTTGGATTAAATGCCTAACACATTTTGGTTGAATGCACTCAGTTATGCAACTGACTAGGTATCCCCTTTCACACCTGTTAGGTTCGATAGACTGCATACGTTGCCGCATGAGAAGGAAATGAACACAACGATACGTGGAAAGGATAAGACATACTTTCAAGAACGAGTCAAATGATTGTCAGACAGCTCTGCAGCATAGTTGGGCAGTCTAGCTGAATAGGATGACGACAGACAGTATGGGGAGAACAGATTGTCGTCTGGCTGTTACTGCCTGAGCTCAGATGACTAAGGAATTAAAAGGTCTAATAAAACTAAGTTATATTTTATTATTTCATAGTAAATTCTTGTTTTTCTATGTGGACCTGACAGACAATGGAATACTTTACCTTTTGGTCAATTTATTTCTGGCTTTGGAATTTCCATTAACAGCTTGAATCATTTTAAGGTCAAATAATCGAAACCCATGATTGGTATTTAAACTTTTTTTCTCCCCAATTTTGTGATTAACTGGTAGGTACAGTCTTGTCCGTACGGGCGTTGCAGCGATGGGACTCGGGAGGAGCGAAGTTCGAGAGCCATGCATCCTACTGAACACGACCCCGCCAAGCCGCACTGCTTCGACACCGCTCACTTAAACCAGAAGCCAGCCGTACCCTTGTGTCGGAGGAAACACCGTACAGCTGGCGGCCAAATTCAGCATACATGTGTCCGGCGGCCACAAGGAGTCACTAGAGCGCGATGGGACAAGGACATCCCAGCCGGCCAAACCATCCCCTAACCCGGACGACGCTGGGCCAATTGTGCATCGCATCATGGGATCGAACCCAGATCTGCAGTGACTCCTCTAACACCAATGCGCCACTCGGGAATGATTATCTTTAATAATAGTAGCGAAATCTAACGCAACTCAGCACAACCTGGTCCTGGGGCCCTTGTTAAGGGCAACAGCATCATTAACTCTGCCCAGTAGCTCCCCGGCCAGGAGCCTGAAACTTTGCCTCAAGTGGATTGTCCAGCAATACAATAACCCCAAGCACACATCCACAAAGAAATTGTTAATTGTCCACAAAAATCGCCAAGTTGATCCCTCCTAATGTGTTCTTCAATCTCAGAAAACATTTTAGAAAAAGGCTGTGCCTATTATCCTGGCATGGTGAGTTATTGAAAGGTTTGAAAACAGGGGTCTCAATTTTTACCCCCATCCTTTTTTTTTGGAAAAGGAATTACTTGTTAAACAAAATCTCTTTATCTGAGAAATTGTATAATAATGTGTTTCATCTTGTATTTTTTTTGCTCATCTTTATCAAGGGGACCAATATTTTTAAAATTCTATTTCACCTTTATTTTAACCAGGTAGGCCAGTTGAGAACAAGATCTCATTTGCAACTGTGACCTGGCCAAGATAAAGCAAAGCAGTTTGACACAAACACAGAATTACACATGGGATAAACAAATGTACAGTCAATAACAATATAAAAATCTGTAGAGAGTGTTGGAAATGAAGGAAGGAGGTAAGGCAATAAATAGGCCATAGTGGTAATTACAATTTAGCAATTAACACTGGAGTGATGTGCAGATGATGTGCAAGTAGAAATAATGGTGTGCAAAAGAGCAAAAAAACAATATGGTGATGAGGTAGGTATTTGGATGGACTATTTACAGATTGGCTGTGTACGGCTCCAGTGATAAGCTGCTCTGACAGCTGGTGCTTAATGTTAGTGAGGGAGATATGAGTCTCCAGCTTCAGTGATTTTTGCAATTTGTTCCAGTCATTGGCAGCAGAGAACAGGAAGAAAAAGCAGACAAATGAGGTGTTGGCTTTAGGGATGACCAGTGAGATATACCTGCTGGAGCGCGTGCTACGGGTGGGTGTTATGGTGACCAGTGAGCTGAGAAGGCGGAGGTTACCCTAGCAAAGACATATAGATGACCTGGAGCCAGTGGGTCTGGCGACGAGTATGTAGCGAGGACCAGCCGACGAGAACATACAGGCCGCAGTGGTAGGTAGCATATGGGGCTTTGGTGACAAAACAGGTGGCGCTGTGATGGACTACATCCAATTTGCTGAGTAGAGTGTTGGGGGATATTTTGTAAATGAAGTCGCAGAAGTCAAGGATCGGTAGGATAGTCCGTTTTACGAGGGTATGTTTGGCAGCACGAGTGACGGAGGCTTTGTTGTGAAATAGGAAGCCGATTCTAGATTTAATTTTGGATTGGAAATGCTTAATGTGAGTCTGGATAGAGAGTTTACAGTGTAGCCAGACACCTAGGTATTTGTAGTTGTCCACATATTCTAGGTCAGAACTTAGAATCTAGAGTAGTGATGCTAGTCGGGCGGGCGGGTGTGGGCAGCGAACGATTGAAAAGCAGGCATTTCATTTTACAAGCATGTAAGAGCAGTTGGAGGTCATGGAAGTAGTGTTGTATGGCATTGTAGCTCGTTTGGAGGTTTGTTAACACATTGTTCAAAGAAGGGCCAGATGTATACAGAAGAGGTGCATAGAGGTGTACCAGAGAATCACCCACAGCAAGAGCAACATCATTGATATATACAGAGAAAAGAGTCAGCCCGAGAATCTAACCCTGTGTCACCCCCATAGAGACTGCCAGAGGTCCAGACAACAGGTCCTCCGATGTGAACTCTGAGAAGCAGTTAGCGAACAAGGCGAGACAGTCAGAGAAACCAAGGCTGTTGAGTCTGCCGATAAGAATGCGGTGATTGACAGTCGGAAGCCTTGGCCAGATCAATTTAGACGGCTGCACAGTACTGTCTTTTAATCTATGGCGGTTATGATATCATTTAGGACTTTGAGCGTGGCTGAGGTGCACCAGCTCAGAAACAGGGTAAGTTTGGACCAGACTGTATGTGATGCACTTATGAACCTGAGTTGGCAAAGACTTGCATGGATTTTACTCTCAGCTGCAGAAATAACCCAGGCAGCATCAGAGAGATAAAAACACGGTTAGGCAAAAGGCACGTACTTTCTAACTTACCCCTCCGCACATTCCAGTCTGTCCGGCAGTCTTCCTACTGCCTTTCTCCCAGGGCTCAACATGAGTAACCTAGTGAGAAAATAACATGGTGACTCAAGGATGCAAAAATCATTGTGGCGTTGGTTGGCTGCCTCAAAGTTAAGCAATAAGTGACAAATCTCACCACATGCATAGGTTGATGGCGTTGTATTCTCATGCAATTATTACCGCTCACTAGTCAACATAACTTGACTAGCTAGCTAGTGTTATGTAATCTAACGTTGGATATTTAGCTAGTCGGTCTCGCTAACGTAAGCTAGGTTTGTCTAGAAAGTGTAGTTAACTACTTTAACGTTACTTCCAACACAATATTCCCAATTATCAGCAGTCGACTTAACTATAGGAAACCACCACAACTGGGGATTGTTCTAGCTAAATATAGCTAACACGTTAGCTAACCGCTCAAATGTGTCAACAGAACAGAAACGTGTCCGTTTAGCTGTGGAATTAACATTGAGATAGTTACATACTGACACATTAAAACAAGTTAGGCCAAAGTTAGTTAACGTTACCTGACAATTAATAATTTAGCTAGCCATTTCCCCCTTTAAAAAAAAATTTCAAACCGCTAGCTATGAAGCTAACCAAGGTTAGCTAGCTAACGTTAGCCAGCCTTGTAGCATGGGTCGTTACCTTGAAATAGATCTCATCCACCACCTCATGGTAGGTTTTCAATTCATACAGCTGCACTTTGAAATATGGAGATGAGAGAACGTTGGTGAGGACCATAGGGTTCAGGTTCATAGTCTTTTCGTTGCCCCAGAGAGGCAAGTTGTTGCCATGTTTTCCAGCGTTAGGGCCAATCCTGCTCACGGCCTGTGGTTGCTGTTGGTTCGCGGCGACAGTGTTGTTGGCCATAATGCGAGGATCCCACGCTGTCGATTCAACAATGCGGGAAATTAGCCGCTAACGTTAGCTTTCTTACACAATAGATGCTTCCGACTACAACGCCATTAAAACGCGATATGAAACCTTCAATAGTCACGGTAAATAAACTATTCTCAACAATAACCTAGCGCACGATTTTAGACCGCCAAACCCTACTTTCTATAACTATATGTCTGGCTAGCCGAGGTTCTTCGACAAGAAATGTGCACGTAACAACCGCTGCCAGTAAAAGACAGTAAAACGCAACGACAAACTAACGCCGTGCGCCTTCTTCTTTACGCTTTTATTGCCGGATCGCAACCAACTGACAGCTGCTTACATCGCCACCTACTGTACTGGAGGAGTGTGAGGCCGGTCACGAGCCACTGTATCCATACGACAGGAGGTTGTGACACCTTTAATAGGTGAGGACGGTACACATGGTTTAATGCCATTCCATATACTCCGTTCCAGCCATGAGCCATTCCCGCCTCAGCAGCCTCCACTGATTTATACCACGATATTATTATCTTAAAACTAACCCTGAATTTCTGATGATTTGATAAAATCAAATCATTCCCTACAAACCTCACGACTCCCATCACCCCCACACAAAATGTCACCCACTCCCCATTCCCTTCCAACCTCTCTGACCCTGTCAAACAAACTCTCCCTTTCTACGTCACACATTTCACGAAATAATCATACATGTTCATTTTTTTCCTCTACCATGCAGCCATGACAGGGAAATGTGTCTTCCGCATTTAACCCAACCCTTCTGAATCAGAGGTGCAGGGGGCTGCCATAATCGACATCCACGTCTTCAGAGCCCGGAGAAGAACTGCCTCGCTCAGGGGCAGAACGACAGAGTTTTACCTTGTCAGCTCGGGGATTCGAGCCATCATCCTCTTTAACAATTTCCACACATCCCCCAATTGTTTCCCTTCCTATAGAAGAACAGAATTCCCGCTGTGCACCTTTCTTTGCATTCTTAATGACTTTCCAAGCCAACGCTATCTTTCTCTGAAAGACTATCATCAAATGTAAAATTATTCTTGAAAGTTTTAAAAGCATTTTCACGATCAGGGAAACCAGTTCCCTTTTCTGGAAACATTCGTCAAAGTCTATGCTGAACCTAACTGGGAAATGATTCATGCCAATCTTCACATCCCATTCACAATACCAGAAATGGAGGAGGACGTCAATGTACGATCGAAACATGACGATGTACCTCTAGTCATATTTACCCATGTCCCCCGACTATAATTTAGACAAACTAGTCCCCTCCGCTCCATGAAATCTTCAGCTATTAAACCATTGGCATCCGTGGCAGTGCTACCTCACAAGCTGATACGCGCATTGAAATCTACACACCATATCTCCTTATCACCTGAACTGGATTTCTCAACTGTGTCTAATTCACACACATAATTGGGTTTACAAGGATTACAGTAATTAAACAACGTGATAACACCCCCTTCTCTACACATCTCCACCGTCACACAAATCATGTTCTTTGAAACCATTAATCACTCTGTGCTACACCTTCTTTGGTAAATGTAGCACACCCACCACCCGAGCACTCTATCACTTCTCAGATATAAACCCAGGTATAATATAATCGAATTGAGGTTTAAACCATGTTTCCTGTATACACATCACGCCTGGTAAAACATCTAAATCATGTATATGAACAAAAATATTACTGAGTTACAGTTCATAAGGAAATCTGTAAATTTAAATAAATTCATTAGGCCCATAATACAAATACAAAAATTGGGTTCAGCATCCCAATACCAATCCAGTGCAGCAGCTGTCGGAGCTAGTAACACGAGCATTCTGCTGCTCTGTCGGAGCTAGTAACACGAGCATTCTGCTGCTCTGTCGGAGCTAGTAACACGAGCATTCTGCTGCTCTGTCGGAGCTAGTAACACGAGCATTCTGCTGCTCTGTCGGAGCTAGTAACACGAGCATTCTGCTGCTCTGTCGAGCTAGTAACACGAGCATTCTGCTGCTCTGTCGGAGCTAGTAACACGTGCATTCTGCTGCTCTGTCGGAGCTAGTAACACGAGCATTCTGCTGCTCTGTCGGAGCTAGTAACACGAGCATTCTGCTGCTCTGTCGGAGCTAGTAACACGAGCATTCTGCTGCTCTGTCGGAGCTAGTAACACGAGCATTCTGCTGCTCTGTCGGAGCTAGTAACACGAGCATTCTGCTGCTCTGTCGGAGCTAGTAACACGAGCATTCTGCTGCTCTGTCGGAGCTAGTAACACGAGCATTCTGCTGCTCTGTCGGAGCTAGTAACACGAGCATTCTGCTGCTCTGTCGGAGCTAGTAACACGAGCATTCTGCTGCTCTGTCGGAGCTAGTAACACGAGCATTCTGCTGCTCTGTCGGAGCTAGTAACACGAGCATTCTGCTGCTCTGTCGGAGCTAGTAACACGAGCATTCTGCTGCTCTGTCGGAGCTAGTAACACGAGCATTCTGCTGCTCTGTCGGAGCTAGTAACACGAGCATTCTGCTGCTCTGTCGGAGCTAGTAACACGAGCATTCTGCTGCTCTGTCGGAGCTAGTAACACGAGCATTCTGCTGCTCTGTCGGAGCTAGTAACACGAGCATTCTGCTGCTCTGTCGGAGCTAGTAACACGAGCATTCTGCTGCTCTGTCGGAGCTAGTAACACAAGCATTCTGCTGCTCTGTCGGAGCTAGTAGCACAAGCACTTCACCTACTAGAACATTGCAAATCTGTGAACACAATCAATAAACTTTAATTTGATTTTTTTTGTAGCTGGGAAGGAAGAGTAGGCAACAGTTTAGCAGAGGAAAGACAAAAAACAACTATTGAGCAAAAAAAAACCATTGTTTACTAAATAAATGGAATTGTTTGATTAAGATGTTGTATTGTCACATACACTGGATACGTGCAAGGAAATGATTTTTTATTCTTTTACAGAGTACTTTACAGTACAACAGCATGTGTTTGTGAATTGGGATACAGTATTGAAATAACCATCTTCCAACATTTAAAAAATTAAACAATGTGGAACCAGCACTTGCAACATCAATCTACAGAAATAACCAGAAAAGCAACTAACAAAGTAGTACACCAACATCATAAAGACATGCTATAAAAAGGTTTCATTGTGGTAAAATAGACAAATAAGAAAAAGTCATTAAAAATTTAACATTATGAAAATCAGAATAATTTTTTTTTCTCTTCTCTAATCTGTATTCATACCGATAAAATGCAGACAGTATCAACATACACAAATACAACAACTGGTCTGCTAATTGAATGTGAGGTTGAATGAGGTAACACTTACCATACTGCATCATGGACATAAACTCCACAAACAATATTTCAACAAGGCACTAAACAAAAAGGTCACATTTGGCCTTGCAGATGCTTGTCAGAACTCTAGCATCCTGGTTTGATCACTGTACTTGACTGACTCCATCTTTCCTTGAATGAACCTAACCGGGCCCCACTTTCCACAAGCAAAATATCAACAAAAGGTTCACTGTCCCCAAATCAGTTCTCCCTCCTACTTACTACTACAGAATCAAAAGAAGCTTTCTGAATAGAATAAACATCTGATTTGATGTCTGGACAAGGAGGCCTCTCCAAATACTTCCAAATACAATTTTGTAAATCAAAGCAAGTGAACTGTTGTCAATATTGGGATCATATTGAAGCTACTATATAACCGTTTTGCTGAGGATTCAATACCTAAACACCAACCTACATGTCTGTCTAGTAACTAATTCAGTTACAAGGACATAGTCAACTCCTTCTGATGTTAACACTCCTCCTCCTCCTCTCATCACTTCATCATAAAGGAGCCAAGCAGCAACTCCATCTGATGTTAACACTCCTCCTCTCATCACTTCATCATAAAGGAGCCAAGCAGCAACTCCATCTGATGTTAACACTCTTCCCCCCTCTCACCATATGTAATTCCGCTGCTTATAGAGCCTTAATTCACTGCTCGAGTCTTCATGTATAGCTGAACATACTGTCAGTTCCTCTTTGTTCACACGACAGAATCAGGCACCTGTAGGTCGATGACATCACACAACCTGTGTGTGTATAGTTCTTTAGTCAGTTTTAAGGTCATTGTGGGAAATTATCACATTTTGTCAGTTAAAACACCTGTATGCGCACGTGTGGAACACTACACATTTGTTACATTTTTCATTCGTTGATAAACTGATCATTCCCTATACTTTCAATGCATTTTTTATTCGTTGATAAACTGATCACTCCCTATACTTTCAATGCATTTTTCCGCAAAAGGTAGGTAAACTGTTGCACCAAAAAAATAGCTGGGTCAACTTTGTTGACTTGCGTTTATCCTCCATTACACCCCCTGCACATTTTACAAGGTGAACATGTCAAGCAGCAACATACAACTGTAAATTACAACATGCCTCCCAGAGTAATAACCTAGAACCATTTGACTTCTGTAAAAAAATCACAAGCCCTTTTTGTTGTAAGGGCACAATATTCTCCTACCTATCTAAAATGTTGCATAAGGCCTGCAGGATTGAACCACTACCCCCTCTGGGTAGAGAGAACATTATACTGCTCCACTCTAGTCCATACAGTGCATTCGGAAATCATTCAGACCCCATGACGTTTTAGACTGTTACATTACAGCCTTACTCTAAAATTGATTAAATCGTTTTTTCCCCTCATCAATCTACACACAATATCCCATAATGACAAATATATTTACATAAGTATTCAGACCCTTTGTTGAAGGACCTTTCGCAGCAATTACAGCCTCGCGTCTTCTTGGGTATGACACAACAAACTTGGCACACCTGTATTTGTGGAGTTTGTGGTTTCTCCCATTCTTCTCAGCAGATCCTCTCAAGCGATATCAGGTTGGATTGGGAGAGTCGCTGCACAGCTATTTTCAGGACTCTCCAGAGATGTTCGATTGGGTTCAAGTCCGGGCTCTGGCTGGGCCACTCAAGAACATTCAGAGACTTGTTCCGAAGCCACTCCTGGGTTGTCTTGGCTGTGTGCTTAGGGTCGTTGTCCTGTTGGAAGGTGAACCTTCACCCCAGTCTGAGGTCTGGAGCAGGTTTTCATGAAGGATCACTGTACTTTTCTCCGTTTATCTTTCCCTCGATTCTGACTCGTCTCCCAGTCCCTGCTGCTGAAAAACATCCCCACAGCATGATGCTGCCACCACCACCATGCTTCACCGTAGGGATGGTGCCAGATTTCCTCCAGACGTGACGCTTGGCATTCCGGCCAAGGAGTTCAATCTTGGTTTCATCAGACCAGAGAATCTTGTTTCTCATTGTCTGAGAGTCCTTTTGGTGCATTTTGGCAAACTCCAAGCGGGCTGTCATATGCGTTTTACTGAGAAGCATTCTTCTGTCTGGCCACTTCACCACAAAGGGGGAGTCTGGCCCTTCTCTCCGATTGCTCAGTTGGCCAGGGAGGACAGCTCTAGGAAGAGTCTTGGCGGTTCCAAACTTCTTCCATTGAAGAATGATGGAGGCCACTGTGTTCTTGAGGACCTTCAATGCTGCAGACATCTTCTGGTTCCCTTCCCCAGATCTGTGCCTCGACACAATCCTGTCTCTGAGCTCTACGGACAATCCTTTCGACCTCACGGCTTGGTTTTATGATCTGACATGCACGGTCAACTGTGGGACCTTATATAGACAGGTGTGTGCCTTTCCAAATCATGTCCAATTGAATTTACCACAGGTGGACCAACCAAGTTCTATAAATATCTCAAGGATGATAAATGGAAACAGGATGCACCTGAGCTTAAGTTCGAGTCTCATAGCAAAGGTCATGACTTTTTCTCCCCAATTTCTTGGTATCCAATTGGTAGTTACAGTCATGTCTCATCGCTGCAACTTCCGTACGGACTCGGGAGAGGCGAAGTTCGAGAACTGTGCGGCCTCCGAAACACAATCCAACCAAGCCGCACTGCTTCTTGACACAATGCCCACTTAAACCGGAAGCCAGCCACACCAATGTGTCAGAGTGCGCATTGGGACAAAGACATCCCTGCCGGCGAACCCTCCCCTAACCCGGACGACGCTGGACCAAGTGTGCGCCGCCCCGTGGGTCTCCCGGTCACGGTCGGCTGCGACAGAGCCTGGACTCGAACCCAGAATCTCTAGTGGCACAGCGCCTTAGACCACTGGACCACTCGGGAGGCCAGGGTATGAATATTTAAGGTATTAAGTAGGTAAGGTTTTTCTGTTTTTTAAAAACCTGTTGTTTTCACTGTCATTATGGGGTATTGCTTGTAGATTGATGAGGAAAACATGTAATTTAATATATTTTAGAATATAACATGTGGGAAAGGAAAGGGTCTGAACACTGTATATCCTCCTCTTTCTTCTCAAAAACAAGTTGACATGAACCTCAGGTCACCTTCTTCCTTTAACACTAGGGGAAGCAGTCTCACATGTCCGCTCCCCTGGGGGCTAGCGTTTGATCACCACCTGCTCGTAGGGCCCAGCCCCAACCCTGAAAGAGGACACCAGACACATGTTATCTCACCAACAAGTGAAAGGGCATTACTGAACACTCTTCACAACCAACAAACAGTCTATCAATCAAATATTCCTTAACTAGCGATTGGCCCTTGTGCAGTTAAAAAAGGTGACAGTGGCTGTTGTGTCATTCTATTTCTGATGCATTAGGTAATGATGTCACCAACCTGGTGTGTTGGCTGCCCAGCGCCGTGCTTCCACCAGGACCAACAAACAGCTTGAGCCCCTCCTCTGTAACACACAAAAACAAGTAAGTTACTGTCAATCAACGCAAGGTCGCAGCGCTGCAAAAATGGCTTAGGAACCAACAATGAGCCATCTAAAAATAAGTGGTTATTGACAAGAGTGTTATTCACAATGAGAAAGACGCATGGCATAGAGCTTTAGCAGCAAAGAACGAGAAATGTGTTACTTGAAAATGGCAAATATAGTATATCTGTTAGCCCATTAGTCTAATCCATGTCTAAACCAGGGGAGGGGGGGTTCTACTAAACTATAATGAATTGTTTTAAGAAGGTCATACCAAGGATCATTTTACTATTTGATTTCAAATTTTAAGACCCCTTGTTGTATTGAAAAAAAAAAAGACAATTATTTAATGGAAAATCTGATTTGGCCTTACTGCCCATACAAACGCATTGAATAACAGATTCACTACAACATCAAATTGATCAGAAATACAGTGTAGACATTGTTAATGTTGTAAATGACTATTGTAGCTGGAAACGGCTGATTTTTTATGGAATATCTACATAGGCGTACAGAGGCCCGTTGTGTTAGCTAATCCAAGTTTATCATTTTAAAAGGCTAATTGATCATTAGAAAACCCCTTTGCAATTATGTTAGCACAGCTGAAAACTGTTGTGCATTCAAGTTTTTTAGCAAGCGTCTATGACAAATCGGGACATGTCGTTTCACTGAGCAGCCATTACGAACAGAGGCTGTAAAGCAGTGATCACTAAGGTCATTACAGAAAACACCAGACTGATATCTATCAGGATTATTTGTGAGGGTGACATCAAGGAGAGTCGCCTTTTCTGGGTGTTTGGAGTCATACCTTGTGGGATTGGTAATAATCTGGGAGAGATTTAGGGAGTCCCATTGCTTTAGGACTTGGTTAGGTGGTTTAAGCATGTCCCAGTTTAGGTCACCAAGCAGAACAAATTCAGACTTAGTGTAAGGGACCAGGAGAGAGCTTAGGGCAGGTTGGGTACAGGCCGGTGCTAATGGTGGACGATAACACTCAGCAACAGTCAACAAAGAGCTATTTGAAAGTTTAATGCTTAAAACCAGCAAATCAAACTGGTTGGGGGCAGACTTGGTGGAGACAACCGAGCACTGAAGGTGATCCTTGGTAAAGACTGCCAATCCCCCACGGAGCTAAGCCTAACCCTATCCCTCTGAACTAAAGCCAGGGCTTGTGAGTGTACCCTCAGTGCTGGAGTCCAGTAGGCCGTGGCTGAAGTCCTGGCTCTGGAGGATCTTATCCACAACGTCGTCCGCATCCACCCGGGTAGCATCCACTCTCTTCAGCTGAGACTCCACTGAGTTCTGCTTCATCAGATGCCTAAGGCACACACACACACGTAAGGAAAAAAGCATTGGTGGATGAGATGGAAAGAAGGACTCCTGTTGATTACATTGCGATACTTATCTCGGACCTTTCAACAAAGTATGTGAATATTACCTGCTCAGTCTCTCGGAGGCAGAGCTCTTTGCGGGGGTGGGGGGATATTCAGGCACGGGGAAGTAGGCACAGGTGACAGAGACCGGGGGTGTAGAGCGGGCCTCCTTCTCCCCCCTCTCAGTCCCCCGGTCCTCTCTGGGTTCAAGAATGCTGGCAATACCCGTCGAGGCGGAGCCTGCTGAGGGGTTCCTCTTGTGCGTGAGCTCTGATAGGCTGGAAGAGCGCGAGTGACCTGTGCTGTAGCCTATGGGGAATGAGATGGTAATGTTACCCTCCAGACAACAGAGACACAGATTTCAAAACAAGAACCATAACTTTGACAGCAAGCTTATAGCTTTTCAGAAATTCATGCCTACTGTTCATATCTTATTTAGTTCATGACACAAGTCATAGCCTTTTCTCATCCACATTTGGTTCAGACCTACCTGAGACTTTGGACTGTTGGCTGGCGTAGCTGGACGTTCTGGAATGGCCACATGCTCCCAGTTCATCAGGAAACGACGCACACTTTCCTGGGGCCTCTGAGCCGGAGAGAACAGCAGTACAATATTTGGACAATGTCAATACACAACATTAGCACTAATGATTACTGATTAACAGGGTTTAATTCTGCAATCAAAGTGGTATGTGTACAGAGCCGGCGGGAGGTATGTGTGTGTGTGTGTGTAGTGTACCTGGGACGGGGAGGCAGGGTGTTGGTGTGTGTGTGTCCCCTCCCTTCCTGTCTTCGTGGAGACACTCTGCCTCAGCCTGCTGGAGGCCCAGTTTCATGGCCGTGGACGGTGGCCTGCAGGGACATTGTCAGCCACATCAACTGCTTTCACTGACCCAATCAGCTGCTTTACAAACAACACCATCTGTTCCAAACCCACTACTCCCTACCATGCATGGTTGTTGATTGGTTTGAGTCTTTGGTCCAAATGGTTATTTCAAAGTCAGTGGCTGAATTGAATACATGTTACTGTAACATCTAAAGCCATAATGGCATAGCCATTTAAAGCCATTTTTTTGTGAATGCAAAGTTCTTCTGTGGAACTGGAACATGTGAGTCATATCCTATCAGAAGTGCTGATCTGTTAGTGATTTTATGAGCTGTATATCAGGTTGCCGGAGCTTCACGTTCATCTTTAATAACCCCACTTTCACAACACAGGAAACCACCAGGTCTCACTTCTTTTATTTCTTAGATGAACGGGTCTAACTCAAGGTTGGAGAGGGGGTGGACTCACATTACATACCAGAGACCAAATGATATACAAGAGACAGAGACCGTGAAAGTGAGGGAGAATAAAAGAGTGGGAGAGACATTAAAAGAGAGACACTGGAAGGAGACAAAGTTAGTCAAAGGACCAGTGCAGTCAAAATTATGTTCTTGCTGATAGAAACTAACACTGTAAAAGTGTGAGAGAAAATGTATCAGTGTTATTTCCTGATTGTATTTTCAACCAGCAACTATCTACACAGGACCTTCTAATTCAGCCTGTTTGCACGGGCGGAAGTTTCAGTTTGCCACCACATCAAATCTTATGTCACATGCGCTGAATACAACAGGAGTAGACCTCACAGTGAAGCGCTGAATACAACAGGTATAGACCTCACAGTGAAGCGCTGAATACAACAGGTGTAGTAGACCTCACAGTGAAACGCTGAATACAACAGGTGTAGTAGACCTCACAGTGAAGCGCTGAATACAACAGGTGTAGACCTCAAAGTGAAACGCTGACTACAACAGGTGTAGACCTCACAGTGAAGCGCTGAATACAACAGGTGTAGTAGACCTCACAGTGAAGCGCTGAATACAACAGGTGTAGTAGACCTCACAGTGAAACGCTGACTACAACAGGTGTAGACCTCACAGTGAAACGCTGACTACAACAGGTGTAGACCTCACTGTGAAGCGCTGAATACAACAGGTGTAGTAGACCTCACAGTGAAGCGCTGAATACAACAGGTGTAGACCTCACAGTGAAGCGCTGAATACAACAGGTGTAGACCTCACAGTGAAGCGCTGAATACAACAGGTGTAGACCTCACAGTGAAGCGCTGAATACAACAGGTGTAGACCTCACAGTGAAGAGCTGAATACAACAGGTGTAGACCTCACAGTGAAGCGCTGAATACAACAGGTGTAGACCTCACAGTGAAACGCTGAATACAACAGGTGTAGACCTCACAGTGAAGCGCTGAATACAACAGGTGTAGACCTCACAGTGAAGCGCTGAATACAACAGGTGTAGACCTCACAGTGAAGCGCTGAATACAACAGGTGTAGACCTCACAGTGAAGCGCTGAATACAACAGGTGTAGACCTCACAGTGAAGCGCTGAATACAACAGGTGTAGACCTCACAGTGAAGCGCTGAATACAACAGGTGTAGACCTCACTGTGAAATGCTGAATACAACAGGTGTAGACCTCACTGTGAAATGCTGAATACAACAGGTGTAGACCTCACTGTGAAGCGCTGAATACAACAGGTGTAGACCTCACAGTGAAGCGCTGAATACAACAGGTGTAGTAGACCTCACAGTGAAACGCTGACTACAACAGGTGTAGACCTCACTGTGAAGCGCTGAATACAACAGGTGTAGACCTCACTGTGAAATGCTGAATACAACAGGTGTAGACCTCACTGTGAAATTCTTACTTACACGCCCCTAACCAACAATGCAGTTTTAACAAAAATACGTGTCAAGTAAAGAAATAGCACAGCAGTGAAATAACACTTGTGAGGCTATATACAGGCAGAGTCAATGTGCACCGTGTGGTAAATTGGTTAATGATAGACCAATAAAGATGATTTATTATTATTATTAGGATCCCCATTAGTCGACGCCAATGGCGACAGCTAGTCTTACTGGTGTCCGACATAACAAAAAATACATTACATACAAATTACTTTAAATCTAGCTGTTATTGGCACATTTGTAAGTTTCCCCTTCCCTTCTACAGAGCTCTTACAATACTCCCAACACACACACACACATTGTGTGTGAGACACATTCTGTAGGAGGAAAGCTCAGTAAAAGACAGACACACTCTGTGGGGGACACCGAGGAACACTGAGGCACACTAGCACTTCATGATTGCATGAAAGCTTTCTCCCAGAATCTCTCCACTGTGTCATCAGAGGCATTGGCCAAGGCAACCCTCCCACACTCCCTGCATTAGTGAGGACTGATTCTAAGTCTATTTTCACCCCCTCCTCCATAGTAAAATATAAAGGCTCTGTAAACGTTATTCGGTTTCCTCCACTGTGGGATTCAGACAATAGAGTGACGTGTCCCGAGAGAGAGCACTGGGGTGGTGCAGTAGAGTGTGATTCAGTGTGTGTGTTTGTTTACGAGGGTGTCCAAAGTAAAGGCGCTGCCAGGAGTGTGTGGGCACGTCATGCTCAAATCAGTCCTTCCTAACAGACAGAATCTGTGAGGAAGTTCTCTTATCATATTGAAACAATGTAATTCTTGCTATTCATTTTCAACGGCAGAAGTTGGTTCGATTTGAGTCCACAAGTATAACTTGACTTCAAATTGTTCATGTGCTGCTGAGGAAACTGTGCCAATGCTTGAACTTTTGTAAACACGGGACGGTAATTAACCCCCTGTGTTTCTGTGACTCTGTTTCATAAAGCCACAGCGATAGCAGCCGTGTCTGGATGTACTCAGAGACAGGATGCTGAATGCATATGTAGGTTGGTGGTTTGCTCTGTGGTCTGGCCAGATGCAGACTTCTGTCTGTCGGTCTGTCACATCAATGTTTCCTACATACCTTTACTGAATAATGGGCCAAAACTGTATTCATTTCCGATAAGCTAATCCTGCAGTTGTACCACTGATCCAAAATCAGTGAAGTACAAAAAAAAGTTCTGATGCAACCCACCAGAAGGGTTGAACAAAAACGGCAATGAAAGGTGCACTTACGTTTTAAAGCAGGGGTCCCCAGACATGAGCAGTGTACTAATGACAACCTGTGACAGAGGTGACAAAAACAATGTTAGCCAAAAAAAAGCATCCACAGGCCCTATGAAATAGGATGAAGTGATCCTAGACCTGTGTCGAAGTACAAATTCTACCCGAAGCATGTACAGTATACATTCATGACACAGCTACTTCTCCAATATCACAGAGGTGCCGGTCGTCACGTACATGTTAGAGCAGTTGCATCATTAGAATACCTAATCCTGAATGGAGACTAGGGGGCGGAGGAGGGTGATAGCTAACCATGTGCTTACTCCCAATGTGTGCCAATACTTGGGTATGTTGGCTATGACCCAATACTCTCACATGGTTCCCTTCCTGGTCTCCTCTCCCTCATGAACACTCATTAGTAAGACTGGATAGCTGACGTTGTGTAGGCTAATCCGTGTATTTCTTTCATCTATCCAGTCCTTTAAGAGCAGTAATCCCTGTGTAGACAAGTAGGTCTCCTCATTCTAGAGTGATAGGACAGAGCCAAGTGGACTAGGGCAGAGGAGGACAGACTCCAGTGTCATACACACGTCCTATACAGTAGATGTTTTGGAGGCCTGTCTAACTGTACCGAAGTGTACCTTGAGTATAGAGTTGTCCTGTCTGCAGTTCTTGGTGTCGTAACCCTCTAGTAGACATCGGCGCGTCGTTCTGCCAGAGCCAGCAAACTCTGACAGGTTCAGGTCAGCAAAACCCAGCTGCAGAATAGAGAGATCTTTTCAGGTTTATGGTAACCACTTTTCAACAGAGCCTCAGTTCCATAGAGTTCTAATACAGAGCACTCTGTTTCTAACAATCACATCTGTAAGAAGCTATTGTAGTGGTCTTTAACCATTACATTCGTCAGCCGGTGATTGTCAAGCAAATAACTCCTGGTAATTGACCGTTAACACATTTAGCACCTCCTGGTTTCCACGCATAGCCTACTGATGTAGACCTTTGGAACATCTACATTTAAAAAAAGTCTAGTACATCCATGTAATATAGCCTACACCTTCACAATAAATCCAATTTTTATTTTAGGTCTAAAGAAGCATGATAAAAAAAACGTACAGAATAGTATACTCGTCAGTTGTCCTTTTGTTAGGTTCTGATGTGGCTATGCCAAATCTGTGGGCTATACTAGTTATATATTAAGCAAGACTTGCTTACAATTCTGTGGCATTATTTTATGTCATTTTATAGTTTAAAGAATACAATTGAACAAATCTGAAAAAAATAAACATTTTCCCCAAACGATTTGAGGGAGTGCGCACATGCGGCTATTCTGTGTTGAGCGGTTAACAAAGAAATAGATCATTAATAACTCTAAATTAAGCATATAGGAGAAACTTTAGTTGTTCTACAAATGTTAGGCTCTATGTTTAGATTTTTAATACATTGTAAGGCTGCATGATGAGACTAATGATTTGAAAAAAGTAGCTTGAAAGGCATGAGCTCTGCTTTGTTTCTTTGTGCTGTACACACTTCATTAGTCTCATTCACAATTTGACGAGCACTTGATAATGCCTCAAATTATCACGGTGGCATCCCCTTGGTGTGGCCGTAACGCAACCTAAAAACAAAACAAAACTCCATGCCTTTTGCGGCTAGTGGCCGTTGTGCCCTTGGCCCGGAGTGCTGCGTTGTGCTCTTCACCCCGTGCACTGCGCGCTCCGAATAGCCTCTCACTCACATCTCCATCACGTGATCAGGTCTTTCTCACAGGCTACAAGTGAAGACAGACACATCGGGAAGGTAACTGCGCACGTCCTTATCCAATTCCGAGGTGCATATTGAAGATATTGGAAAAACTGTCCACATTTACTTTGTTAGCCAACAAGTTGAGTAGGCCTAACGAATAGCAAAAGCCCTAGCCTATGTCAATCTACTATCACCATAGTACAAAAGTTTACCTATTCTGTGAGAGAAATAAATATTCCTAACAGTCTGGGGACAGTTGTGGGATGCAATAAATCCCAAATTAATACAACCACTAGCATTAAAAACAACTTTTTTACACAATGTGGCTGATGCAACAGATCAGAACACTAGCTTAAAATGATAAATGATTATGCTATTTCTTCATATTATAAGCGCAGCAATGCGCACATGGCACTAGCCATGCTGTTGTAGGGGTCTGTCTAACCCAGCTGTAGTTAGTAGTGGTCAGTGTCTCTTTCTTAAAAGAGCGCAAATGTTCTATTAGCGGGAAAACACCATTATCAAAAATGACAGCAAATGCGATTATTATGCATGTAATGATATATCATTCACACTTGATAGGCTAATATCGTCACTCAGACTATTCTTGATTTAATCTTGTCCTAAATAATATGTGTGAAATTTGTTTTGATTTAGAACGGACCATTATCATGTACCTGTCTCGAAACAAGGGCAGCGTGAAAAAAATGCACGTCATCTATGCACTTAAATAGTGCATAGTGGACTCTTTTCCCCTGGTTCATTTTCATACCAGCCAGGTAGGCTATGATACTGTTGTTAAGAAAAGCAATGTGCTTCATATTAGGAAAGTTGAGAAATAAATATATTAGGCCTAGTCTATAGAAAGCCGATGGGAGCCTCCTCTATTTAGTAGAGGCCATCACTGTTTTCTAATGCAATTGCATAGCCTATTGAAAAGTTGCACAACGTGCTCATGAACTATCATGAAGTGTTTGATTAGATTTTCCATGACATTTGCATTGATGTCAGAGTGATTAGAGGGACAATAGAGTGCTGAGTACCAGGCAGTTATTAAGTTTGGTAGGCTACTAATGACCACCAGCAGCATCAGAGCCAAGTCTAAGTCCAAAAGGCTCCTTAACAGCTTCTACCCCCCCCAAGCCACAAGACTGCTGAACAATTAATCACATGGCCACCCAGACTGTTTACATTGACATCCCCCCCTCCCTTTTTTTTTTTACACTGCTGCTACTCGCTGTTTGTTATCTATAGTATGCATAGTTACTTCACAAATGACCTCAACTAACCTGTACCCCCGCACATTGACTCGGTACCGGTACCCCTGTAATAGCCTCCCTATCGTTATGTCATTTTCTTGTGTTACTGACAAGTGATGGCCGGTGTGGCAGTAATACGGCAACAGCCCTACTTTCAATGTACTTCCCTTTTAAGAATGAGTCATGTGGTCGTGACGTCATTCTTTAGTTATTGCCATATAAGGATTAATGACTGCTTAAGGACAGATAAGTGTTAAACAGCAATCAGTAACCAAAGACGGAAGTTCGCAGTAACAGGCAAACTATCCTCTTTAACCTCACCTTTACTGACAAGGGACAAGTTACTTTCAGGCGGTGAATGACTAACTATCATTTGCATTATGATAAGAATGTTCTGTTGTGTACTTACTTTAAAATGTCAGCATGCCAAGATGGTCATTGACTGAATTCAAAAGCAAAAAGATTACCTTGGCAAAGGTCTTTCCACCCTTCATTTCCTAAAATGATGAAAAAAATGTTATCCATCAAACAAACAATCCTTGTGTGCAACAAGTACATCTCCACTTCGATCTCAAAACACAGATTTTGTAGCAATAGTCTTAACAGTGATTGACATCTTGACAGCCTGTAGTTGTAGACATATTTTAGCAGTAGACCTATTAGTATACCTACCAGTAGTATACCTATTCTTGTCATCAATTGACCTTGACACAGCATTCACATAACTTTGGCAGCATTGTTGTAGTGAGTGAGTCCTGTACCTTGCGCACAGACACCCGACACACACAGGGGTCCAGTACTCCTGTCCCAGCGTTGGCACTCATCTTACACAGGAAAGAGAACCTCTTCCTCCAGCGCACACAGTTAGCCTGGACCTGCTCCCTGGAGAAGACAAAGTTAGTAGCAGTACAGTCAACAACAAAAACCAGAACTGTGTGACAGTTGATTGGAATGTTTAGGTACAGTACACATTCATCCCGTGATCTGATTAATGGCTAAGATAAATCTAGGCTGTCAACAAAGAACACAGTCAATGAGAAGATCCTGTGTGCGAGAGATGAGACATGGAACATAAAAGCCTTGAAGTAAAAATAACAAACTTCCCCATGCTCTTTCCCTTCCTATGGATTAGTTTCCCATAAATAGATGTAGGCTAGGCTAAGTGAATTATAGATTTTGAAATGTGATGGCAGTGTTCTGCGCCTCTGGCCCCTCAGTGACAGATGTAGGCTCCGGGAATGAAGAACACTATGCATTGGCTCTTTAGAGCCAGTGATATGCAAGGTGCTTCAGCATTAAAAACTGAGTTGTATTCACGCATGACTATTTCGCTTTGGATAAAAGCATCTGCTGAATGGCATATATATGTACCATTCAGAAATATGGACACCGACTCATTCAAAGGTTTTTTTGATTTGTACTATTTTCGACATTGTAGAATAATAGTGAAAACAAATATATTAAATAACATATATGTAATCATGTAGTAACCAGAAAAAGTGCTAAACCAATCAAAATATATTTTAGAGTCTTCAAAGTAGCCACTCTTTCCCTTGATTACAGCTTTGCACACTCTTGGCATTCTCTCAACCAGCTTCACCTGGAATGCTTTTCCGACAGTCTTGAAGGAGTTCCCACATAATGCTGAGCACTTGTTGGCTGCTTTTCCTTCACTCTGCAGTCCAACTCATCCCAAACCATCTCAATTGGGTTGAGGTCAGGTGATTGTGGATGCCAGGTCATCTGATGCAGCACTCCATCACTCCCCTTCTTGGTAAAATAGCCCTTACACAGCCTGGAGGTTTGTTTTGGGTCATTGTCTATTGAAAAACATTGATAGTCCCACTAAGTGCAAATCAGATGGGATGGCGTATCGCTGCAGAATGCTGTGGTAGTCATGCTGGTTATTAAGTGTGCCTTGAATTCTAAATAAATCACAGACAGTGTCACCAGCAAAGCACCCCCACACCTCCTCCTCCTCCATGCATCGCGGTGGGAACCACACACGCGTAGATCATCTGTTCACCTACTTTGCATCTCACAAAGATATGGCGGATGGAACCTAAAATCTCACATTTGGCCTCATGAGACCAAAGGACAGATTTCCACCGGTCTAACATCCTTTGCTTGTAGTTCTTGGCCCAAGCAAGTCTTTTCATCTTATTGGTGTCCTTTAGTAGTGGTTTCTTAGTAGTAATTCAACCACGAAGGCCTGATTCATGCAGTTTCCTCCGTACAGTTGATGTTGAGATTTGTCTGTTACTTGAACTCTGAAGCATTTATTTGGGCTGCAATTTGAGGTGCAGTTAACTCTAATGAACTTATCCTCTGCAACAGAGGACACTCTGGGTCTTCCTTTCTTGTGGCGGTCCTCATGAGAGCCAGTTTCATTAGCGCTTGATGTTTTTTGCAACTGCACTTGAAGAAACTTAACATTTTCTGGATTGACTGACCTTCATGTCTTAAAAGTAATGATGGGACTGTCAATTCTCATCTCCACAGAGGAACTCTGGAGCTCTGTCAGAGTGACCATCAGGTTCTTGGTCACCTCCCTGACCAAAGACCTTCTCCCCCAATTGCTCAGTTTGGCCGGGCAGCCAGCTCTAGGAAGAGTTTTGGGGGTTCCAAACTTCCATTTAAGAACGATGGAGGCCACTTTGTTCTTGGGGACCTTCAATGTTCAATGAAAGGTTTTGGTACTCTTCCCCAGATCTGTGCCTGACATGATCCTGTCTTGGAGCTCTATGGACAATTCCTTCGACCTCATGGCTTGGTATTTGCTCTTACATGCACTGTCAACTGTGGGACCTTATATAGACAGGTGTGTGGCATTCCTAATTATATGCAATCAATTGAATTTACCACAAGTGGACTCCAATCAAGTTGAAGAAACATCTCAAGGATGATCAATGGAAACAGGATGCACCTGAGCTCAATTTCGAGTCTCATAGCAAAGGGTCTGAATACTTATGTAAATAAGGTACTTCTGTTTGAACTTCTAAAAACCTGTTTTCACTTGGTCATTATGGGGTAAGAATATTATTTTATAGTCCATTTTAGAATAAGGCTGTAACGTAACAAAAGTCAAGGTGTCTGAATACTTTCAGAATTCACACACACACAAAATTCTCAACTGGGTAACGGTTAGACTTCCCTCATAGAACATTAGAGAGAGTTCAAGGAGCGGTCGAACAGACATCGGCTGTCGACCAAAGCAGACAGGTATTCAAGTAAAAAGGCTTTTAAATAATCACGTCACTCAGTGCTGCCTTCTCCATTCTTTCAACTCAATCACACATTCAGTGACTGAGGAGGCTGATGGCCTGTCGGTGTGCGTGTTCCAATGAGCCTAAGGAAACTTATCATATTAATAGAGCAGAAAAAAACATTTCTCTAACAAGATACTCAACCAAAACCTCTTCACGGGTTAAAAATAACAAGACAATGGCCTGAGTCATGGCTATGTACAGTATGGTACATTTACATAATTGGACAAATGCAGGTAGTTCCTCTGGGAATGCCAACCGAGGCGAACATTAACTGGAGCACGTGCTCCAGTTGTGTCCACTACTTTCCAGTGACTGACTCATTTAAGTGCAGTCCTACTCAGTGCGGTTGAGTGGCTTGACATGTGACTCTCTTAAAATACCACAAGGATCCATTGGAGCTGTTAGATCGGACTCTCTTGGGAAAACAAGTCTGTGTTCAAATGGCACGGACAAAGTCCTATCCTGAATTCTGAGGAGGGGATGTTCCAGAGTCTAAACAGGAAGGAATGGTGAATGGGTAACATGAGAGAAATGGATAACATGAGAGAAATGGATAACATGAGAGAAATGGATAACATGAGAGAAATGGGTAACATGAGAGAAATGAGTTAGACGCTGTTAACGTGACTTGACTGATCCAATCTTTAACTGATTCGAAACTAGTTTTTAGACAATATGTCTAGCCATCTCAATGGCTCTGGATCCTTGGAGAGCAAGTAGCTCTTGTTGCATCAACTGATGTTGAGTGGGATAATGAGGTTTTAGGAAATGAATGGGACACCCTTTAAAAAGTCTCATATGATGGGTTTCTTGAAACATGTTACTTGTAAGAAAAATATACATTTTCCAGCAAAGTGTTGAATGTGTGTTTGTTATAGAGTTCACTATGCGTAAAATCTCTAAATGTACCATGAAAACAGGTTTGGATTGGGGATGAATGATTTCCAAGTTTTTGCAACTATTCTGATCAATAAGACCCTAGCCAGTCTAAACTACGAGATATTGGAATATCGGTTTTAACAAAATGATAAGCAAATCCATTACTTTTCCTTGGCATTTCAGAGTGGGAAATGGAATCTAGCGAACGTTAATACTGACCTTCAGTTGCCAGACGTTTTAAGGTAGGCTACATAAAATGTTAGATATGACAGATGAAGCAAGCCGCACACGTGCAGCCATGTTTGACAGTGAGTCTCGTGACTGAGGGTGTTTTGCTGTGTCAATCACTCAGTCAGAACAAGATGGCAGACGAGTTACCATGGAAACTACGTCAAAATAACACACAGGTAGAAATACTAGGCTACATATTGAATAACGTTAATACATGAAGAGATACATTGTTAGCTATTAACTTACACCCAGCACATTATTCACATGCACCCCACTGTCTTCGTGACTAAGCTAGCTAGCTAGCGGGTGAAGTTAGTTAGCTAACTATAGCTGCTAACTGTATCTGGCTAACAATGCCACTACTTCCAGCAGTTATCGCTCTCACCTCTGTACGCTGCTTAAAATAGGAAAGGCGTTCTTACCGAGAGGACTCTTTTGTAAAGCCACGGTCTAGCAGTCGTACTTTGCAGAACAGGACCCCGTTAACAAAGGGAACAGAAGATAGTTCGTCCAACTCGAAATCTACCTTAAATTTGAATTTCTTTTTCTTCATCATAATGAACGACATTATGCTAAAGTAACTTGGTGCCTAATTATAATAGTATCTATAGCTAGCCAAAGGTCGAGCTTCTTGACTGTCACTTCTCCCACTTGTCACTGGCTGTCTGAGTTCATTTAGCGTTTGACGTTGAGTTCAAATACTTCTCGCCCCCTTACCTATATCTAGGGTTGATAAGTAGCAGAGCGACACGGCGCAGTGAGTGTTAACACTAAAGCGACAAGCGACCATTTGAGAGGAGGCGTTCTAGTGCATGTTCAAAGAATGCAAGTAACGAGGGGTGGAGTTAGGGTAGATAGCCCGTCTACTCAGTTGCACTTCTAGAACCGGATACTGACAAATAAATGACCATAGGACATCAAATCTCATGTTATTGGTCACATACACATGGTTAGCAGATGTTATTGCGAGTGTAGCGAAATGCTTCTGCTTTTAGTTCCCGAGAGTTGCAGCAATATCTAACATGTAATCTAACAATTCCACAACAGCTACCTAATACACACAAATCAAAGTAAAGGAATGAAATAGGAATATATACATATAAATATATGGATGAGCAATGACAGAGTGGCATAGGTAAGATGCAATAGATGGTATAAAATACAGTATACACATATGAGAGGAGTAATGCAAGATATGTAAACATTATTAAAGTGACTTGTGATCAATTTATTAAAATTATGTCAAGTTTGTATGTAGGCAGCAGCCTCTCTGTGTTAGTGATGGCTGTTTAACAGTCTGATAGAAGCTGTTTTTCAGTCTCTCGGTCCCAGCTTTGATGCACCTGTACTGATCTCGCCTTTTGTATGGTTGTTGGGTGTACAGGCAGATGCTCGGGTGGTTGTTGTCCTTGATGATATTTTTTGCCTTCCTGAGACATCGGATGCTGTAGGTGTCCTGGAGGGCAGGTAGTTTGCCCCCGGTGATGCGTTGTACAGACCGCACTACCCTCTGGAGAGCCTTGCGTTTGTGGGTGGTGCAGTTGCCGTACCAGGCGGTGATGCAGCCTGCCAGGATGCTCTCAATTGTGAATCTGTAAAGGTTTGTGAGGGTTTGACGTGACAAGCCAAATTTCTTCAGCCTCCTGAAGTTGAAGAGGCGCTGTTGCTCCTTCTTCAACACACTGTCTGTGTGGGTGGACCATTTCAGTTTGTCCATGATGCGTACGCGTTTCCTGAAGTCCACGATCATATATGAATTATTATGTGAGGGCTTATGTACTGAAGCCTTTAAGGTGTTATAACTGCCAGAGGCTTGGGCATGTGGCAACAGCCTGTAAAGAGAAAAAGAGGTGTGCCAGGTGTGGAGGGGAGCATGAGTATGGGAAGTGTGGGGAGGGTGTACAAACAAAGTGCTGCAGCTGTGGGAGTGCTCATATTGTGGCATATAGTGGGTGTGAGGCAGTGAAGCAGGCAGTGGAGGTGCAACAAGTGAGAGTGGAGAGAAGGGTGTCATGTTGAGGAAGTGAGGGTGCTCCAGGTACAGGGAGATACAGGTCCAAGGGAGAGAGGGTTAGGAGCATCTAAACCAGGGATTACGGGGCAGGTAGGAGGCGATATGGTATACATAGATAAGAGAAAGCTGGTGACGTTCATAGCAGGAGCTATCAATAGCACTGCTAAAGTAGAGTCTAAAACAGAGAGGATTCAGCTAATAGTGGAAGCTGCTGGGAGACATCTGAGGATGAAAGGGTTGACATGGAAAGAGGTTTGAGATGATCTCAGTCAGCCGAGTCATGCATTACTGGATCTTAGTTATGGTGGTAATACTACAATGGAATGTTCAAAGCCTGTTGGCTAATGAGCAGGAGTTCAAGCAGTTCATTGTAGATATGCAAGCCAAGCCTGATGTGATTTGTGTGCAGGAAACATGGCTCAAATCAAATGTGGAGTTTATCATACAGGGATATGTAGTGGTTTGGAGGGACAGAGATGTGTGTGGGGGGGGGGCACCTTAATAAAGCAAGGACTTCCCTACAGGATGCTAGGCGAAGGTATTGAACAGGAATATGTGGTGGTGGAGGTGTGATTGAGAGGATTGGTGCTAGTGGTAGTGAACTACTATAATCCCTGTCATATTGGATCTTGAAGTGCTGGAGAGGGTGGAGGGCAAGAATAGAAGAAAGGTAATGTGGTGTGGGGATTTTAATGCCCACAACACACGCTGGAGGGGAACAGATGGATGGAAATGGGCAACTGATGGAAAATCTGATAAAAATTAAAGATCTGGTGTGCCAGAATGATGGCAGAGGGACCAGGTTTGATGTGGCCACAGGGAAAGAGTCTGCCTTGGTCCTCACTCTGGTATCTAGTGCAATGGCAGGAATCTGTGAGTGGGAGGTATAGTATGCACAGTAGGCTGGGGGGAGGAGGAAGTGTCAGTGGATGGAGTAGACAGGTGGGTGTTTGGAAGGGCAAAGTGGGATCAGTTTCAGGAGCTGAGTGAGCAGGTGATGGCTCGGGTGGATATGAATGGTATGAATAACTGGGTGAGAACAGTGTTAGTGGGGGCAGTATCAGAGGGAAAGAGAGCCTGAGATCTATAATGAGGGAGAAAGGGATACAGGAAATTCGTTTTTTAAAGAGTATATTGAGTAGAAAGTCATTAGATATAGTCTCAAATATTTTGTTATCTTTTTTTTAAGAGCAACATGGCTGGCAGGAAGGATTTAGATTCTCCCTGTCTCTGGTCAACACTCCAGTACAGTAGGTGGCGGTAATGCACCATAAAGTTTGATGTTGCCACCGATAAACCCCACCGAAGAAGAAAAAGAAAAAGAAAAAGAAGAAGAATTTATGATGTTCTACAAACTAGAGGTCGACCGATTATGATTTTTCAACACCGATACCGATTATTGGAGGACCAAAAAAGCCGATACCGTTTAATCGGCCCATTTTCTTTTTTTGTAATAATGACAATGACAACAATACTGAATGAACACTTACTTTAACTTAATATAATACATCAATAAAATAAATTTAGCCTCAAGTAAATAATGAAACATGTTCAATTTGGTTTAAACAATGCAAAAACAAAGTGTTGGAGAAGAAAGTAAAAGTGCAATATGTGCTATGTAAGAAAGCTAACGTTTCAGTTTCTTGCTCAGAACATGAGAACATATTGTAACGACCCTGGGTTTATAAGTGCGGAAATCGACTCTGCCGCACGAGCATGCTTTTGCGGCAGAGTCGATAGCACGCCAGACCTCAGGCTAGAAGGTCGAGGGTTCGAGACCTGCTCCCTGCTGTGTCATTACACTATGAAAGCTGGTGGTTCCTTTTTACATGAGTCTTAAATATTCCCAGGTAAGAAGTTTTAGGTTATAGTTATTATGGGAATTATATGACTATTTCCCTCTATACCATTTGTATTTCATTAACCTTTGACTATTGGATGTTCTTATAGGCACTTTAGTATTGCCAGTGAAACAGTATAGCTTCCGTCCCTCTAGTTAGCGCGCACTAACTAGCTAGCCATTTCACTTCGGTTACACCAGCCTCATCTTGGGAGTTGATGGGCTTGAAGTCATAAACAGCGCAATGCTTGACGCACAACAAAGAGCTGCTGGCAAAATGCACGAATGTGCTGTTTGAATTAATGTTTACGCGCCTGCTTCCGCCTACCACCGCTCAGTCAGATACATGTATGCTCAGTCAGATTATATGCAACGCAGGAAACGCTAGATAATATCTAATAATATCATCAACCATGTGTAGTTAACTAGTGATTATGATTGATTGTTTTTTATAAGATAAGTTTAATGCTAGCTAGCAACTTACCTTGGCTTACTGCATTCGCGTAACAGGCAGTCTCCTTGTGGAGTGCTACGAGAGAGAGGCAGGTCGTTATTGCGTTGGACTAGTTAACTGTAAGGTTGCAAGATTGAATCCCCCGAGCTGACAAGGTAAACATCTGTCGTTCTGCCCCTGAACAGGCAGTTAACCCACCGTTCCTAGGCCGTCATTGAAATTAAGAATGTGTTCTTAACTGACTTACCTAGTTCAATAAAGGTATATTTTAAAAAATCCCTGTCATTCGCATGAGGAAGAGAAACAGAGATATCGGGGATGTAGGTCAGGGTGCCTTGTAAGGATCTGACTGCGAGTGAGTAATCCCCCTCTACCATCAGTCTTATTAACCAAGACTATCATACCAATGGCACATTAAAAACTGTAGTATCTTGTGTTTCACCGAGTCGTGGCTGAACAACAAAATGGATAACATACAGCTGGGCTGGCTGAGTTCTGCTCATCGGCAAGATAGAACAGCTGCCTCCGGTAAGACAAGGGGTGGTAGTCTGTGTCTATTTGTAATTAACATCTGGTGCACAAAATCTAATATTATGGAATTGTCAAGGTTTTGCTCACCTGAGGTAGAGTATCTCTTGATAAGCTGTAGACTACACTTGTCATAGGCGTGTGTATAGGTGGCAAGGAAGTCAGGCGCAGGAGAATCGAACTTAGTAAAATGGAGTAGTTTAATATCTTTTAAAAAACATAACTCCAAAACCATGAATAAATAAACAAAACAAAGTGGGTACGAGGACCCATCACGCACCAATACAAACAACACGAAACAATAACGAACAATCTCTGACAAAGACATGAGGGGAAACAGAGGGTTAAATACACAACAGGTAATGAATGGGATTGAAACCAGGTGTGTAGGAAGACAAAACCAATGGAAAATTAAAAATGGATCAATGACGGCTAGAAGACCGGTGACGTCGACCGCCGAGCACCGCCCTAACAAGGAGAGGCATTGACTTCGGCAGAAGTCGTGTCAACACTATTTACCAAGAGTGTTCATCTATATTTTTCGTAGCTCTCTATTTACCACAAACCAATGCCGGCACGAAGACGGCACTCATTGAGCTGTATAAGGCCTTAAGCAAACAAGAAAACGCTCATCCAGAGGCGGTGCTCCTAGTGGCCGGGGACTTTAATGCAGGGAAACTTAAATCCATTTTACCTCATTTCCACCAGCATGTTAAATGTGCAACCAGAGGAAAAAAACTCTAGACCACCTTTACTCCACAAACAGAGACGCGTACAAAGCTCTCCCTCGCCCTCCATTTGGCAAATCTGACCATAACTCTATCCTCCTGATTCCTGCTTACAAGCAAAAACTAAAGCAGGGAGTACCAGTTAATCGTTCAATAAGGAAGTGGTCAGATGACGCAGATGCTAAGCTACAGGACTGTTATCCTTGCACAGAATGGAATATGTTCCGGTATTCTTCAGATGGCATTGAGTAGTACACCACATCAGTCACTGGCTTCATCAATAAGAGCATTGATGACGTCGCACAGTGACTGTACGTACATACCCCAACCAGAAGCCATGGATTACAGGTAACATCCATACTGAGTTAAAGGGTAGAGCTGCCACTTTCAAGGAGCGGGACTCTAGAAATCCTGCTATGCCCTCCAACGAACCATCAAACAGGCAAAGCGTCAATACAGGACTAAGATTGAATTGTACTACACCTCTCGTCGGATGTGGCAGGGCTACAAAGAAAAGCACAGCCGCGAGCTGCCTAGTGACACGAGCCTACCAGACGAGCTAAATAACTTCTATGCTTGCTTCGAGGCAAGCAACACTGAAGCATGCGTGAAAGCGTCAGCTGTTCCAGAAAACTGTGTGATCACGCTCTGTGTAGCTGATGTGAATAAGACCTTTAAACAGGTCAACATTCACAAGGCCGCAGGGCCAGACGGATTACCAGGACGTGTACTCCGAGCATGCGCTGACCAACTGGCAAGTGTCTTCATTGACATTTTCAACCTGTCCCTGATCGAGTCTTTGTATGATTGAGTGTAGTCTGGCCCAGGAGTGTGAAGGTGAACGGAAAGGCTCTGGAGCAACGAACCGCCCTTGCTGTCTCTGCCTGGCCGGTTCCCATCTTTCCACTGGGATTCTCTGCCTCTACCCCTATTACAGGGGCTGAGTCACTGGCTTACTGGTGCGCTTTCATGCCGTCCCTAGGAGGCGTGTGTCACTTGAGTGGGTTGAGTCACTGATGTGATCTTCCTGTCTGGGTTGGCACCCCCCTTGGGTTGTGCCGTGGCGGAGATCTTTGTGGGCTATACTCGGCCTTGTATGATGGTAAGTTGGTAGTTGAAGATATCCCTCTGTGGGGTTATATCCTTCCTGTTTGGCCCTGTCCGGGGGTATCATCGGATGGGGCCACAGTGTCTCCTGACCCCTCCTGTCTCAGCCTCCAGTATTTATGCTGCAGTAGTTTATGTGTCAGGGGGCAAGGGTCAGTTTGTTATATTTGGAGTACTTCTCCTGTCCTATTTGGTGTCCTGTGTGAATTTAAGTATGCTCTCTCTAATTCTCTCTTTCTTTCTCTCTGGCAGGACCTGAACCCTAGGACCATGCCTCAGGACTACCTGGCATGATGACTCCTTGCTGTCCCCAGTCCACCTGGCCGTGCTGCTGCTCCAGTTTCAACTGTTCTGCCTGTGATTATTATTATTCGACCATGCTGATCATTTATGAACATTTGAACATCTTGGCCATGTTCTGTTATAATCTCCACCCAGCACAGCCAGAAGAGGACTGGCCACCCCTCATAGCCTGGTTCCTCTCTGGGTTTCTTCCTAGGTTTTGGCCTTTCTAGGGAGTTTTTCCTAGCCACCGTGCTTCTACACCTGCATTGCTTGCTGTTTGGGGTTTTAGGCTGGGTTTCTGTATAGCAATTTGAGATATCAGCTGATGTATGAATGGCTATATAAATACATTTGATTTGAAAGGGATGCTGGCCTTCTAGGCAGAGTTCCTCTGTCCAGTCTCAACGTCAGCAGTGAAGAGATGACTCCGGGATGCTGGCCTTCTAGGCAGAGTTCCTCTGTCCAGTGTCTGTGTTCTTTGGCCCATCGTATTATTTTATTTTTATTGGCCAGTCTGAGATATGGCTTTTTCTTTGCAACTCTGCCGAGAAGGCCAGAATCTCGAAGTCTCCTCTTTACTGTTGACGTTGAGACTGGTGTTTTGGGGGTACTATTTAATGAAGCTGCAAGTTGAGGACTTGTGAGGCATCTGTTTCTCAAACTAGACGCTCTAATGTACTTGTCCTCTTGCTCAGTTGTGTACCGGGGCCTCCCACTCTTTCTATTCTGGTTACAACCAGTTTGCACTGTTCTGTGAAGGAAATAGTACACAGAATTGTACCAGATCTTCAGTTTCTTGGCAATTTCTCACATGG
This sequence comes from Oncorhynchus masou masou, assembly GCF_036934945.1. NCBI lineage: Eukaryota > Metazoa > Chordata > Actinopteri > Salmoniformes > Salmonidae > Oncorhynchus > Oncorhynchus masou. Next base: position 41,968,073 of record NC_088228.1, read on the forward strand.
AATAGCCTTCATTTCTCAGAACAAGAATAGACTGATGAGTTTCAGAAAAAAGGTATTTGTTTCTGGCCCTTTTGAGCCTGTAATTGAATCCACAAATGCTGATGCTCCAGATACTCAACTAGTCGAAAAAAGGCCAGTTGTATTGCTTCTTTAATCAGAACAACAGTTTTCAGCTGTGCTAACATGATTGCAAAAGGGTTTTCTAATGATCAACTAGCCTTTTAAAATGATTAACTTGGACTAGCTAACACAACGGGCCTCTGTTCACCTATGTAGATATTCCATTAAAAATCAGCCGTTTCCAGCTACAATTGTCATTTACAACATTAACAAGGTCTACACTGTATTTCTGATCAATTTGGTGTTATTTGTAATGGACAAAAAAAATGTGCTTTTCTTTCAAAACCAAGGATATGTGGTGAGTCAAAAGAGTGAGTGCAAAAAGGATACATGCTGATAGTCCGGGTAGCTATTGGTTAACTATTTAGCAGTCTTATAGCTTGGGTGTCGAAGCTGTTCAGAGTCCTTTTGGTTCCAGATTTGGTGCATCGGTGTCTGAAGTCTTTGAACATTTTAAGGGCCTTCCTCCTACACCGCCTGGTATAGAGCTCCTGGGTGGCAGTGAGCCTGGCCCCAGTGATATACTGTGCCGTATGCACTACCCTCTGTAGTGCCTTGTCGTCAGATGCCAAGCAGTTGCCATACCAAGCGCTGATGTAGCCAGTCAAGATGCTCTCGATGGTGCAGCTATAGAACTTTTTGAGGATCTGAGGGCCCATGCCAAATAATTTCAGCCTCCTGAGGGGTAAGAATCATTGTTGTGCCCTCTTCATGACTGTGTTGGAGTGTGTGTGTTGGAGTTTGTGGACCATGATAGTTCGTTAGTCATGTGGACACAGAAGAGCTTGAAGCTCCCGACCTGCCCCACTACAGCCCCATCGATGTGGATGGGGGTGCGCTCGGCCCTCCGTTTCCTGTAGTCCACGATCAGCTCTTTTGTCTTCCTGACAGGTCTCTGACCTCCCTGTAGGCTGTCTCATCGTTGTCGGTGATCAGGCCTACCACCTTCGTGTCGTCTGCAAACATAATTGTGGCGTTGGAGTCATGCGCAAACAGGGAGAACAGGAGGGGACTAAGCACACACCTCTGAGGGGCCCCGTGTTGAAGGTCATTGCAGTACCCTCACCACCAGGGCCGGCCCTCAGGAAGTCCAGAACCCAGTTGCAGAGGGAGGTGTTTAATCCCAGGTACCAGGGTTCATACAGACAATAACAAGTCAAATTTGAGGACTTTCCAAGTACTTTTTCAAGCACTAATATTTATTTTCAAGGAACATCAATTTCTAATAGTTAATATTATGCAATTGTTTCTAGTCACCATCAGATGGCAGTATAGCACCACAACCTCATGAAAAATAAAAACCTTAATTTTCATCACCACCTTACAAGCTCTACTCAATAATAATAAACTCAGCAAAAAAAGAAACATCCCTTTTTCAGGACCCTGTCTTTCAAACATAATTAGTAAAAATCCAAATAACTTCACAGATCTTCATTGTAAAGGGTTTAAACACTGTTTCCCATGCTTGTTCAATGAACCCTAAACAATTAATGAACATGCACCTGTGGAACGGTCGTTAAGACACTAACAGCTTACAGACGGTAGGCTATTAAGGTCACAGTTATGAATACTTAGGACACTGAAGAGGCCTTTCTACTGACTCTGAAAAACACCAAAAGAAAGATGCCTAGGGTCCCTGCTCATCTGTGTGAACGTGCATTAGGCATGCAAACTGCAGATGTGGCCAGGGCAATACATTTCAATGTCTGTACTGTGAGACGCCTAAGACAGCACTACAGGGAGACAGAACGGACAGCTGATCATCCTCTCAGTGGCAGACCACGTGTAACAACACCTGCACAGGATCGGTACATCCGAACATCACACCTGCGGGACAGGTACAGGATGGCAAGAACAACTGCCTGAGTTACATTAGGAATGCACAATCCCTCCATCAGTGCTCAGACTCTCCACAATCGGCTGGACTGAGGGCTCACCAGACATCACCGGCAACAATGTCGCCTATTGGCAAAAACCCACCGTCGCTGGACCAGACAGGACTGCCAAAAAGTGCTTGTCTATGACGAGTCAAGGTTGTCTCACCAGGGGTGATAGTCGGATTCGCTTTTATCGTCGAAGGAATGTTCGTCACATGTCTGTGGAACTTGTTCAGTTTATGTCTCATTTGTTGAATCTTGTTATGTTAATACAAATATTTACACATGTTAAGTTTGCTGAAAATAAACGCAGTTGGCAGTGAGAGGACGTTTCTTTTTTTGCTGAGTTTACAAGGAATTTTTAAAGTGACCCCAAATTTTTGAACGGTAGTGCATGTCCTTTGATTTTAAAGAATAACACCTTGCTGAGTTTAGTACAACTGTCTTACCTTATCATTACCAAAACACCTATGATGCATTTGCTCAATTGTTTACATTTTTATTGTTGGCCCATTCTATTTGAGGGTTATGTGGATTGTGGGTCCAAATCACAGAAAAGAGTGTACAATTAGTCCGGAAGAAGAATGTAAAGTCATTGTAAATAATGACGTAAAATGACAAAAAAATATATATACTTCATTAGCCTATCCATTTCACAGCCTACAGAATATCTACTACAGTGAATCCATGTTCTGTCATTGGAGGTTCCATCTTCCGTCTATCTAAGGCGATCCAAGCATAAAAGGCCACCGAGTGAGCAATATTTTCAAAGCGTGAAAGGCAGCTAGAAATTTGACACCTACATGTTTTAAAATAAAAGGTCTCTGCTCAATCCAGACCACCAAGCCAACACCCCTAACAAAGTAACCGCATCCTGCACAGTGCAAGCTATTGTAAAGGCCACCTTAGTTATAAAACACGTTATTAACGTTGACAGGTTATTAGCCTACTTATTGCACTGCACAGCCAGGGGCTCTCACTACATAAAGCGGTGTGCCAACCCTCAGCCTTTGCGTGTCTTCTACATTACCGTGCTCCAAACAGCAGGATGTTATGTTAGTAGCACGATCGCGACTACATTTTATTTCAAAATAAGAGTCTCCCTGCAAAGATACGCTAAATTGGGAATTTAGTAATCTAGTGCAGTACCAGTTTTTTTTCACACAGCATTGCTACCACCTTTTAACAAATAAATTGATAACTTTATTTTACTGGTATGTTGAAAGCCAATGTGTAGGCTATATTTAAAGTACACTTTTAATAATATACAAATATATGTTATTGGAATTACTCTAAATAGAGTCATGATGTAAATCGGTCTCTTGTGCTGGGCAAAGGGTTTAATTCACAGTGCTGGTGAGTAATTACTCCGCCCACTCCATTCACTGCAATGCAATACACTGTATATGGGATACTTATTGGTTTGTAGAGAAAAAACCTGTCTCATATCAACTGGGGTGGGAAATACTCAGTTGGGTCTCTACTAACCAAATATGGTTAGATTTTGGGGGAGGACTGTGTCACACGGCCTGCTGCTAGCTTTTCACTCTGCCCCCTCCATAGCCCCCAATGCAATACACTGTAATAAACTTTACATGGGATACATATTGGCTTGAAGAGAGAGCACTTACAGTTGAAGTCGGAAGTTTACATCCACATAGGTTGGAGTCATTAAAACTTGTTTTTCAACCACTCCACACATTTCTTGTTAACAAACTATAGTTTTGGCAAGACGATTAGGACATCTACTTTGTTTATTTCCAACAATTGTTTACAGACAGACAGATTATTTCACTTATAACTCACTGTATCACAATTCCAGTGGGTCAGAAGTTTACATACACTAAGTTGACTGTGCCTTTAAACAGCTTGGAAAATTCCAGAAAATTATGTAATGGCTTTAGAAGCTTCTGATAGGATAATTGACATCACTTGAGTCAATTGGAGGTGTACCTGTGGATGTATTTCAAGGATGTATTTCAAGGCCTACCTTCAAACTCAGTGGCTCTTTGCTTGACATTATGGGGAAATGAAAAGAAATCAGCCAAGACCTCAGAAAAATATTGTAGGCCTCCACAAGTCTGGTTCATCATTGGGAACAATTTCCAAATGCCTGAAGGTATCACATTCATCTGTACAAACAATAGTACGCAAGTATAAATACCATGGGACAACGCAGCCGTCACACCGCTCAGGAAGGAGACGTGTTCTGTCTCTTAAAAATTAACGTACTTTGGTGTGAAAAGTGCAGATCAATCCCAGAACAACAACAAAGGACCCTGTGAAGATGCTGGAAGATATAGATACAAAAGTATCTATATCCACAGTAAAACAAGTCCTATATCGACAACCTGAAAGGTAGCACAGCAAGGAAGAAGCCACTGCTCCAAAACCACCATAAAAAAAGCCAGACAACAGTTTGCAACTGCACATGGGGACAAAGATCGTACTTTTTGGAGAAATGTCCTCTGGTCTGATGAAACAAAAATAGAACTGCTTGGCCGTAATAACCATCATTATGTTTAGAGGAAAAAGGGGAGGCTTGCAAGCCGAAGAACACCATCCCAACTGTGAAGAACGGGGGTAGTAGCATCATGTTGTGGGGGTGCTTTACTGCAGGAGGGACTGGTGCACTTCACAAAATAGATGGCATTATGAGGAAAGAAAATTATGTGGATATATTGAAGCAACATCTCAAGACATCAGTCAGGAAGTTAAAGCTTGGTCACAAATGGGTATTCCAAATGGACAATGACCCCAAGCAAACCCCAAGCAAACTTCCAAAGTTGTGGCAAAATGGCTTAAGGACAACAAAGCCAAGGTATTGGAGTGGCCATCACAAAGCCCTGACCTCAATCCCATAAAAAATTTGTGGGCAGAACTGAAAAAGCAAATTATTTTGAAGATGACTGAGATAAACAGACGGCAATCAAAAACATGTAGGACCATTGATAAGCACGTAAACACTTGAGTGTAATGATTTTGTGGATGAAGTAGATAAACAGCCTATAATTCAAGCAAGGTCAAGAACACTCCAGTGTGTTTTGTCAGCTGAAACAACTTTTAAGCAATTTAGGCAGGAAACTGCAAGTAAGTCAGTGTTAATGAATGGGAAAAAGTCCATTCACAAAGAGGTGTCAGGAATTTTAAGACATAGCTGGGAAGGCTTATGTGCAGCAGAAGTAAAGGAAAAAAAATCCCTAAGGTACAATTATTTAAAGGAATCACCACTTTTCCGTAAGTAAAAAAATGCAGTGAAACAGGACAGGCTACACAACCTTTGCTTGAGCGCTTCACATGCATACTGAATCCTCTGGTAGCCAACGTCGATCCAACCCCTGCAGCAGCTTGCTTGATGGACACAAGCGTGTCTGGCACTTCGCTCAACAGATATGGAGCCAATGATGAGAGAAACAGAGACTTTTGCACTTTAGTTAATCAGAGTTCAGTCGTGGAGCAACAGGCCACCAGGAAGATGCCAGCATGATGAATCCAGCAAGCATCTTGGCCACAGTGCTTCAGACATGTGTCTTCCTATCGAGGATTGTGTCAGGAGTCACTGTCCAGCCAGAGGGTCAACCTGGCAGGGCATTATCATGATCCTATGCTTGAGTGCAAAATGCTATGATAAACGTTCAAAAGTCTTGGTGGCGGTTGATGGGCATAAGGACAATATAACTTCATTCTTCTTTCACTCACGAGGTGCTGGACATAGGTGAGAGCTTTGCCATCCCTGATGAGTTCACAGAGGAGGAGAAGACCTCTGGTGGCTGGTGGAAACAGCTGGCTGCCGGGGCGATGGCTGGGGTGGTCTCTCGCACAGGCACCGCCCCCCTGGACAGGGTGAAGGTCTTCATGCAGGTTGAGTACTGGAAGGGTTGTTACTAAAGAGGACGGGAATATAATGCTTTATAACTACAGGTATGATTTAACCACAACCCTTATTCCTAACATCCTACCTTGTGAAAAAAGACTACAGTACAACGAATGCAAACATTTCATCAAAATGGTGTATTCTCCAACCCTTGTGGTTGTGTTTCAGGTCCACTCCTCCAAGTCCAACCGGGTCACCCTGCTGGGAGGATTCAAGCAGATGATTAAGGAAGGGGGCGTGGCCTCATTATGGCGAGGGAACGGGGTCAACGTGTTAAAAATAGCCCCTGAGACTGCTATCAAATTCATGGCCTACGAACAGGTTGGACACCGTTTCTTCTGTTTTTAGTTTGATGGACGGAGGGGGACGAGCAGGGGGAGAGAGAGACCTATAGAGGAAGTTACAGCGAGACATTTACAACAGGAAGTAAATAATACAATGATGGCGGGAATAGGAAATGGGACAGAAAGGGGAAGACAGACAGGGAAAATGAACACCTACAGTATGTGAGAATTCTGTTCATTGACCACAGCGCAGCGTTCAACAGCATAGTGCCTTCCAAGCTCATCACTAAACTATGGACCCTCAAGAGTAGGTTAAAGTACTTGAGTTTGGCACTGAAATTCAAGTACTGGTATACCTTGAAAATCAGACATTTTCTCAAGTTGACACTTGAAAGTACTTGAATTAAAATGAGGGGAGAACAGATGATCAAATATGTTTATGAAAAATTATAGAACAATGTATTGGTTTTGCAAACTATTTTTAAAATTCCCAGGGCGCCCGCGATATTCCACTTTATCAAGCGGCAGCTGTAGTCCTGCTGTTCTGGTGGCCATTCATGTGCTGTTTTCCTCATACAGCCCTCCCGCCCTTCTCCAGTAGGCATGTCCCAAAACTCTGCTCATCACTACTCAAATTACAAAATCATCAGTACTGACTTACCACTCATGTATGTAGTAAATAAACAGTGCATTATTGAGTAGAACTTGTAAGGTAGTAATGAATATTATGTTTATTTTATTTTCATGAGGTTGTGGCGCTTTACTGCCATCTGGTGGTGATTAGTAACAATTGCATAATATTAACTATTAGAAATTTATGTTCCTTGAAAATAAATATTAGTGCTTGAAAAAGTACTTGGAAAGTCCTCGAATTTGACTTGTTATTGTCTGTATGAACCCTGGACCCTGGGATTAAACACCTCCCTCTGCAACTGGGTCCTTGACTTCCTGACGGGCCGGCCCTGGTAGTGAGGGTAGGCAACAACACATCCGCCACGCTGATCCTCAACACGGGGCCCCTCAATGGTGTGTGCTTAGTCTCCTCCTGTACTCCCTGTTTGTGCACCACTCGAACACCACAATTAAGTTTGCAGACGACACGAAGGTGATAGGCCTGATCACCGACAACGATGACAACGCCTACAGGGAGGTCAGAGACCTGTCAGCAAGACAAAAGAGCTGATCGTGGACTACAGGAAACAGAGGGCCGAGCACACCCCCATCCACATCGATGGGGCTGTAGTGGGGCAGGTCGGGAGCTTCAAGCTCTTCTGTGTTCACATCATTAACGAAGTATCATGGTCCATACACACACACACACTCCAACACAGTCATGAAGAGGGCACAACAATGCCACCATTGAGAGCATCCTGACTGGTATGGTAACTGCTCGGCCTCCAACCACAAGAAACAGCAGAGGGTAGTGCGTACGGCCCAGTATATCACTGGGGCCAGGCTCACTGCCATCAAGGACCTCTATACCAGGTGGTGTCAGAGGAAGGACCTTAAAATGTTCAAAGACTCCAGCCACCGATGCACCAATTCTGGAACAAACAGGACCCTGAACAGTTTCTACACCCAAGACTGCTACATAGTTAACCAACCTGGACTATCCACATGCCTTTTTTGCACTCACTCTTTTGACTCATCACATATGCTGCTGTTACTGTTTTTCCTGTTGCCTCGTCACTTTATGTACATATCTACCTTTCACTGCTAGTCTACGGCTGTTGTTTACAGAGGGAGAGAGGGGTTCTAATAGTATCTCTGTGTTATCCTCGTGGTGTTATCCTCGTGGTGTATCTCAACTCTCTCCCCCATCAGTATAAGAAGCTGCTGACACCAGAGGGAGGGAAGGTCCAGACCCACCAGAGGTTCATGGCTGGCTCTCTGGCAGGAGCCACCGCCCAGTCATCCATCTACCCCATGGAGGTGAGAGGACCACCCACTGTTACCGAGGGTCTCTGTCACTGTCAGATCCATGGAATTAATTTGATCAAGTAGCATTCCCATAGTACAGCAACATGAATCAGTCAACTGCATTCACGTTAGCAGGTGGTATACAATTCATTTAACATAAGAAACACTTTATCTCAGGTAGAAATATGTCCCTGAAAATACATTTGTCTGGTACATTTTGAACTTAAAAGTTTCAACTTAAATGTTAGTGTAACCGAACATACAAACGTTTCATGGGAACGTTGCAGGAACATTTCTGTGTCTCAGTTGTCAGGACGTCACCTGATGGTCCCAAAGAAGGTCGTTTTCTTTCATTACACGTCACACCTTGTTACTGTTGCCGAGTCAATCAAGGCCCTGATTGGTGAACCACTGATCCATTCACAGCTCTTTGTTTTTGGCAAGGTTAGGGAAACTCACACACAGTGCATTTAACATACAGTATGAAAGTTGAAAACACTATCTGACACACGTTGACATGGTTACATTGTGCATTTTCATTCATACAGTCATTATTATGCAGTGTGCAAATCTGTCATCAAGGCAAAGGGTGGCTGGTATATAAAATATACTTTGATTTGTTGAACACTTTGTTGGGTTACTACATGATGTTATTTAATAGTTTTGATGTCTTCACTATTAATCTACAATGTAGAAAATAGTCAGTTAAGAAAAACCCTTGAATGAGTAAAACTTTTGATCGGTAGTGTATTTTAATGTAATTATTTGGCAAACACCCTGAACTGATCGAATTCTAATCAGTTTCTCATTGAAAGATTGCAATTTGTAGGATCAGCACACATTATGACAGCATTTCCACTACCTCTCATAAACTATCAGTACTTATTATTTCTATATAGCTGAGCATCATCTCTCCATTGTCTTCTTTCTCCTTCAGGTGATGAAGACCAGACTGACTCTGGGGAAAACTGGCCAGTATAATGGAATGTTTGACTGTGCCAAGAAGATTCTGAGGAAAGAGGGCATCAAAGCCTTCTATAAAGGCTACACTCCCAACATGATCGGCATCATTCCCTATGCTGGCATCGACCTAGCTGTTTACGAGGTCTGACGATTTCTATCATAGAGTCAATGCTGTTTCTCATTCCACATTGTAGTACTGCAATGATTTACAGTTCACTGCCGTGTATTACTGAAAACAGAGTTTCATAATGTTGGACGTTTTTCAGGACTCAAGATGGAATCCACTGAATTGTGTTCATCGAACGTCTCGTTATTCTAAATGAGAGAAGGCTGACCACATTAATGTGACCACTGTCTGAACACCGATTCTCTTTGGCGCCAGTCACATGATGATACTAAATGATGATACTTCCCTTACCCCACCCTCTCTTTGTGCACCCTAGAGCCTGAAGAATGCATGGTTGTCCCGCTATGCCAAAGACACAGCCAACCCTGGCATCTTGGTGCTGTTGGGCTGTGGCACCATCTCCAGCACCTGTGGCCAGCTGGCCAGCTACCCCCTCGCCCTGCTTCGCACACGCATGCAGGCACAAGGTAGTAAATACATCTGCAACTAGATGAGATATTCTTTATTTATTGAAGCCGAAAAACATTCCAAATCATCTCTCCAGCAGCACAGAAAGAAATCTTTGACGAATGGAACCAGTTGCTACAGACAGTGTATGTCCTCATATGTAGGCTGCTACTGATATGTCCTGATATGTAGGCTGCTACTGATATGTCCTGATATGTAGGCTGCTACTGATATGTCCTGATATGTAGGCTGCTACTGATATGTCCTGATATGTGGGCTGCTACTGATATGTCCTGATATGTAGGCTGCTACTGATATGTCCTGATATGTAGGCTGCTATTGATATGTCCTGATATGTAGGCTGCTACTGACAGTATATGTCCTGATATGTAGGCTGCTACTGATATGTCCTGATATGTAGGCTGCTACAGACAGTATATGTCCTGATATGTAGGCTGCTACTGATATGTCCTGATATGTAGGCTGCTACTGATATGTCCTGATATGTAGGCTGCTACTGATATGTCCTGATATGTAGACTGCTACAGATATGTCCTGATATGTAGGCTGCTACTGATATGTCCTGATATGTAGGCTGCTACTGATATGTCCTGATATGTAGGCTGCTACTGATATGTCCTGATATGTAGGCTGCTACTGATATGTCCTGATATATGTAGGCTGCTACAGACAGTGTATGTCCTGATATGTAGGCTGCTACAGACAGTGTATGTCCTGATATGTAGGCTGCTACTGATATGTCCTGATATGTAGGCTGCTACTGATATGTCCTGATATGTAGGCTGCTACAGACAGTGTATGTCCTGATATGTAGGCTGCTACAGACAGTGTATGTCCTGATATGTAGGCTGCTACTGATATGTCCTGATATGTAGGCTGCTACTGATATGTCCTGATATGTAGGCTGCTACAGACAGTGTATGTCCTGATATGTAGGCTGCTACTGATATGTCCTGATATGTAGGCTGCTACAGATATGTCCCGATATGTAGGCTGCTACTGATATGTCCTGATATGTAGGCTGCTACAGACAGTATATGTCCTGATATGTAGGCTGCTACTGATATGTCCTGATATGTAGGCTGCTACTGATATGTCCTGATATGTAGGCTGCTACTGATATGTCCTGATATGTAGGCTGCTACTGATATGTCCTGATATGTAGGCTGCTACTGATATGTCCTGATATGTAGGCTGCTACTGATATGTCCTGATATGTAGGCTGCTACTGATATGTCCTGATATGTAGGCTGCTACTGATATGTCCTGATATGTAGGCTGCTACTGATATGTCCTGATATGTAGGCTGCTACTGATATGTCCTGATATGTAGGCTGCTACTGATATGTCCTGATATGTAGGCTGCTACTGATATGTCCTGATATGTAGGCTGCTACAGACAGTGTATGTCCTGATATGTAGGCTGCTACTGACAGTATATGTCCTGATATGTAGGCTGCTACTGATATGTCCTGATATGTAGGCTGCTACTGATATGTCCTGATATGTAGGCTGCTACTGATATGTCCTGATATGTAGGCTGCTACTGATATGTCCTGATATGTAGGCTGCTACTGATATGTCCTGATATGTAGGCTGCTACTGATATGTCCTGATATGTAGGCTGCTACTGATATGTCCTGATATGTAGGCTGCTACTGATATGTCCTGATATGTAGGCTGCTACAGACAGTGTATGTCCTGATATGTAGGCTGCTACTGATATGTCCTGATATGTAGACTGCTACTTATATGTCCTGATATGTAGGCTGCTACTGATATGTCCTGATATGTAGGCTGCTACAGACAGTATATGTCCTGATATGTAGGCTGCTACAGACAGTGTATGTCCTGATATGTAGGCTGCTACAGACAGTGTATGTCCTGATATGTAGGCTGCTACAGACAGTGTATGTCCTGATATGTAGGCTGCTACAGACAGTGTATGTCCTGATATGTAGGCTGCTACTGATATGTCCTGATATGTAGGCTGCTACTGATATGTCCTGATATGTAGGCTGCTACAGACAGTGTATGTCCTGATATGTAGGCTGCTACAGACAGTGTATGTCCTGATATGTAGGCTGCTACAGACAGTGTATGTCCTGATATGTAGGCTGCTACTGATATGTCCTGATATGTAGGCTGCTACTGATATGTCCTGATATGTAGGCTGCTACTGATATGTCCTGATATGTAGGCTGCTACAGACAGTGTATGTCCTGATATGTAGGCTGCTACTGATATGTCCTGATATGTAGGCTGCTACTGATATGTCCTGATATGTAGGCTGCTACTGATATGTCCTGATATATAGGCTGCTACTGATATGTCCTGATATGTAGGCTGCTACTGATATGTAACTCGATATGTAGGCTGCTACTGATATGTCCTGATATGTAGGCTGCTACTGACAGTATATGTCCTGATATGTAGGCTGCTACAGACAGTGTATGTCCTGATATGTAGGCTGCTACTGATATGTCCTGATATGTAGGCTGCTACAGACAGTATATGTCGTGATATGTAGGCTGCTACTGATATGTCCTGATATGTAGGCTGCTACAGACAGTTTATGTCCTGATATGTAGGCTGCTACAGACAGTGTATGTCCTGATATGTAGGCTGCTACAGACAGTATATGTCCTGATATGTAGGCTGCTACAGACAGTATATGTCCTGATATGTAGGCTGCTACTGATATGTCCTGATATGTAGGCTGCTACTGATATGTCCTGATATGTAGGCTGCTACTGATATGTCCTGATATGTAGGCTGCTACTGATATGTCCTGATATGTAGGCTGCTACTGATATGTCCTGATATGTAGGCTGCTACTGATATGTCCTGATATGTAGGCTGCTGATATGTCCTGATATGTCCTGATATGTCCTGATATGGCTGCTACTGATATGTCCTGATATGTAGGCTGCTACAGACAGTATGTATGTCCTGATATGTAGGCTGCTACTGACAGTATATGTCCTGATATGTAGGCTGCTACTGATATGTCCTGATATGTAGGCTGCTACTGATATGTCCTGATATGTAGGCTACTGATATGTCTGATATGTAGGCTGCTACTGATATGTCCTGATATGTAGGCTGCTACAGACAGTATATATGTCCTGATATGTAGGCTGCTACTGATATGTCCTGATATGTAGGCTGCTACAGACAGTTTATGTCCTGATATGTAGGCTGCTACAGACCTGATATGTGGCTGCTACAGACAGTATATGTCCTGATATGTAGGCTGCTACTGACCTGATATGTATATGTCCTGATATGTAGGCTGCTACTGATATGTCCTGATATGTAGGCTGCTACTGATATGTCCTGATATGTAGGCTGCTACTGATATGTCCTGATATGTAGGCTGCTACTGATATGTCCTGATATGTAGGCTGCTACTGATATGTCCTGATATGTAGGCTGCTACTGATATGTCCTGATATGTCCTGATATGGGCTGCTACTGATATGTCCTGATATGTAGGCCTGATATGTCCTGATATGGCTGCTACTGATATGTCCTGATATGTAGGCTGCTACTGATATGTCCTGATATGTAGGCTGCTATGTCCTGATATGTAGGCTGCTACTGATATGTCCTGATATGTATGTCCTGATATGGGCTGCTACTGATATGTCCTGATATGTAGGCTGCTACTGATATGTCCTGATATGTAGGCTGCTACTGATATGTCCTGATATGTAGGCTGCTGATATGTCCTGATATGTAGGCTGATATGTAGGCTGCTACTGATATGTCCTGATATGTAGGCTGCTACTGATATGTCCTGATATGTAGGCTGCTACAGACATGTCCTGATATGTCCTGATATGTCCTGATATGTAGGCTGCTACTGATATGTCCTGATATGTATGCTACTGATATGTCCTGATATGTAGGCTGCTACTGATATGTCCTGATATGTAGGCTGCTACTGATATGTCCTGATATGTAGGCTGCTACTGATATGTCCTGATATGTAGGCTGCTACAGACAGTATATGTCCTGATATGTAGGCTGCTACTGATATGTCCTGATATGTAGGCTGCTACAGACAGTTTATGTCCTGATATGTAGGCTGCTACAGACAGTGTATGTCCTGATATGTAGGCTGCTACAGACAGTATATGTCCTGATATGTAGGCTGCTACTGATATGTCCTGATATGTAGGCTGCTACTGATATGTCCTGATATGTAGGCTGCTACTGATATGTCCTGATATGTAGGATGCTACTGATATGTCCTGATATGTAGGCTGCTACTGATATGTCCTGATATGTAGGCTGCTACTGATATGTCCTGATATGTAGGCTGCTACTGATATGTCCTGATATGTAGGCTGCTACTGATATGTCCTGATATGTAGGCTGCTACAGACAGTGTATGTCCTGATATGTAGGCTGCTACTGACAGTATATGTCCTGATATGTAGGCTGCTACTGATATGTCCTGATATGTAGGCTGCTACTGATATGTCCTGATATGTAGGCTGCTACTGATATGTCCTGATATGTAGGCTGCTACTGATATGTCCTGATATGTAGGCTGCTACTGATATGTCCTGATATGTAGGCTGCTACTGATATGTCCTGATATGTAGGCTGCTACTGATATGTCCTGATATGTAGGCTGCTACTGATATGTCCTGATATGTAGGCTGCTACTGATATGTCCTGATATGTAGGCTGCTACTGATATGTCCTGATATGTAGGCTGCTACAGACCTGATATGTGGCTATGTCCTGATATGTAGGCTGCTACAGACCTGATATGTAGGCTGCTACAGACAGTATGTCCTGATATGTAGGCTGCTACAGACAGTGTATGTCCTGATATGTAGGCTGCTACAGACAGTGTATGTCCTGATATGTAGGCTGCTACTGATATGTCCTGATATGTAGGCTGCTACTGATATGTCCTGATATGTAGGCTGCTACTGATATGTCCTGATATATAGGCTGCTACTGATATGTCCTGATATGTAGACTGCTACTTATATGTCCTGATATGTAGGCTGCTACTGATATGTCCTGATATGTAGGCTGCTACTGATATGTCCTGATATACAGACAGTGTATGTCCTGATATGTAGGCTGGCTGCTACTGATATGTCCTGATATGTAGGCTGCTACTGATATGTCCTGATATGTAGGCTGCTACTGATATGTCCTGATATGTAGGCTGCTACTGACAGTATATGTCCTGATATGTAGGCTGCTACAGATATGTAGGCTGCTACAGACAGTGTATGTCCTGATATGTAGGCTGCTACTGATATATGTCCTGATATGTAGGCTGCTACTGATATGTCCTGATATGTAGGCTGCTACTGATATGTCCTGATATGTAGGCTGCTACAGACATGTCCTGATATGTCCTGATATGTATATGTAGGCTGCTACTGATATGTCCTGATATGTAGGCTGCTACAGACATGTCCTTATGTCCTGATATGTCCTGATATGGCTGCTACAGACAGTGTATGTCCTGATATGTAGGCTGCTACAGATATGTCATATGTAGGCTGCTACTGATATGTCCTGATATGTAGGCTGCTACTGATATGTCCTGATATGTAGGCTGCTACTGATATGTCCTGATATGTAGGCTGCTACTGATATGTCCTGATATGTAGGCTGCTACTGATATGTCCTGATATGTAGGCTGCTACTGATATGTCCTGATATGTAGGCTGCTACTGATATGTCCTGATATGTAGGCTGCTACTGATATGTCCTGATATGTAGGCTGCTACTGATATGTCCTGATATGTAGGCTGCTACTGATATGTCCTGATATGTAGGCTGCTACTGATATGTCCTGATATGTAGGCTGCTACTGATATGTCCTGATATGTAGGCTGCTACTGAGACAGTGTCCTGATATGTAGTGCTACTGACAGTGATATGTAGGCTGCTACTGTCCTGATATGTAGGCTGCTACTGATATGTCCTGATATGTAGGCTGCTACTGATATGTCCTGATATGTAGGCTGCTACTGATATGTCCTGATATGTAGGCTGCTACTGATATGTCCTGATATGTAGGCTGCTATGTAGGCTGCTGATATGTCCTGATATGTAGGCTGCTACTGATATGTCCTGATATGTAGGCTGCTACTGATATGTCCTGATATGTAGGCTGCTACTGATATGTCCTGATATGTAGGCTGCTACTGATATGTCCTGATATGTAGGCTGCTACTGATATGTCCTGATATGTACTGATATGTCCTGATATGTAGGCTGCTACAGATATGTCCTGATATGTCTGCTGTCCTGATATGTAGGCTGCTACTGATATGTCCTGATATGTAGGCTACTGATATGTCCTGATATGTAGGCTGCTACTGATATGTCCTGATATGTAGGCTGCTACTGATATGTCCTGATATGTAGGCTGCTACTGACATGTCCTGATATGTCCTGATATGTCCTGATATGGCTGCTACAGACAGTGTATGTCCTGATATGTAGGCTGCTACTGATATGTCCTGATATGTAGGCTGCTACTGATATGTCCTGATATGTAGGCTGCTACAGACAGTATGTCCTGATATGTCCTGATATGTCCTGATATGGCTGCTACTGATATGTCCTGATATGTAGGCTGCTACAGATATGTCCTGATATGTAGGCTGCTACTGATATGTCCTGATATGTAGGCTGCTACAGACAGTATATGTCCTGATATGTAGGCTGCTACTGATATGTCCTGATATGTAGGCTGCTACTGATATGTCCTGATATGTAGGCTGCTACTGATATGTCCTGATATGTCCTGATATGGATATGTCCTGATATGTAGGCTGCTACTGATATGTCCTGATATGTAGGCTGCTACTGATATGTCCTGATATGTAGGCTGCTACTGATATGTCCTGATATGTAGGCTGCTACTGATATGTCCTGATATGTAGGCTGCTACTGATATGTCCTGATATGTAGGCTGCTACTGATATGTCCTGATATGTAGGCTGCTACTGATATGTCCTGATATGTAGGCTGCTACTGATATGTCCTGATATGTAGGCTGCTACTGATATGTCCTGATATGTAGGCTGCTACTGATATGTCCTGATATGTAGGCTGCTACTGATATGTCCTGATATGTAGGCTGCTACTGATATGTCCTGATATGTATGTATGTCCTGATATGTAGGCTGCTACTGATATGTCCTGATATGTAGGCTGCTACTGATATGTCCTGATATGTAGGCTGCTGACTATGTCCTGATATGTCCTGATATGTAGGCTGCTACTGATATGTCCTGATATGTAGGCTGCTACTGATATGTCCTGATATGTAGGCTGCTACTGATATGTCCTGATATGTAGGCTGCTACTGATATGTCCTGATATGTAGGCTGCTACTGATATGTCCTGATATGTAGGCTGCTACTGATATGTCCTGATATGTAGGCTGCTACTGATATGTCCTGATATGTAGGCTGCTACTGATATGTCCTGATATGTAGGCTGCTACTGATATGTCCTGATATGTAGGCTGCTACTGATACAGTGTATGTCCTGATATGTAGGCTGCTACTGATATGTCCTGATATGTAGGCTGCTACTGATATATGTCCTGATATGTAGGCTGCTACTGATATGTCCTGATATGTAGGCTGCTACTGATATGTCCTGATATGAGGCTGCTACTGATATGTCCTGATATGTAGGCTGCTACTGATATGTCCTGATATGTAGGCTGCTACTGATATGTCCTGATATGTCCTACTGATATGTAGGCTGCTACAGACAGTGCTATGTCCTGATATGTAGGCTGCTACAGTCCTGATATGTAGGCTGCTACTGATATGTCCTGATATGTAGGCTGCTACTGATATGTCCTGATATGTAGGCTGCTACTGATATGTCCTGATATGTAGGCTGCTACTGATATGTCCTGATATGTAGGCTGCTACAGATATGTCCTGATATGTAGGCTGCTACTGACAGTATATGTCCTGATATGTAGGCTGCTACTGATATGTCCTGATATGTAGGCTGCTACCTGATATGTATGTCCTATGTCCTGATATGTAGGCTGCTACTGATATGTCCTGATATGTAGGCTGCTACTGATATGTCCTGATATGTAGGCTGCTACTGATATGTCCTGATATGTAGGCTGCTACTGATATGTCCTGATATGTAGGCTGCTACTGATATGTCCTGATATGTAGGCTGCTACTATGTCCTGATATGTAGGCTGCTACTGATATGTCCTGATATGTAGGCTGCTACTGATATGTCCTGATATGTAGGCTGCTACTGATATGTCCTGATATGTAGGCTGCTACTGACAGTATATGTCCTGATATGTAGGCTGCTACTGATATGTCCTGATATGTAGGCTGCTACAGATATGTCCTGATATGTAGGCTGCTACTGTCCTGATATGTAGGCTGCTACAGACAGTGATATGTCCTGCTACTGTATGTCCTGATATGTAGGCTGCTACTATATGTCCTGATATGTAGGCTGCTACAGATATGTCCTGATAGTGCTACTGATATGTCCTGATATGTAGGCTGCTACTGATATGTCCTGATATGTAGGCTGCTACTGATATGTCCTGATATGTAGGCTGCTACTGATATGTCCTGATATGTAGGCTGCTACTGATATGTCCTGATATGTAGGCTGCTACTGATATGTCCTGATATGTAGGCTGCTACTGATATGTCCTGATATGTAGGCTGCTACTGTATGTCCTGATATGTAGGCTGCTACTGATATGTCCTGATATGTAGGCTGCTACTGATATGTCCTGATATGTAGGCTGCTACTGATGTATGTCCTGATATGTAGGCTGCTACTGATATGTCCTGATATGTAGGCTGCTACTGATATGTCCTGATATGTAGGCTGCTACTGATATGTCCTGATATGTCCTGATATGTAGGCTGCTACTGATATGTCCTGATATGTAGGCTGCTACTGATATGTCCTGATATGTAGGCTGCTACTGTCCTGATATGTAGGCTGCTACAGACAGTATATGTCCTGATATGTAGGCTGCTACTGATATGTCCTGATATGTAGGCTGCTACAGACAGTATGTCCTGATATGTAGGCTGCTACAGACAGTGTGATATGTCCTGATATGTCCTGATATGTAGGCTGCTACAGACAGTGCTATATGTCCTGATATGTAGGCTGCTACTGATATGTCCTGATATGTAGGCTGCTACTGATATGTCCTGATATGTAGGCTGCTACTGATATGTCCTGATATGTAGGCTGCTACTGATATGTCCTGATATGTAGGCTGCTACTGATATGTCCTGTATGTAGGCTGCTACTGATATGTCCTGATATGTAGGCTGCTACTGATATGTCCTGATATGTAGGCTGCTACTGATATGTCCTGATATGTAGGCTGCTACTGATGTAGGCTGCTATGTCCTGATATGTAGGCTGCTACTGACAGTATATGTCCTGATATGTAGGCTGCTACTGATATGTCCTGATATGTAGGCTGCTACTGATATGTCCTGATATGTAGGCTGCTACTGATATGTCCTGATATGTAGGCTGCTACTGATATGTCCTGATATGTAGGCTGCTACTGATATGTCCTGATATGTAGGCTGCTACTGATATGTCCTGATATGTAGGCTGCTACAGACAGTGTATGTCCTGATATGTAGGCTGCTACTGATATGTCCTGATATGTAGGCTATATGTCCTGATATGTAGGCTGCTACTGATATGTCCTGATATGTAGGCTGCTACTGATATGTCCTGATATGTAGGCTGCTACTGATATGTCCTGATATGTAGGCTGCTACTGATATGTCCTGATATGTAGGCTGCTACTGATATGTCCTGATATGTCCTGATATGTAGGCTGCTACTGATATGTCCTGATATGTAGGCTGCTACAGATATGTCCTGATATGTTTACTGTCCTGATATGTAGGCTGCTACAGACAGTGTATGTCCTGATATGTAGGCTGCTACTGACATATGTAGTATATGTCCTGATATGTAGGCTGCTACTGATATGTCCTGATATGTAGGCTGCTACTGATATGTCCTGATATGTAGGCTGCTACTGATATGTCCTGATATGTAGGCTGCTACTGATATGTCCTGATATGTAGGCTGCTACTGATATGTCCTGATATGTAGGCTGCTACTGATATGTCCTGATATGTAGGCTGCTACTGATATGTCCTGATATGTAGGCTGCTACTGATATGTCCTGATATGTAGGCTGCTACTGAGACAGTGCTATGTCCTGATATGTAGGCTGCTACTGACAGTATATGTCCTGATATGTAGGCTGCTACTGATATGTCCTGATATGTAGGCTGCTACTGATATGTCCTGATATGTAGGCTGCTACTGATATGTCCTGATATGTAGGCTGCTACTGATATGTCCTGATATGTAGGCTGCTACTGATATGTCCTGATATGTAGGCTGCTACTGATATGTCCTGATATGTAGGCTGCTACTGATATGTCCTGATATGTAGGCTGCTACTGATATGTCCTGATATGTAGGCTGCTACTGATATGTCCTGATATGTAGGCTGCTACTGATATGTCCTGATATGTAGGCTGCTACTGATATGTCCTGATATGTAGGCTGCTACTGATATGTCCTGATATGTAGGCTGCTACAGACAGTGTATGTCCTGATATGTAGGCTGCTACAGACAGTGTATGTCCTGATATGTAGGCTGCTACTGATATGTCCTGATATGTGCTACTGTCCTGATATGTAGGCTGCTACTGATATGTCCTGATATGTAGGCTGCTACAGATATGTCCTGATATGTAGGCTGCTACTGATATGTCCTGATATGTAGGCTGCTACAGACAGTGTATGTCCTGATATGTCCTGATATGTAGGCTGCTACTGATATGTCCTGATATGTAGGCTGCTACTGATATGTCCTGATATGTAGGCTGCTACAGACAGTCCTGTATGTCCTGATATGTCCTGATATGGCTGCTACTGATATGTCCTGATATGTAGGCTGCTACTGATATGTCCTGATATGTAGGCTGCTACTGATATGTCCTGATATATAGGCTGCTACTGATATGTCCTGATATGTAGGCTGCTACTGATATGTAACGATATGTAGGCTGCTACTGATATGTCCTGATATGTAGGCTGCTACAGACCTGATATGTGTATGTATGTCCTGATATGTAGGCTGCTACAGACAGTGTATGTCCTGATATGTAGGCTGCTACAGACAGTGTATGTCCTGATATGTAGGCTGCTACTGATATGTCCTGATATGTAGGCTGCTACTGATATGTCCTGATATGTCCTGATATGGCTGCTACTGATATGTCCTGATATGTAGGCTGCTGACAGTGTCCTGATATGTCCTGATATGTCCTGATATGGCTGCTACTGATATGTCCTGATATGTAGGCTGCTACTGATATGTCCTGATATGTAGGCTGCTACTGATATGTCCTGATATATATGTAGGCTGCTACTGATATGTCCTGATATGTAGGCTGCTACTGATATGTAATATGTCCTGATATGTAGGCTGCTACTGATATGTCCTGATATGTAGGCTGCTACTGACCTGATATGTATGCTATGTCCTGATATGTAGGCTGCTACAGACAGTGTATGTCCTGATATGTAGGCTGCTACTGATATGTCCTGATATGTAGGCTGCTACTGATATGTCCTGATATGTAGGCTGCTACAGACAGTATATGTCCTGATATGTAGGCTGCTACTGATATGTCCTGATATGTAGGCTGCTACAGACAGTTTATGTCCTGATATGTAGGCTGCTACAGACAGTGTATGTCCTGATATGTAGGCTGCTACAGACAGTATATGTCCTGATATGTAGGCTGCTACAGACAGTATATGTCCTGATATGTAGGCTGCTACTGATATGTCCTGATATGTAGGCTGCTACTGATATGTCCTGATATGTAGGCTGCTACAGACAGTATATGTCCTGATATGTAGGCTGCTACTGATATGTCCTGATATGTAGGCTGCTACTGATATGTCCTGATATGTAGGCTGCTACTGATATGTCCTGATATGTAGGCTGCTACTGATATGTCCTGATATGTAGGCTGCTACAGACAGTGTATGTCTTGATATGTAGGCTGCTACAGACAGTGTATGTCCTGATATGTAGGCTGCTACTGATATGTCCTGATATGTAGGCTGCTACTGATATGTCCTGATATGTAGGCTGCTACTGATATGTCCTGATATGTAGGCTGCTACTGATATGTCCTGATATGTAGGCTGCTACTGATATGTCCTGATATGTAGGCTGCTACTGATATGTCCTGATATGTAGGCTGCTACTGATATGTCCTGATATGTAGGCTGCTACTGATATGTCCTGATATGTAGGCTGCTACAGATATGTCCTGATATGTAGGCTGCTACTGATATGTCCTGATATGTAGGCTGCTACAGACAGTGTATGTCCTGATATGTAGGCTGCTACTGACAGTATATGTCCTGATATGTAGGCTGCTACTGATATGTCCTGATATGTAGGCTGCTACAGATATGTCCTGATATGTAGGCTGCTACAGACAGTGTATGTCCTGATATGTAGGCTGCTACTGATATGTCCTGATATGTAGGCTGCTACTGACAGTATATGTCCTGATATGTAGGCTGCTACTGATATGTCCTGATATGTAGGCTGCTACAGACAGTATATGTCCTGATATGTAGGCTGCTACTGATATGTCCTGATATGTAGGCTGCTACAGACAGTTTATGTCCTGATATGTAGGCTGCTACAGACAGTGTATGTCCTGATATGTAGGCTGCTACAGACAGTATATGTCCTGATATGTAGGCTGCTACTGATATGTCCTGATATGTAGGCTGCTACTGATATGTCCCGATATGTAGGCTGCTACTGATATGTCCCGATATGTAGGCTGCTACAGATATGTCCTGATATGTAGGCTGCTACTGATATGTCCTGATATGTAGGCTGCTACTGATATGTCCTGATATTTAGGCTGCTACTGATATGTCCTGATATGTAGGCTGCTACTGATATGTCCTGATATGTAGGCTGCTACTGATATGTCCTGATATGTAGGCTGCTACTGATATGTCCCGATATGTAGGCTGCTACAGACAGTATATGTCCTGATATGTAGGCTGCTACTGATATATCCTGATATGTAGGCTGCTACAGACAGTATATGTCCTGATATGTAGGCTGCTACTGATATGTCCTGATATGTAGGCTGCTACTGATATGTCCTGATATGTAGGCTGCTACTGATATGTCCTGATATGTAGGCTGCTACTGATATGTCCTGATATGTAGGCTGCTACTGATATGTCCTGATATGTAGGCTGCTACTGATATGTCCTGATATGTAGGCTGCTACAGACAGTGTATGTCCTGATATGTAGGCTGCTACTGATATGTCCTGATATGTAGGCTGCTACTGATATGTCCTGATATGTAGGCTGCTACTGATATGTCCTGATATGTAGGCTGCTATTGATATGTCCTGATATGTAGGCTGCTACTGATATGTCCTGATATGTAGGCTGCTACTGATATGTCCTGATATGTAGGCTGCTATTGATATGTCCTGATATGTAGGCTGCTACTGATATGTCCTGATATGTAGGCTGCTACTGATATGTCCTGATATGTAGGCTGCTACTGATATGTCCTGATATGTAGGCTGCTACAGACAGTTTATGTCCTGATATGTAGGCTGCTACAGACAGTGTATGTCCTGATATGTAGGCTGCTACTGATATGTCCTGATATGTAGGCTGCTACTGATATGTCCTGATATGTAGGCTGCTACAGACAGTGTATGTCCTGATATGTAGGCTGCTACTGATATGTCCTGATATGTAGGCTGCTACTGATATGTCCTGATATGTAGGCTGCTACTGATATGTCCTGATATGTAGACTGCTACTTATATGTCCTGATATGTAGGCTGCTACAGATATGTCCTGATATGTAGGCTGCTACTGATATGTCCTGATATGTAGGCTGCTACAGAGAGTATGTGTCCTGATATGTAGGCTGCTACAGAGAGTATGTGTCCTGATATGTAGGCTGCTACTGATATGTCCTGATATGTAGGCTGCTACTGATATGTCCTGATATGTAGGCTGCTACTGATATGTCCTGATATGTAGGCTGCTACTGATATGTCCTGATATGTAGGCTGCTACTGATATGTCCTGATATGTAGGCTGCTACTGATATGTCCTGATATGTAGGCTGCTACAGACAGTGTATGTCCTGATATGTAGGCTGCTACAGACAGTGTATGTCCTGATATGTAGGCTGCTACTGATATGTCCTGATATGTAGACTGCTACTGATATGTCCTGATATGTAGGCTGCTACTGATATGTCCTGATATGTAGGCTGCTTCTGATATGTCCTGATATGTAGGCTGCTACTGATATGTCCTGATATGTAGGCTGCTACTGATATGTCCTGATATGTAGGCTGCTACTGATATGTCCTGATATGTAGGCTGCTACTGATATGTCCTGATATGTAGGCTGCTACTGATATGTCCTGATATGTAGGCTGCTACTGATATGTCCTGATATGTAGGCTGCTACTGATATGTCCCGATATGTAGGCTGCTACTGATATGCCCCGATATGTAGGCTGCTACAGACAGTGTATGTCCTGATATGTAGGCTGCTACAGACAGTGTATGTCCTGATATGTAGGCTGCTACAGACAGTGTATGTCCTGATATGTAGGCTGCTACAGACAGTGTATGTCCTGATATGTAGGCTGCTACTGATATGTCCAGATATGTAGGCTGCTACTGATATGTCCTGATATGTAGGCTGCTACTGATATGTCCTGATATGTAGGCTGCTACTGATATGTCCTGATATGTAGGCTGCTACAGACAGTATATGTAGGCAGTATATGTCCTGATATGTAGGCTCCTGATATATAGGCTGCTACTGATATGTCCTGATATGTAGGCTGCTACTGATATGTCCTGATATGTAGGCTGCTACTGATATGTCCTGATATGTAGGCTGCTACTGATATGTCCCGATGTGTAGGCTGCTACTGACAGTATATGTCCTGATATGTAGGCTGCTACTGATATGTCCTGATATGTAGGCTGCTACTGATATGTCCTGATATATAGGCTGCTACTGATATGTCGTGATATGTAGGCTGCTACTGATATGTCCCGATGTGTAGGCTGCTACTGATATGTCCCGATGTGTAGGCTGCTACTGATATGTCCCGATGTGTAGGCTGCTACTGATATGTCCCGATATGTAGGCTGCTACTGATATGTCCCGATATGTAGGCTGCTACGGATATGTCCCGATATGTAGGCTGCTACTGAAATGTCCCGATATGTAGGCTGCTACTGATATGTCCCGATATGTAGGCTGCTACTGATATGTCCCGATATGTCGGCTGCTACTGATATGTCCCGATATGTAGGCTGCTACAGACAGTGTATGTCCTGATATGTAGGCTGCTACTGATATGTCCCGATATGTAGGCTGCTACTGATATGTCCCGATATGTAGGCTGCTACTGATATGTCCCGATATGTAGGCTGCTACAGACAGTGTATGTCCCGATATGTAGGCTGCTACTGATATGTCCCGATATGTAGGCTGCTACTGATATGTCCCGATATGTAGGCTGCTACAGACAGTGTATGTCCTGATATGTAGGCTGCTACAGACAGTGTATGTCCTGATATGTAGGCTGCTACAGACAGTGTATGTCCTGATATGTAGGCTGCTACAGACAGTGTATGTCCTGATATGTAGGCTGCTACTGATATGTCCAGATATGTAGGCTGCTACTGATATGTCCTGATATGTAGGCTGCTACTGATATGTCCTGATATGTAGACTGCTACTGATATGTCCTGATATGTAGGCTGCTACAGACAGTATATGTCCTGATATGTAGGCTGCTACTGATATGTCCTGATATGTAGGCTGCTACTGATATGTCCTGATGTGTAGGCTGCTACTGATATGTCCTGATGTGTAGGCTGCTACTGATATGTCCTGATATGTAGGCTGCTACTGATATGTCCTGATATGTAGGCTGCTACTGATATGTCCTGATATGTAAGCTGCTACTGATATGTCCTGATATGTAGGCTGCTACTGATATGTCCTGATATGTAGGCTGCTACTGATATGTCCTGATATGTAGGCTGCTACTGATATGTCCTGATATGTAGGCTGCTACAGACAGTATATGTCCTGATATGTAGGCTGCTACTGATATGTCCTGATATGTAGGCTGCTACTGATATGTCCTGATATGTAGGCTGCTACAGACAGTATATGTCCTGATATGTAGGCTGCTACTGATATGTCCTGATATGTAGGCTGCTACTGATATGTCCTGATGTGTAGGCTGCTACTGATATGTCCTGATGTGTATGCTGCTACTGATATGTCCTGATATGTAGGCTGCTACTGATATGTCCTGATATGTAGGCTGCTACTGATATGTCCTGATATGTAGGCTGCTACTGATATGTCCTGATATGTAGGCTGCTACTGATATGTCCTGATATGTAGGCTGCTACTGATATGTCCTGATATGTAGGCTGCTACTGATATGTCCTGATATGTAGGCTGCTACTGATATGTCCTGATATGTAGGCTGCTACTGATATGTCCTGATATGTAGGCTGCTACTGATATGTCCTGATATGTAGGCTACTACTGATATGTCCTGATATGTAGGCTGCTACAGATATGTCCTGATATGTAGGCTGCTACTGATATGTCCTGATATGTAGGCTGCTACTGATATGTCCTGATATGTAGGCTGCTACAGGCCCCAGCCGACTTGTAAGTCGCTTTGGACAAAAGCGTCTGCTAAATGGGATATATTATTATTATTATTATGTAGGCTGCTACTGATATGTCCTGATATGTAGGCTGCTACTGATATGTCCTGATATGTAGGCTGCTACAGATATGTCCTGATATGTAGGCTGCTACTGATATGTCCTGATATGTAGGCTGCTACTGATATGTCCTGATATGTAGGCTGCTACAGATATGTCCTGATATGTAGGCTGCTACTGATATGTCCTGATATGTAGACTGCTACTGATATGTCCTGATATGTAGGCTGCTACAGATATGTCCTGATATGTAGGCTGCTACTGATATGTCCTGATATGTAGGCTGCTACTGATATGTCCTGATATGTAGGCTGCTACTGATATGTCCTGATATGTAGGCTGCTACTGATATGTCCTGATATGTAGGCTGTTACTGATATGTCCTGATATGTAGGCTGCTACTGATATGTCCTGATATGTAGGCTGCTACTGATATGTCCTGATATGTAGACTGCTACTGATATGTCCTGATATGTAGACTGCTACTGATATGTCCTGATATGTAGACTGCTACTGATATGTATATGTCCTGATATGTAGGCTGCTACAGATATGTCCTGATATGTGGGCTGCTACTGATATGTCCTGATATGTAGACTGCTACAGACAGTGTATTTCCTGATATGTAGGCTGCTACTGATATGTCCAGATATGTAGGCTGCTACTGATATGTCCTGATATGTAGGCTGCTACTGATATGTCCTGATATGTAGGCTGCTACTGATATGTCCTGATATGTAGGCTGCTACTGATATGTCCTGATATGTAGGCTGCTACTGATATGTCCTGATATGTAGACTGCTACTGATATGTCCTGATATGTAGACTGCTACTGATATGTCCTGATATGTAGACTGCTACTGATATGTATATGTCCTGATATGTGGGCTGCTACTGATATGTCCTGATATGTAGACTGCTACAGACAGTGTATGTCCTGATATGTAGGCTGCTACTGATATGTCCAGATATGTAGGCTGCTACTGATATGTCCAGATATGTAGGCTGCTACTGATATGTCCTGATATGTGGGCTGCTACTGATATGTCCTGATATGTGGGCTGCTACTGATATGTCCAGATATGTAGGCTGCTACTGATATGTCCAGATATGTAGGCTGCTACTGATATGTCCTGATATGTAGGCTGCTACAGATATGTCCTGATATGTGGGCTGCTACTGATATGTCCTGATATGTAGACTGCTACAGACAGTGTATGTCCTGATATGTAGGCTGCTAATGATATGTCCTGATATGTAGGCTGCTACTGATATGTCCTGATATGTAGGCTGCTACTGATATGTCCTGATATGTAGGCTGCTACTGATATGTCCTGATATGTAGGCTGCTACTGATATGTCCTGATATGTAGGCTACTACTGATATGTCCTGATATGTAGGCTGCTACAGATATGTCCTGATATGTAGGCTGCTACTGATATGTCCTGATATGTAGGCTGCTACTGATATGTCCTGATATGTAGGCTGCTACAGATATGTCCTGATATGTAGGCTGCTACTGATATGTCCTGATATGTAGGCTGCTACTGATATGTCCTGATATGTAGGCTGCTACAGATATGTCCTGATATGTAGACTGCTACTGATATGTCCTGATATGTAGGCTGCTACAGATATGTCCTGATATGTAGGCTGCTACTGATATGTCCTGATATGTAGGCTGCTACTGATATGTCCTGATATGTAGGCTGCTACTGATATGTCCTGATATGTAGGCTGCTACTGATATGTCCTGATATGTAGGCTGCTACTGATATGTCCTGATATGTAGGCTGCTACTGATATGTCCTGATATGTAGGCTGCTACTGATATGTCCTGATATGTAGGCTGCTACTGATATGTCCTGATATGTAGACTGCTACTGATATGTCCTGATATGTAGACTGCTACTGATATGTCCTGATATGTAGACTGCTACTGATATGTATATGTCCTGATATGTGGGCTGCTACTGATATGTCCTGATATGTAGACTGCTACAGACAGTGTATGTCCTGATATGTAGGCTGCTACTGATATGTCCAGATATGTAGGCTGCTACTGATATGTCCAGATATGTAGGCTGCTACTGATATGTCCTGATATGTGGGCTGCTACTGATATGTCCTGATATGTGGGCTGCTACTGATATGTCCTGATATGTAGGCTGCTACTGATATGTCCAGATATGTAGGCTGCTACTGATATGTCCTGATATGTAGGCTGCTACAGATATGTCCTGATATGTGGGCTGCTACTGATATGTCCTGATATGTAGACTGCTACAGACAGTGTATGTCCTGATATGTAGGCTGCTACTGATATGTCCAGATATGTAGGCTGCTACTGATATGTCCAGATATGTAGGCTGCTACTGATATGTCCTGATATGTAGACTGCTACTGATATGTCCAGATATGTAGGCTGCTACTGATATGTCCTGATATGTAGTCTGCTACTGATATGTCCTGATATGTAGGCTGCTACTGATATGTCCAGATATGTAGGCTGCTACTGATATGTCCTGATATGTAGTCTGCTACTGATATGTCCTGATATGTGGGCTGCTACTGATATGTCCTGATATGTAGTCTGCTACTGATATATCCTGATATGTGGGCTGCTACTGATATGTCCTGATATGTAGGCTGCTACTGATATGTCCTGATATGTGGGCTGCTACTGATATGTCCTGATATGTAGGCTGTGTAACCTTTTCTTTCCTTCTGCATCCTTTTGTTCATTTACTGTCTCTCTCAGCAACTCTGGAAGTGTCGGACAAGTCCACCATGACTGGACTGATGAAGGGGATCATGGCTAACGAGGGTTTCTTTGGACTGTACCGGGGTATCCTGCCCAACTTCATGAAAGTGATTCCTGCTGTGAGCCTCAGCTATGTGGTCTACGAGTACATGAAGACCGGCCTGGGGATCTCCAAATGACGCAGGGACAGTCAGACAGGATGTTCAGTCTAGGTGTTTTTGGACAGTTTAGTTGGAACTTAGTGATCAGCACAGACTTTTATGATCTCACGTGGACAACCAAACGTTGCCATCTTGTTATCACTCTGTGTACTGGGCCTTACGAGGAGAACCATGAAATCAAGTTTGGGTCTGAGATAGGCCATAGCATTAGACTCTCCAAAAATGATGCTCTCCTCTTTAACTCAAGGTGAAATTCCAATATGGTGCAATATACCTGTCAAGAACTGCATTATGGATCTTAAAACATAGAGGACGAGGTATCGATGTCTTCCGGTGAACACTGAACGAGGTTCAAGAGCTTTGTCCAAACTATTTTTATTCCACTGTGATGTTAGACGCTCCATGCGCACATTTTAGAGAATCCCACACTACTACAGTTTGCTATAGAATTCTGTGGTAAATTGTAGTCTGGGTACCAGTCAATTTAGCTAACGTTCCACTACCTGTACTCCGTGTCATATGCCTAAGATATATTTAAAGAATGAAGAAAGACCTGTCTCTTTGGCATATCACGTGGAGTAGGCTACAAGGAGTGGAATGTTAGCTAAATAGACTGGTCCCCATCATCAACGATCACTCGGGTTGAGTATGATTGTCCTCCTGGTGGGTCCTGCTTGTGGGTCTTCAGATGGCTGAAGAGGCCGATCCGGGAGCCACATATTTTGATGCGTTATGGGCCAGGGTGAGTGGTGGTGGTGGTGGGTGGGCGTTCTTGATGGGAAGTCTGTCCTTTAAAAGTTGCCACTTGTCCTCTGCGGCACGACAGAGATTTTCTTTGTACCATGCAACTTCGTCATGGACAGCTTTTCTCCATGTCGACCTGTCGAGGAGTGGAATATTAGCCAAAAAGGCTGGTACCCAGGCTAAGTAAACTGTAGAATACTATACTACACACGGTAGTATCCCTCGATCAGGGGTGGATGTCAGAAGGTGAATTCACCAATTTGTAAGTCGCTCTGGATAAGAGCGTCTGCTAAATGACTTAAATGTAAATGTAATGGGTATTACTTAATATATAATTTGGTAGAATACTATACTACACAGTGTGGTATTCCTCATTCATGTGTAGTACTTACTGTAGAATTCTGTAGTGAACTGTAAAATATTTGAATATGCCCAGCCAATTCCCCATTTTCCAATTTGTGCCACCCGTGAGTGAGAAGCCTACATGCCAGGTATAGACCATATGTTGTGTTCCCTACAGGTTATGGGAAATGTGCTCTTAGTATTTCTCCAGTAGGTTTCCTCAAGGAGAAAGCCCCCACTTCTATAGCAAAGATAATAAAACAAAAGCACTATAGTAAATACTACAGTAATGTCTAAAAAACACCACAGTAAATACTATAGTATATATTCTACCATTTTTTAACAAAGTAATATTACAGTATGCTATAATAAATTGTAAATACTATAGTATATTAGTAATATATGCATTAAACACTATAGTAAATAGTACAGTAATGTCCACAGAACACTGCAGTACATACTATAGTTTTTTAACTATAGTAATACTACAGTATTTATAAGTGTGGCTTACCCTGAGTTCAATATCATATGTTTCTATCTTATTTGGTTGGTTCTATTTATTTGTACAGGTTCGTGTCATTTACAACTGCTGTTTTAATGCTATGTTTTCACGTGTTTTAACAGATGATTTACAAACATGTCTATTTTTACTTTGTGCTTTTCTTTAAAGACAATGCCTACCTTGTTGTTGACTGTTAAGCTGAATCACAAGCAAAAAATATTCATAGTTACAAAAGCTTGCATGCAAATATTGTCTATGAATCATTACTGGAGCTGAGGGGGGAGTCCTAAAAAAAACTTTTTTTGCTAAGCTTGACTGAAATTCAAGTAGGTTGTGCACACTGTCAGTACTGGTTTCCAATTCAGAATCACTTCAGGATCCGCCATACACACACTCCACATGCCATGCACCCACTAAAGATGTTTACTACTTGAGGCCAATGGTTGTTATGTTGCCTCAATGTCTTATGTCTTAATTATGTTTGAATATGTAATAGGTCTACTATGCCTGAATCAATTGACATTGTGAGAGTTGTATGAATGTCCTCACAAAGCTTAGACTGAAAGAAAAGCAATGCGTGTGTTATGGGTCGAAACAAATGTTTACAGATGGTTGTCCAGGTATAAATAAATATTCACAATGGAATGTTTTCAATTGAATTTAAATGAATAGTGCACACCCAGTGCAACGCCAACTCCAAATTGTCAATGCTGTGTGCATGTCGCATCTAGAGGTCTTGCAGTGCACGTTTGTGAATGCTTATTCCGCGAATGATTTAATTGAACTGTGTCAATCAACTCTAGATCATCGTCATCCCTGCGCGGACATCCAAAAACCTATCCAATCAATTTACCGTGTACCTTTAAAAAAAAAATATATTTTTCATAATACAAAAATCAACAACTTACATCAAACATGTCTAACAAAACAAAACACAGGTATTAACAAGAAAATACTCAAACATACAAAAAATATCAATAAAATAATAAAAATAACTATTCTAGTGCAATTGTATCACTCTGAGAAAATGTCATGATTAAGGAAGATGTTATTCACTAGGGATAATGTCTTAAGAGAATTCAATCAAAAATATGTGTAATTTTGGTATTGAAATCTGGAATTTTTGTTGGTTTATAAAGTATTTGGCAACAAGAATTTTTAAAAATCCAACAATTTCAATGGTCTTGTTATCATTGCAATAGTACCATATTATATCCTTCATGTCAAAAACATGGGTAGTGTTCATAATGGTACATAAGTATTCTGCAAGGTTTTCACAGAATTCGGACACATTTACATTCAAAGAACGAGTCAGACGCTCACTTTTTTCACAGAAAACGCAGATATCATCAATAGCCACAAATTTGGACAACAGAATTTACATGGATATATCTTATATAGAATTTTAAAGTGCACTTCCTTAAATTTGTTTGGTATACAATAACCAAGCTTTTTCTAGACAATGTCAGGAATAAGCACGTTCCATAAAGATTTTCCTCTCGTTGTAAGTTGGTTTTGGGAATGAAGAATTTGTCTTTATATATTTATTACAACTAGATTTCTCAAGTAAACCCACACCTTCCAATCTCAGTTCTGGATAAGCTCTGCGATCATTACCAAAGCTAAGATGACTTTTCATTAGTGTAGTGAGACCACTGGGAATGGCTTTGATCACAGAAATAAACTCTCTGGAAGGTATTGGAAATTCATTCAATGTTATAAATTGTTCATATGTAAGAATATTACCTCTGATGTCAAAAACATCAAGAACAAAGTCATTATTCCTCTCATGCCAACTGGGGTAGAACAAGGACTTATTCCTTACAGTTATGTCTGAATTATTCCACAAAAGATCTTTACGTGTGGAAAAATTGTTCAGGAAACATTTCCCAGGCCATTAAAGCTTGTTGGTGAAACCTAGCCAATTTAGTGGTTAATCATTCAGGAATATAATTACATTTCAGTAAAAATGTAACTTATTAAACACATTATTTGGAATGAAATACCACATTGAATCGGTACTAATCAAACATATTTTCAACCAGTTTTCAACCAAATCCAACCAACACTTCCAGACCGCCTTCAGCTCTTTTATTAGAGTTTATTATTTTTCCAGATGAAGTCTAGAAAGGTCTTGTTGATCTCTTTACAACTAGAGGGACTTACACATAACGATAATGAGGGGTACACGAAACGAGACAGTCCGACTAAGTGCTTTTTTTAACAGATGTATTCCTAAATATGTAACACAGTCCTTTACAGAAATGTTTTCTATGTCTTTATCATCAGTCATATAAGATTTCACATTTAGAAACGTTCCGTTTTAATCCTGATGCAATAGAGAATGCAGTGATAGCATTAAGGGAATGGGCGACCTGGTTTTTGTTTCTTAAAAAAAAGAGTATCAGCAAGTTGGGAAATTTGGATTTCTTTGTTAAAAATGGTTAAGCCATACAGATTTGCATTATTCAGAATATCTAGAGAAAGAAGTTCCACAATCAAAATGAATACAAATGGCATCTCTGTTGTACACTTCTGTTGATACGGAATCTTTTGGATGTATTAAGGTTTAGTAACACAGAACTCTTTATATAGTTGTAAAACATGCGAATGACTTTGATAACATTTTCACCGAAGCCAAAAAGTTTACCGATTGAAGCAAATCGATGTTGATGTCGTAATCGATCGAACGCGATGAACGAACAAATGTTTTTGAAATTAAACACAATATAGATTTAAACAGTGCCACAAAAACGTTTATTCATAGATAACTGTTCGCTATAGAGCTCAGCTTACTACTGAATATGGTAAATTGTTGTTCATCATGTTTACTGAGCTTTCAAGAATGTACTGTATTTGTAATCTGTCTCTCGCTATTTGCATAGGAGAAACCCTGGGTGAAAGAACTGAAATGGGTACTAGAGGATTTGAAGGATGACCATAAGAAAGCTGTCTATCGACCAAGCAGCAGGACCGAAGTTAAGAAAATTGTAAGACCTTTCTAAATGCGCCATCAACCATAATATGGAGGAAATTAACTATACATTTAACACATAAGGATAATCACTTCACCCCTACCTATATCCTATATGTACAAATTACCTCGATTAGCCTGTACCCCCGTACACTGACTCGGTACCGGTACCCCAGTATATAGCCTCGTTAGTGTTATTTTATTGTGTTACATTTGATTATTTTTTACTGGAGTTTATTTGGTAAATATTTTCTAAACTCTTCTTGAACTACACTGTTGGTGTAAAGGGCTTGTCAGCATTTCACGGTAAGGTCTACTTGTTGTATTCTGCGCATGTGACAAATACAGTTTGATTTGTTTGATTTGACTTGAAGTAACTAATGAGATCAATTTAGGTCTGCATTATTGATGATTATGGAGACGATAATGTATTCAGCACATGTTATTCTTATTCTTCCAGAATCCTTATATTTGATATACACATTCTCTAACTAAAGACATTTCTTCTTACAGTACATAACCGCTGATAATCAAGAGTATCTGAAGGTTAAGAAGAGGACCAAACAAAAGTCAGAGAAGGTATCTAGAGATATATTTTACATGCTGATGATGCCATTCATAGGTGATTATTTTATTCAACACATCCATACAATCAATAGATTTTATTTATTTATTTACTTAGTTCAACTTTATTTAACCAGGTAGGCAAGTTGAGAACAAGTTCTCATTTACAATTGCAACCTGGCCAAGATAAAGCAAAGCAGTTCCACACATACAACGACACAGAGTTACACATGGAGTAAAACAAACATACAGTCAATAATACAGTATAAACAAGTCTATATACGATGTGAGCAAATGAGGTGAGATAAGGGAGGTAAAGGCAAAAAAAGGCCATGGTGGCAAAGTAAATACAAAATAGCAAGTAAAACACTGGAATGGTAGATTTGCAATGGAAGAATGTGCAAAGTAGAAATAAAAAGTATGGGGTGCAAAGGAGCAAAGTAAATAAATTAATTAAATACAGTAGGGAAAGAGGTAGTTGTTTGGGCTAAATTATAGGTGGGCTATGTACAGATGCAGTAATTAACAATGCCTTGTGCCATTTTGTGAATGAAATGCGTCTCAGTTAATGTATTAGGCGTCTAAGCTCAAAACACAACTTTGATAGAATAATCAAGAGAAAGTCCTAACATATAACTGGTAAACCCAATGCCTTGTCTACATGTTCTCTACCCCTCAGTCCTATCCCCACTCCTCCAGAAGCAGGGCAGTGATGACCCCAGTTGTCCCTATAGCTCTGGGGGAGCTGGAGTCCCCTGGGACCAGTGATGATGAGGAGGCCACAGACCGGAAGGAGAGGGTCTCCAGTGCCAGGGAACGGCATGAGCAAGCCAGAGCCATGATGGACACATTCACTGAGAAGTTCCACTCTATCACAGAGGATCTCCAAGGGATGAAGGTACGGGTCAGGGAAGGGACCGGTGGTCTCCAACCCTAGACTTTGAGATTGACAGAGTATGCATCAACCTTTGTTTCTACCCAGCACTAACTGATTCTACTGATCATCAAGACCTTCATGAGCTGAACCATGTTGGTTAGTGCTGGGCTTTAAACAAAACCTTGTACACCCTGTGGTTCTCCAGGACCAGGGTTGGCGACCACTTAGAACTCTCCACCATAGGGCTGTAGATCGCTAGTTTGTCAGCATAGATATGTGTGAAAACCCTGCGCCGTTGAAGATATACTATGTTTATATCAGAATCCTACATGAGCTGTAGAACTGTGATGTGCTACTTTCCCCCTTGACTGCACCTAG
Source organism: Oncorhynchus masou masou (assembly GCF_036934945.1). Lineage (NCBI taxonomy): Eukaryota > Metazoa > Chordata > Actinopteri > Salmoniformes > Salmonidae > Oncorhynchus > Oncorhynchus masou. The sequence goes on from NC_088228.1 coordinate 42,003,935, forward strand.
ATTCCCAGGAAGAGGTCCACTCGACTGCGGTCATCATGCTCCCAGTCTGCCAATGAGGATGGATCCCCCCTGGCCTCTACCCAATCAGATAAGGCCCTGAGGCGAGACTGGTCGCGAAATATGATTACAGCCGGAGAGGCCGGTGGTGACATCATTCGAACACCTTCATCAGCGTCATTATTCTCTTTGCCAACCATTTATGAGGTCGTTAAGGGGAGCAGGGAGTCCAAACCTGATGTATCCGGAGATGATGTCAAAAAGAGCAAGACGTCCAAATGTAGAGTCAGGCAAGGCTTTCGCTATTTCACCAAGGCTTTGACTGGACTGTTGGTTAGTACGTTTTATTTAAAAAAACTAATTACAGCTTTTTTCCTCTGTGTCTGGTATGATACCTTAACTGTGAGTGTAATTGGTATTGTTAGGAGAAATAACCACACAAGTTTTCCATCGGTGCTATGCTTCTGCTGGTCTACAGTATCCTCCAAAACACGTTACAAATGCCGTGGTCTATTGATTGAGTCATTCATTGTAAGTTCCTTATTTCTATGAAATAATGAATGACTTCATGTCTCTCTTACTTTTCATGAACCTCCCAAAGCGTACAAAAGATGACCATACTGGAGATGGACGGATTGCGCAAAGTGTGCCACCATCCAATGACACACTCAAGATGGTCATGGCTCCTCCACATTCACTCACTCACTGGCATTTGTGAACTACATTCAGACAAAAAGGCAACCGCATTTTGTATGGATGATATTTAGCAGAGGATATGTTTTTCTTATATAAAGGATACAAATGAATAATAGAACTGTTCTGTTGGGAGTAGCGGTGTGTGTGTGTGTGGAATCACTGGGAAGCTAGAAAAAAGCCATATTACAACCTATGTGTTGTGATAATTGCGTTGTTTGCTCTATAAATCCTGTTCATGTGCATTGCGACCGTGATATACAGCTCTGTAAAGAAATGGAGACCACTGCAAAATTATCAGTTTCTCTGGTTGTACTATTTATAGGTATGTGTTTGGGTAAATTTAAAATTTTTGTTTTATTCTATAAACTATTGACAACATTTATTCCAAATAAAAATATTCTAATTTAGAGCATTTATTTGCAGAAAATGACAACTGGTCAAAATAACAAAAAAGATGCAGTGATGTCAGACCCCGAATAATGCAAAGGAAAATAAGTTCATATTCATTTTTAAACAACACAATACTAATGTTTTAACTTAGGAAGAGTTCAGAAATCAATATGTGGTGGAATAACCCTGATTTTCAATCACAGCTTACATGCGTCTTGGCATGCTCTCCACCAGTCTTTCACATTGATGTTAGGTGACTTTATGCCACTCTTGGCGCAAAAATTCAAGCAGCTCGGCTTTGTTTGATGGCTTGTGACCATCCATCTTCCTCTTGATCACATTCCAGAGGTTTTCAATGGGGTTCAGGTCTGGAAATTGGGCTGGCCATGACAGGGTCTTGATCTGGTGGTCCTCCATCCACACCTTGATTGACCTGGCTGTGTGGCATGGAGCATTGTCTTGCTGTAGAGCATTGCCTTGCTGAAGCACCCCCAGATCATCACCGATCCTCCACCAAATTTCACATAGGTTGCGAGATCTGGAGAGGCCTACAAGCCACAGTGTCTCGCACCCACTGTGAAATTTGGTGGAGGATCGGTGATGATCTGGGGTTGCTTCAGCAAGGCTGGAATCGGGCAGATTTGTCTTTGTGAAGGACGCATGAATCAAGCCACGTACAAGGTTGTCCTGGAAGAAAACTTGCTTCCTTCTGCTCTGACAATGTTCCCCAACTCTGAGGATTTTGTTTCTCCAGCCGGAGAGCACTAAACATTTTCGGACCACTACACAACTATTGATATAGAACCACAGAGAGTCACCGCAAGTCGCAAATAAAACAGGAGCTGCCTCCTCTATTCCAGCACCATTTCAACATCATCAAACCGCCTCTGGTTAGTCTAATACAGTGACAACTATACGATACCAAAAACGATTTAGTCCTAACGTAAGCTAAATATTATGCGGCTGTCCATGGTTCTGATATTTGTGTGCTTGTGCGTGTGTGCACATTCATGCAAGTAGAAAAAACGTGTTTACCCACCCTACTTATAGAGGAACGCATGCTGACGAAAGTGTCTATCACTCCGTCATACATATCAGGCTTTTATTTTTTGTTTTCCTCGGCTACCTGGCTAAAATGCATGCTTGTTTTCCTCTGCTACCTGGCTAAATGCATGCTTGCGAGCCGAACTTCCTTTCATGGGCAACGTTAGCTAGTTAACATTAGCCTTCTAACATCTATCTACATATTGAACTCTCAGGCCCAGGGGCACAATGTATGAATGAATGTGTGGATCAGGATCACAGTTATAATCATTGGCCAATACGGAGAATTAAGTAAAACCACAAGTCCAAATCCCTATCTCACATCCATTGCTAATTTAGGAAAGGGGCCATTTTAGCTGGCTGGCTAGCAACCGGAGGACAACAACACAATAAGATGCAACAATTCAAGTTGTTTCTGTTAATAACGTATGCTCTCAATGCGGTTTGATAGGAGTGACTGGCTTCCCTCGTAGAACAGCTAAAGCGCTTTGTTAAATACTTTTTAGCCCTTCCGCGTCACTTTACTCACAGAAAATGTCTGCTAAATATAGAATCACATGGTTTATCCGTCTCTCTGTAACTGCCCATAACTTCTCAACAAAGTTGCCAATGTCTGCAATTGATACAAACCATCAACGTATGAAGGTATAAAATACAAACAGTTTCATAATTCAATCATATTGAAAAACATTTAATGTTCACTCAATTGAGTTATATGTTGCTAATGTACGCTACTGTCTGTAATTTGTCTCAGTAAATTTCATAATGGGTAGCCTAACATCAAATAACATTTTATTTGTCACATACATGTGTTTAGCAGATGTTATTGCGGGTGTCGCGAAATGCTTGTGTTTCTAGCTCCAACATCCAGTGATATCTAACAATGCCCACAATCTAAAGGAATGGAATTAAGAATAAATAAATATTTGGACCAATGTCAGAGCGGCATAGACTAAGATACAGTAGAATAGGATAGAGTACAGTATATACAGTGGGGTAAAAAAGTATTTAGTCAGCTACCAATTGTGCAAGTTCTCCCACTTAAAAAGATGAGAGAGGCCTGTAATGTTCATCATAGGTACACTTCAACTATGACAGACAAAATGAGAAAAATATCCAGAAAATCACATTGTAGGATTTTTAATGAATTTATTTGCAAATTATGGTGGACAATAAGTATTTGGTCAATAACAAAGTTTATCTCAATACTTTGTTATATACCCTTTGTTGGCAATGACAGAGGTGAAGACAGAAAACATTTGACAAGGTTTTCACACACTGTTGCTGGTATTTTGGCCCATTCCTCCATGCAGATCTCCTCTCGAGCAGTGATGTTTTGGGGCTGTTGCTGGGCAACACGGACTTTCAACTCCCTCCAAAGATTTTCTATGGGGTTGAGATCTGGAGACTGGCAAGGCCACTCCAGGACCTTGAAATGCTTCTTACGAAGCCACTCCTTCATTGCCCGGGCGGTGTGTTTGGGATCATTGTCATGCTGAAAGACCCAGCCACGTTTCATATTCAATGCCCTTGCTGATGGAAGGAGGTTGTCACTCAAAATCTCACGATACATGGCCCCATTCAATCTTTCCTTTATACGGATCAGTCGTCCTGGTCCCTTTGCAGAAAAACAGCCCCAAAGCATGATGTTTCCACCCCCATGCTTCACAGTAGATATGGTGTTCTTTGGATGCAACTCAGCATTCTTTGTCCTCCAAACACAACGAGTTGAGTTTTTACCAAAAAATTCTAATGCTCTCTAGCAAACTTCAGACCGGTCTGGACACGTACTGGCTTAAGCAGGGGGACACGTCTGGCACTGCAGGATTTGAGTCCCTGGCGGCGTTGTGTGTTACTGATGGTAGGCTTTGTTACTTTGGTCCCAGCTCTCTGCAGGTCATTCACTAGGTCCCTCCGTGTGGTTCTGGGATTTTTGCTCACCGTCCTTGTGATTATTTTGACCCCACGGGGTGAGATCTTGCGTGGAGCCCCAGATCGAGGGAGATTATCAGTGGTTTTGTATATCTTCCATTTCCTAATAATTGCTCCCACAGTTGAATTCTTCAAACCAAGCTGCTTACCTATTGCAGATTCAGTCTTCCCAGCCTGGTGCAGGTCTACAATTATGTTTCTGGTGTCCTTTGACAGCTCTTTGGTCTTGGCCATAGTGGAGTTTGGAGTGTGACTGTCTGAGTTTGTGGACAGGTGTCTTTTATACTGATAACAAGTTCAAACAGGTGCCATTAATACAGGTAACGAGTGGAGGACAGAGGAGCCTCTTAAAGAAGAAGTTACAGGTCTGTGAGAGCCAGAAATCTTGCTTGTTTGTAGGTGACCAAATACTTATTTTCCACCATAATTTGCAAATAAATTCATTAAAAATCCTACAATGGGATTTTCTGGATTTTTTTCTCATTTTGTCTGTCATAGTTGAAGTGTACCTATGATGAAAATTACAGGCCTCTGTCATCGTTTTAAGTTGGAGAACCTGCACAATTGGTGGCTGACTAAATACTGTTTTGCTCCACTGTACATACACTGCTCAAAAAAATAAAGGGAACACTTAAAAAACACAATGTAACTCCAAGTCAATCACACTTTGTGAAATCAAACTGTCCACTTTGGAAGCAACACTGATTGACAATAAATTTCACATGCTGTTGTGCAAATGGAATAGACAACAGGTGGATATTATCGGCATTTAGCAAGACACCCCCAATAAAGGAGTGGTTCTGCAGGTGGTGACCAGACCACTACTCAGTTCCTATGCTTCCTGGCTGATGTTTTGGTCCCTTTTGAATGCTGGCGGTGCTTTCACTCTAGTGGTAGCATGAGACGGAGTCTACAACCCACACAAGTGGCTCAGGTAGTGCAGCTCATCCAGGATGGCACATCAATGAGAGCTGTGGCAAGAAGGTTTGCTGTGTCTGTCAGCGTAGTGTCCAGAGCATTGAGGCACTACCAGGAGACAGGCCAGTACATCAGGAGACGTGGAGGAGGCCGTAGGAGGGCAACAACCCAGCAGCAGGACCGCTACCTCCACCTTTGTGCAAGGAGGAGCAGGAGGAGCACTGCCAGAGCCCTGCAAAATGACCTCCAGCAGGCCACAAATGTGCATGTGTCTGCTCAAACGGTCAGAAACAGACACCATGAGGGTGGTATGAGGGCCCGACGTCCACAGGTGGGGGTTGTGCTTACAGCCCAACACCGTGCAGGACGTTTGGCATTTGCCAGAGAACACCAAGAATGGCAAATTCGCCACTGGTGCCCTGTGCTCTTCACAGATGACAGCAGGTTCACACTGAGCACGTGACAGATGTGACAGAGTCTGGAGACGCCGTGGAGAATGTTCTGCTGCCTGCAACATCCTCCAGCATGACCGGTTTCGCGGTGGGTCAGTCACGGTGTGGGGTGGCATTTCTTTGGGGGGCCGCACAGCCCTCCATGTGCTCGCCAGAGGTATCCTTGACTGCCATTGGGTACCGAGATGAGATCCCCAGACCCCTTGTGAGACCATATGCTGGTGCGGTTGGCCCTGGGTTCCTCCTAATGCAAGACAATGCTAGACCTCATGTGGCTGGAGTGTGTCAGCTGTTCCTGCAAGAGGAAGGCATTGATGCTATGGACTGGCCCGCCCGTTCCCCAGCCCTGAATCCAATTGAGCACATCTGCGACATCATGTCTCGCTCCATCCACCAACGCCACGTTGCACCACAGACTGTCCAGGAGTTGGGGAATGCTTTAGTCCAGGTCTGGGAGGAGATCCCTCAGGAGACCATCCGCCACCTCATCAGGAGCATGCCCAGGCGTTGTAGGGAGGTCATACAGGCACCTGGAGGCCACACACACTACTGAGCCTCATTTGGACTTATTTTAAGGACATTACATCAAAGTTGAATCAGCCTGCAGTGTGGTTTTCCACTTTAATTTTGAGTGTCACTCCAAATCCAGACCTCTATGGGTTGATAAATTTGATTTCCATTGATCATTTTTGTGTGATTTTGTTGTCAGCACATTCAACTATGTAAAGAAAAAAGTATTTAATAAGAATATTTCATTCATTCAGATCTAGGATGTGTTATTTTAGTGTTCCCTTTATTTTTTTGAGCAATGTATAATTAGTAATACGAAATATTTCAGCACTATTAAAGTGACTGGTGTTCCATTATTAAAGTGGCAAGTGATTTCAAGACTATGTACAGGGCAGCAGCCTCTAATATGCTAGTGATGGCTATTTAACATTCTGATGGCCTTGAGATAGAAGCTGTTTTTCAGTCTCTCGGTCCCAGCTTTGATGCACCTGCACCGACCTCGCCTTCTGGATGATAATGGGGTGAACAGGCAGTGGCTCGGATGATTGTTGTCCTTGATTATCTTTTTGACCTTCCTGAGACATCGGATGCTGTAGGTGTCCTGAAGGGCAGGTAGTTTGCCCCGGTGATGCGTTGGGCAGACCACACCACCCTCTGGAGAGCCCTGTCGTTGCGGGCGGTGCAGTTGCCGTACCAGGCGGTGATACAGCCGACAGGATGTTCTCAATTGTGCATCTGTAAAAGTTTGTGAGGGTTTTAGGTGCCAAGCCAAATTTTACAGCCTCCTGGGGTTGAAGAGTCGCTGTTGCACCTTCTTCACCACACTGTCTGTGTGGGTGGACCATTTCAGTTTGTCAGTGATGAGTACGCCAAAGAACTTGAGGCTTTCCACCTTCTCCACTGCGTTCCCATCGATGTGGATTGGGGGTGCTCCCTCTGCTGTTTCCTGAAGTCCACAATCAGCTCCTTTGTTTTGTTGCTGTTGGTTGAGGTTATTTTCCTGGCACCACACTCCCAGGGCCTTCACCTCCACCCTGTAGGCTGTCTCGTCATTGTTGGTAATCAGGCCTGCTACTGTTGTGTTGTCTGCAAACTTGATGATTGAGTTGGAGGCGTGCGTGGCCACACAGTCATGGGTGATTAGGGAGTACAGGAAGGGACTGAGCATGCATCCTTGTGGGGCCCAAGTGTTGAGGATCAGCGAAGTGGAGGTGTTGTTTCCTACCTTCACAACCTGGGGTGGCCCATCAGGAAGGTCAGGACCTAGTTGCACAGGGCGGGGTTCAGATCCAGGGTTCTCGACCTTAATGATGAATTTGGAGGGTACTATGGTGTTGAAGGCTGAGCTGTAGTCAATGAACAGCATTCTTACTTAGGTATTCCTCTTGTCCAGATGTGTGATAGCATCGTCTGTGGATCTATTGGGGCGTTAAGCAAATTGAGTTCGAGTTTATTTTATTTTTACAGGTACAGTGCACATTAATCAACATTTCAGTAAAAGTGCAGGTTTTAGCCAGCCGGTTAATTTTCTATCGCAGTCCCTGAGCAGGTTATTGAAAAACAATTACAATATAGACAATCATTGAGCAGTGAGCACACGCAGAGCAACAGAGCAACATAGGACAAGCAAGACGTAGCATACAGACAGAGCAACAGAACAAAAAGCAGCAAGACAAAATTCATAAAAGCAACAGTGTTTCCACACCTCACAAGCTACAGACAACATGGAAAGCGGCAATACACAGCTAGGGATTATGATCACAAACGTGATTAACCTTTAGCCATGTATTCATGCCTTTTGTGAAAGTGTGATAGGTGGTGCAGTTATGTGTGTCTGATGGCAGTGTATTCCAGACATGGGAAGCTCTCACAGTGAAAGCAGATTTACTAAAGGTGCTTTTCCTTAAGGAAAATACAGTCACCTCTCATGGCAGACCTGTGGATCTGCTGCCATATGTTTGGGTTTTCTGTTTAACAAAAATACTGAGTGGAGGGGGAGCCAGGCCATTTAGGATCTTGAATACAAGACATGCATCGGAATTACCTTTTTCACATGCTTTTTAAAAGAGAGGTTGGAAACAAGTATGATGCCAATGTACTTACAATCAGATACCACCTGGAGCTTCTCCCCTGACACATAGACATCTGGCTCAGTAGCATCAGATACCACCTGGAGCTCCTCCCCTGACACAGACATCTGGCTCAGTAGCATCAGATACCACCTGGAGCTTCTCCCCTGACACATAGACATCTGGTTCAGTAGCATCAGATACCAGCTGGAGCTTCTCCCCTGACACACAGACATCTGGCTCAGTAGCATCAGATACCAGCTGGAGCTTCTCCCCTGACACATAGACATACAGACATCTGGCTCAGTAGCATCAGATACCAGCTGGAGCTTCTCCCCTGACACATAGACATCTGGCTCAGTAGCATCAGATACCACCTGGAGCTTCTCCCCTGACACACAGACATCTGGCTCAGTAGCATCAGATACCAGCTGGAGCTTCTCCCCTGACACATAGACATACAGACATCTGGCTCAGTAGCATCAGATACCACCTGGAGCTTCTCCCCTGACACATAGACACACAGACATCTGGCTCAGTAGTATCAGATACCAGCTGGAGCTTCTCCCCTGACACATAGACATCTGGTTCAGTAGCATCAGATACCAGCTGGAGCTTCTCCCCTGACACATAGACATCTGACTCAGTAGCATCAGATACCAGCTGGAGCTTCTCCCCTGACACACAGACATCTGGCTCAGTAGCATCAGATACCAGCTGGAGCTTCTCCCCTGACACATAGACATACAGACATCTGGCTCAGTAGCATCAGATACCACCTGGAGCTTCTCCCCTGACACATAGACACATAGACATCTGGCTCAGTAGTATCAGATACCAGCTGGAGCTTCTCCCCTGACACATAGACATCTGGTTCAGTAGCATCAGATACCAGCTGGAGCTTCTCCCCTGACACATAGACATCTGGCTCAGTAGCATCAGATACCACCTGGAGCTTCTCCCCTGACACATAGACATCTGGTTCAGTAGCATCAGATACCAGCTGGAGCTTCTCCCCTGACACATAGACATCTGGCTCAGTAGCATCAGATACCACCAGGAGCTTCTCCCCTGACACATAGACATCTGGTTCAGTAGCATCAGATACCAGCTGGAGCTTCTCCCCTGACACATAGACATCTGGTTCAGTAGCATCAGATACCAGCTGGAGCTTCTCCCCTGACACATAGACATCTGGCTCAGTAGCATCAGATACCAGCTGGACCTTCTCCCCTGACACATAGACATCTGGCTCAGTAGCATCAGATACCACCTGGAGCTTCTCCCCTGACACATAGACATCTGGCTCAGTAGCATCAGATACCAGCTGGAGCTTCTCCCCTGACACATAGACATCTGGCTCAGTAGCATCAGATACCAGCTGGAGCTTCTCCCCTGACACATAGACATCTGACTCAGTAGCATCAGATACCAGCTGGAGCTTCTCCCCTGACACACAGACATCTGGCTCAGTAGCATCAGATACCACCTGGAGCTTCTCCCCTGACACACAGACATCTGGCTCAGTAGTATCAGATACCACCTGGAGCTTCTCCCCTCACACATAGACACATAGACATCTGACTCAGTAGTATCAGATACCACCTGGAGCTTCTCCCCTGACACATAGACACATAGACATCTGGCTCAGTAGCATCAGATACCACCTGGAGCTTCTCCCCTGACACATAGACATCTGGCTCAGTAGCATCAGATACCAGCTGGAGCTTCTCCCCTGACACACAGACATCTGGCTCAGTAGTATCAGATACCAGCTGGAGCTTCTCCCCTGACACATAGACATCTGGCTCAGTAGTATCAGATACCAGCTGGAGCTTCTCCCCTGACACATAGACATCTGGCTCAGTAGCATCAGATACCAGCTGGAGCTTCTCCCCTGACACATAGACATCTGGCTCAGTAGCATCAGATACCACATGGAGCTTCTCTCCTGACACATAGACATCTGGCTCAGTAGCATCAGATACCAGCTGGAGCTTCTCCCCTGACACATAGACATCTGGCTCAGTAGCATCAGATACCACCTGGAGCTTCTCCCCTGACACACAGACATCTGGCTCAGTAGCATCAGATACCAGCTGGAGTTTCTCCCCTGACACATAGACACATAGACATACAGACATCTGGCTCAGTAGCATCAGATACCAACTGGAGCTTCTCCCCTGACACATAGACATACAGACATCTGGCTCAGTAGCATCAGATACCAGCTGAAGCTTCTCCCCTGACACATAGACATCTGGCTCAGTAGCATCAGATACCACCTGGAGCTTCTCCCCTGACACATAGACATCTGGCTCAGTAGCATCAGATACCAGCTGGAGCTTCTCCCCTGACATACAGACATCTGGCTCAGTAGCATCAGATACCAGCTGGAGCTTCTCCCCTGACACATAGACATCTGGCTCAGTAGCATCAGATACCAGCTGGAGCTTCTCCCCTGACACATAGACATCTGGCTCAGTAACATCAGATACCACCTGGAGCTTCTCCCCTGACACACAGACATCTGGCCCAGTAACATCAGATACCACCTGGAGCTTCTCCCCTGACACATAGACATACAGACATCTGGCTCAGTAGCATCAGATACCAGCTGGAGCTTCTCCCCTGACACATAGACACATAGACATCTGGCCCAGTAACATCAGATACCAGCTGGAGCTTCTCCCCTGACACATAGACATCTGGCTCAGTAGCATCAGATACCACCTGGAGCTCCTCCCCTGACACATAGACATCTGGCTCAGTAGCATCAGATACCACCTGGAGCTTCTCCCCTGACACACAGACATCTGACTCAGTAGTATCAGATACCAGCTGGAGCTCCTCCCCTGACACATAGACATCTGGTTCAGTAGCATCAGATACCAGCTGGAGCTTCTCCCCTGACACATAGACATCTGGTTCAGTAGCATCAGATACCAGCTGGAGCTTCTACCCTGACACATAGACATCTGGTTCAGTAGCATCAGATACCACCTGGAGCTTCTCCCCTGACACATAGACACATAGACATCTGGCTCAGTAACATCAGATACCACATGGAGCTTCTCTCCTGACACATAGACATCTGGCTCAGTAGCATCAGATACCAGCTGGAGCTTCTCCCCTGACACATAGACATCTGGCTCAGTAGCATCAGATACCAGCTGGAGCTTCTCCCCTCACACATAGACACATAGACATCTGACTCAGTAGTATCAGATACCACCTGGAGCTTCTCCCCTGACACACAGACATCTGGTTCAGTAGCATCAGATACCAGCTGGAGCTTCTCCCCTCACACATAGACACATAGACATCTGGCTCAGTAGCATCAGATACCAGCTGGAGCTTCTCCCCTGACACATAGACATCTGGCTCAGTAGCATCAGATACCACCTGGAGCTTCTCCCCTGACACACAGACATCTGGCTCAGTAGCATCAGATACCAGCTGGAGTTTCTCCCCTGACACATAGACACATAGACATACAGACATCTGGCTCAGTAGCATCAGATACCAGCTGGAGCTTCTCCCCTGACACATAGACATACAGACATCTGGCTCAGTAGCATCAGATACCAGCTGGAGCTTCTCCCCTGACACATAGACATCTGGCTCAGTAGCATCAGATACCACCTGGAGCTTCTCCCCTGACACATAGACATCTGGCTCAGTAGCATCAGATACCAGCTGGAGCTTCTCCCCTGACATACAGACATCTGGCTCAGTAGCATCAGATACCAGCTGGAGCTTCTCCCCTGACACATAGACATCTGGCTCAGTAGCATCAGATACCAGCTGGAGCTTCTCCCCTGACACATAGACATCTGGCTCAGTAACATCAGATACCACCTGGAGCTTCTCCCCTGACACACAGACATCTGGCCCAGTAACATCAGATACCACCTGGAGCTTCTCCCCTGACACATAGACATACAGACATCTGGCTCAGTAGCATCAGATACCAGCTGGAGCTTCTCCCCTGACACATAGACACATAGACATCTGGCCCTGTAACATCAGATACCAGCTGGAGCTTCTCCCCTGACACATAGACATCTGGCTCAGTAGCATCAGATACCAGCTGGACCTTCTCCCCTGACACATAGACATCTGGCTCAGTAGCATCAGATACCACCTGGAGCTCCTCCCCTGACACATAGACATCTGACTCAGTAGCATCAGATACCAGCTGGAGCTTCTCCCCTGACACATAGACATCTGGCTCAGTAGCATCAGATACCAGCTGGACCTTCTCCCCTGACACATAGACATCTGGCTCAGTAGCATCAGATACCACCTGGAGCTCCTCCCCTGACACATAGACATCTGACTCAGTAGCATCAGATACCACCTGGAGCTTCTCCCCTGACACACAGACATCTGGCTCAGTAGCATCAGATACCACCTGGAGCTTCTCCCCTGACACACAGACATCTGGCTCAGTAGTATCAGATACCACCTGGAGCTTCTCCCCTGACACATAGACATCTGGCTCAGTAGCATCAGATACCACCTGGAGCTTCTCCCCTGACACACAGACATCTGGCTCAGTAGCATCAGATACCAGCTGGAGCTTCTCCCCTGACACATAGACATCTGGCTCAGTAGCATCAGATACCACCTGGAGCTTCTCCCCTGACACACAGACATCTGGCTCAGTAGCATCAGATACCACCTGGAGCTCCTCCCCTGACACATAGACATCTGGCTCAGTAGCATCAGATACCACCTGGAGCTTCTCCCCTGACACATAGACATCTGGCGCAGTAGCATCAGATACCAGCTGGAGCTTCTCCCCTGACACATAGACACATAGACATCTGGCGCAGTAGCATCAGATACCACCTGGAGCTTCTCCCCTGACACACAGACATCTGGCTCAGTAGTATCAGATACCAGCTGGAGCTTCTCCCCTGACACATAGACATCTGGCTCAGTAGCATCAGATACCAGCTGGAGCTTCTCCCCTCACACATAGACACATAGACATCTGACTCAGTAGTATCAGATACCACCTGGAGCTTCTCCCCTGACACATAGACACATAGACATCTGGCTCAGTAGCATCAGATACCACCTGGAGCTTCTCCCCTGACACATAGACATCTGGCTCAGTAGCATCAGATACCAGCTGGAGCTTCTCCCCTGACACACAGACATCTGGCTCAGTAGTATCAGATACCAACTGGAGCTTCTCCCCTGACACATAGACATCTGGCTCAGTAGTATCAGATACCAGCTGGAGCTTCTCCCCTGACACATAGACATCTGGCTCAGTAGCATCAGATACCAGCTGGAGCTTCTCCCCTGACACATAGACACATAGACATCTGGCTCAGTAACATCAGATACCACATGGAGCTTCTCTCCTGACACATAGACATCTGGCTCAGTAGCATCAGATACCAGCTGGAGCTTCTCCCCTGACACATAGACATCTGGCTCAGTAGCATCAGATACCACCTGGAGCTTCTCCCCTGACACACAGACATCTGGCTCAGTAGCATCAGATACCAGCTGGAGTTTCTCCCCTGACACATAGACACATAGACATACAGACATCTGGCTCAGTAGCATCAGATACCAGCTGGAGCGTCTCCCCTGACACATAGACATACAGACATCTGGCTCAGTAGCATCAGATACCAGCTGGAGCTTCTCCCCTGACACATAGACATCTGGCTCAGTAGCATCAGATACCACCTGGAGCTTCTCCCCTGACACATAGACATCTGGCTCAGTAGCATCAGATACCAGCTGGAGCTTCTCCCCTGACATACAGACATCTGGCTCAGTAGCATCAGATACCAGCTGGAGCTTCTCCCCTGACACATAGACATCTGGCTCAGTAGCATCAGATACCAGCTGGAGCTTCTCCCCTCACACATAGACACATAGACATCTGACTCAGTAGTATCAGATACCACCTGGAGCTTCTCCCCTGACACATAGACACATAGACATCTGGCTCAGTAGCATCAGATACCACCTGGAGCTTCTCCCCTGACACATAGACATCTGGCTCAGTAGCATCAGATACCAGCTGGAGCTTCTCCCCTGACACACAGACATCTGGCTCAGTAGTATCAGATACCAGCTGGAGCTTCTCCCCTGACACATAGACATCTGGCTCAGTAGTATCAGATACCAGCTGGAGCTTCTCCCCTGACACATAGACATCTGGCTCAGTAGCATCAGATACCAGCTGGAGCTTCTCCCCTGACACATAGACACATAGACATCTGGCTCAGTAACATCAGATACCACATGGAGCTTCTCTCCTGACACATAGACATCTGGCTCAGTAGCATCAGATACCAGCTGGAGCTTCTCCCCTGACACATAGACATCTGGCTCAGTAGCATCAGATACCACCTGGAGCTTCTCCCCTGACACACAGACATCTGGCTCAGTAGCATCAGATACCAGCTGGAGTTTCTCCCCTGACACATAGACACATAGACATACAGACATCTGGCTCAGTAGCATCAGATACCAGCTGGAGCTTCTCCCCTGACACATAGACATACAGACATCTGGCTCAGTAGCATCAGATACCAGCTGGAGCTTCTCCCCTGACACATAGACATCTGGCTCAGTAGCATCAGATACCACCTGGAGCTTCTCCCCTGACACATAGACATCTGGCTCAGTAGCATCAGATACCAGCTGGAGCTTCTCCCCTGACATACAGATATCTGGCTCAGTAGCATCAGATACCAGCTGGAGCTTCTCCCCTGACACATAGACATCTGGCTCAGTAGCATCAGATACCAGCTGGAGCTTCTCCCCTGACACATAGACATCTGGCTCAGTAGCATCAGATACCACCTGGAGCTCCTCCCCTGACACATAGACATCTGGCTCAGTAGCATCAGATACCACCTGGAGCTTCTCCCCTGACACACAGACATCTGACTCAGTAGTATCAGATACCAGCTGGAGCTCCTCCCCTGACACATAGACATCTGGTTCAGTAGCATCAGATACCAGCTGGAGCTTCTCCCCTGACACATAGACATCTGGTTCAGTAGCATCAGATACCAGCTGGAGCTTCTACCCTGACACATAGACATCTGGTTCAGTAGCATCAGATACCACCTGGAGCTTCTCCCCTGACACATAGACACATAGACATCTGGCTCAGTAACATCAGATACCACATGGAGCTTCTCTCCTGACACATAGACATCTGGCTCAGTAGCATCAGATACCAGCTGGAGCTTCTCCCCTGACACATAGACATCTGGCTCAGTAGCATCAGATACCAGCTGGAGCTTCTCCCCTCACACATAGACACATAGACATCTGACTCAGTAGTATCAGATACCACCTGGAGCTTCTCCCCTGACACACAGACATCTGGTTCAGTAGCATCAGATACCAGCTGGAGCTTCTCCCCTCACACATAGACACATAGACATCTGGCTCAGTAGCATCAGATACCAGCTGGAGCTTCTCCCCTGACACATAGACATCTGGCTCAGTAGCATCAGATACCAGCTGGAGCTTCTCCCCTGACACATAGACACATAGACATCTGGCTCAGTAGCATCAGATACCAGCTGGAGCTTCTCCCCTGACACATAGACACATAGACATCTGGCTCAGTAACATCAGATACCACATGGAGCTTCTCTCCTGACACATAGACATCTGGCTCAGTAGCATCAGATACCAGCTGGAGCTTCTCCCCTGACACATAGACATACAGACATCTGGCTCAGTAGCATCAGATACCACCTGGAGCTTCTCCCCTGACACATAGACACATAGACATCTGGCTCAGTAGTATCAGATACCAGCTGGAGCTTCTCCCCTGACACATAGACATCTGGTTCAGTAGCATCAGATACCAGCTGGAGCTTCTCCCCTGACACATAGACATCTGGCTCAGTAGCATCAGATACCACCTGGAGCTTCTCCCCTGACACATAGACATCTGGTTCAGTAGCATCAGATACCAGCTGGAGCTTCTCCCCTGACACATAGACATCTGGCTCAGTAGCATCAGATACCACCAGGAGCTTCTCCCCTGACACATAGACATCTGGTTCAGTAGCATCAGATACCAGCTGGAGCTTCTCCCCTGACACATAGACATCTGGTTCAGTAGCATCAGATACCAGCTGGAGCTTCTCCCCTGACACATAGACATCTGGCTCAGTAGCATCAGATACCAGCTGGACCTTCTCCCCTGACACATAGACATCTGGCTCAGTAGCATCAGATACCACCTGGAGCTTCTCCCCTGACACATAGACATCTGGCTCAGTAGCATCAGATACCAGCTGGAGCTTCTCCCCTGACACATAGACATCTGGCTCAGTAGCATCAGATACCAGCTGGAGCTTCTCCCCTGACACATAGACATCTGACTCAGTAGCATCAGATACCAGCTGGAGCTTCTCCCCTGACACACAGACATCTGGCTCAGTAGCATCAGATACCACCTGGAGCTTCTCCCCTGACACACAGACATCTGGCTCAGTAGTATCAGATACCACCTGGAGCTTCTCCCCTCACACATAGACACATAGACATCTGACTCAGTAGTATCAGATACCACCTGGAGCTTCTCCCCTGACACATAGACACATAGACATCTGGCTCAGTAGCATCAGATACCACCTGGAGCTTCTCCCCTGACACATAGACATCTGGCTCAGTAGCATCAGATACCAGCTGGAGCTTCTCCCCTGACACACAGACATCTGGCTCAGTAGTATCAGATACCAGCTGGAGCTTCTCCCCTGACACATAGACATCTGGCTCAGTAGTATCAGATACCAGCTGGAGCTTCTCCCCTGACACATAGACATCTGGCTCAGTAGCATCAGATACCAGCTGGAGCTTCTCCCCTGACACATAGACATCTGGCTCAGTAGCATCAGATACCACATGGAGCTTCTCTCCTGACACATAGACATCTGGCTCAGTAGCATCAGATACCAGCTGGAGCTTCTCCCCTGACACATAGACATCTGGCTCAGTAGCATCAGATACCACCTGGAGCTTCTCCCCTGACACACAGACATCTGGCTCAGTAGCATCAGATACCAGCTGGAGTTTCTCCCCTGACACATAGACACATAGACATACAGACATCTGGCTCAGTAGCATCAGATACCAACTGGAGCTTCTCCCCTGACACATAGACATACAGACATCTGGCTCAGTAGCATCAGATACCAGCTGAAGCTTCTCCCCTGACACATAGACATCTGGCTCAGTAGCATCAGATACCACCTGGAGCTTCTCCCCTGACACATAGACATCTGGCTCAGTAGCATCAGATACCAGCTGGAGCTTCTCCCCTGACATACAGACATCTGGCTCAGTAGCATCAGATACCAGCTGGAGCTTCTCCCCTGACACATAGACATCTGGCTCAGTAGCATCAGATACCAGCTGGAGCTTCTCCCCTGACACATAGACATCTGGCTCAGTAACATCAGATACCACCTGGAGCTTCTCCCCTGACACACAGACATCTGGCCCAGTAACATCAGATACCACCTGGAGCTTCTCCCCTGACACATAGACATACAGACATCTGGCTCAGTAGCATCAGATACCAGCTGGAGCTTCTCCCCTGACACATAGACACATAGACATCTGGCCCAGTAACATCAGATACCAGCTGGAGCTTCTCCCCTGACACATAGACATCTGGCTCAGTAGCATCAGATACCACCTGGAGCTCCTCCCCTGACACATAGACATCTGGCTCAGTAGCATCAGATACCACCTGGAGCTTCTCCCCTGACACACAGACATCTGACTCAGTAGTATCAGATACCAGCTGGAGCTCCTCCCCTGACACATAGACATCTGGTTCAGTAGCATCAGATACCAGCTGGAGCTTCTCCCCTGACACATAGACATCTGGTTCAGTAGCATCAGATACCAGCTGGAGCTTCTACCCTGACACATAGACATCTGGTTCAGTAGCATCAGATACCACCTGGAGCTTCTCCCCTGACACATAGACACATAGACATCTGGCTCAGTAACATCAGATACCACATGGAGCTTCTCTCCTGACACATAGACATCTGGCTCAGTAGCATCAGATACCAGCTGGAGCTTCTCCCCTGACACATAGACATCTGGCTCAGTAGCATCAGATACCAGCTGGAGCTTCTCCCCTCACACATAGACACATAGACATCTGACTCAGTAGTATCAGATACCACCTGGAGCTTCTCCCCTGACACACAGACATCTGGTTCAGTAGCATCAGATACCAGCTGGAGCTTCTCCCCTCACACATAGACACATAGACATCTGGCTCAGTAGCATCAGATACCAGCTGGAGCTTCTCCCCTGACACATAGACATCTGGCTCAGTAGCATCAGATACCACCTGGAGCTTCTCCCCTGACACACAGACATCTGGCTCAGTAGCATCAGATACCAGCTGGAGTTTCTCCCCTGACACATAGACACATAGACATACAGACATCTGGCTCAGTAGCATCAGATACCAGCTGGAGCTTCTCCCCTGACACATAGACATACAGACATCTGGCTCAGTAGCATCAGATACCAGCTGGAGCTTCTCCCCTGACACATAGACATCTGGCTCAGTAGCATCAGATACCACCTGGAGCTTCTCCCCTGACACATAGACATCTGGCTCAGTAGCATCAGATACCAGCTGGAGCTTCTCCCCTGACATACAGACATCTGGCTCAGTAGCATCAGATACCAGCTGGAGCTTCTCCCCTGACACATAGACATCTGGCTCAGTAGCATCAGATACCAGCTGGAGCTTCTCCCCTGACACATAGACATCTGGCTCAGTAACATCAGATACCACCTGGAGCTTCTCCCCTGACACACAGACATCTGGCCCAGTAACATCAGATACCACCTGGAGCTTCTCCCCTGACACATAGACATACAGACATCTGGCTCAGTAGCATCAGATACCAGCTGGAGCTTCTCCCCTGACACATAGACACATAGACATCTGGCCCTGTAACATCAGATACCAGCTGGAGCTTCTCCCCTGACACATAGACATCTGGCTCAGTAGCATCAGATACCAGCTGGACCTTCTCCCCTGACACATAGACATCTGGCTCAGTAGCATCAGATACCACCTGGAGCTCCTCCCCTGACACATAGACATCTGACTCAGTAGCATCAGATACCAGCTGGAGCTTCTCCCCTGACACATAGACATCTGGCTCAGTAGCATCAGATACCAGCTGGACCTTCTCCCCTGACACATAGACATCTGGCTCAGTAGCATCAGATACCACCTGGAGCTCCTCCCCTGACACATAGACATCTGACTCAGTAGCATCAGATACCACCTGGAGCTTCTCCCCTGACACACAGACATCTGGCTCAGTAGCATCAGATACCACCTGGAGCTTCTCCCCTGACACACAGACATCTGGCTCAGTAGTATCAGATACCACCTGGAGCTTCTCCCCTGACACATAGACATCTGGCTCAGTAGCATCAGATACCACCTGGAGCTTCTCCCCTGACACACAGACATCTGGCTCAGTAGCATCAGATACCAGCTGGAGCTTCTCCCCTGACACATAGACATCTGGCTCAGTAGCATCAGATACCACCTGGAGCTTCTCCCCTGACACACAGACATCTGGCTCAGTAGCATCAGATACCACCTGGAGCTCCTCCCCTGACACATAGACATCTGGCTCAGTAGCATCAGATACCACCTGGAGCTTCTCCCCTGACACATAGACATCTGGCGCAGTAGCATCAGATACCAGCTGGAGCTTCTCCCCTGACACATAGACACATAGACATCTGGCGCAGTAGCATCAGATACCACCTGGAGCTTCTCCCCTGACACACAGACATCTGGCTCAGTAGTATCAGATACCAGCTGGAGCTTCTCCCCTGACACATAGACATCTGGCTCAGTAGCATCAGATACCAGCTGGAGCTTCTCCCCTCACACATAGACACATAGACATCTGACTCAGTAGTATCAGATACCACCTGGAGCTTCTCCCCTGACACATAGACACATAGACATCTGGCTCAGTAGCATCAGATACCACCTGGAGCTTCTCCCCTGACACATAGACATCTGGCTCAGTAGCATCAGATACCAGCTGGAGCTTCTCCCCTGACACACAGACATCTGGCTCAGTAGTATCAGATACCAACTGGAGCTTCTCCCCTGACACATAGACATCTGGCTCAGTAGTATCAGATACCAGCTGGAGCTTCTCCCCTGACACATAGACATCTGGCTCAGTAGCATCAGATACCAGCTGGAGCTTCTCCCCTGACACATAGACACATAGACATCTGGCTCAGTAACATCAGATACCACATGGAGCTTCTCTCCTGACACATAGACATCTGGCTCAGTAGCATCAGATACCAGCTGGAGCTTCTCCCCTGACACATAGACATCTGGCTCAGTAGCATCAGATACCACCTGGAGCTTCTCCCCTGACACACAGACATCTGGCTCAGTAGCATCAGATACCAGCTGGAGTTTCTCCCCTGACACATAGACACATAGACATACAGACATCTGGCTCAGTAGCATCAGATACCAGCTGGAGCGTCTCCCCTGACACATAGACATACAGACATCTGGCTCAGTAGCATCAGATACCAGCTGGAGCTTCTCCCCTGACACATAGACATCTGGCTCAGTAGCATCAGATACCACCTGGAGCTTCTCCCCTGACACATAGACATCTGGCTCAGTAGCATCAGATACCAGCTGGAGCTTCTCCCCTGACATACAGACATCTGGCTCAGTAGCATCAGATACCAGCTGGAGCTTCTCCCCTGACACATAGACATCTGGCTCAGTAGCATCAGATACCAGCTGGAGCTTCTCCCCTCACACATAGACACATAGACATCTGACTCAGTAGTATCAGATACCACCTGGAGCTTCTCCCCTGACACATAGACACATAGACATCTGGCTCAGTAGCATCAGATACCACCTGGAGCTTCTCCCCTGACACATAGACATCTGGCTCAGTAGCATCAGATACCAGCTGGAGCTTCTCCCCTGACACACAGACATCTGGCTCAGTAGTATCAGATACCAGCTGGAGCTTCTCCCCTGACACATAGACATCTGGCTCAGTAGTATCAGATACCAGCTGGAGCTTCTCCCCTGACACATAGACATCTGGCTCAGTAGCATCAGATACCAGCTGGAGCTTCTCCCCTGACACATAGACACATAGACATCTGGCTCAGTAACATCAGATACCACATGGAGCTTCTCTCCTGACACATAGACATCTGGCTCAGTAGCATCAGATACCAGCTGGAGCTTCTCCCCTGACACATAGACATCTGGCTCAGTAGCATCAGATACCACCTGGAGCTTCTCCCCTGACACACAGACATCTGGCTCAGTAGCATCAGATACCAGCTGGAGTTTCTCCCCTGACACATAGACACATAGACATACAGACATCTGGCTCAGTAGCATCAGATACCAGCTGGAGCTTCTCCCCTGACACATAGACATACAGACATCTGGCTCAGTAGCATCAGATACCAGCTGGAGCTTCTCCCCTGACACATAGACATCTGGCTCAGTAGCATCAGATACCACCTGGAGCTTCTCCCCTGACACATAGACATCTGGCTCAGTAGCATCAGATACCAGCTGGAGCTTCTCCCCTGACATACAGATATCTGGCTCAGTAGCATCAGATACCAGCTGGAGCTTCTCCCCTGACACATAGACATCTGGCTCAGTAGCATCAGATACCAGCTGGAGCTTCTCCCCTGACACATAGACATCTGGCTCAGTAGCATCAGATACCACCTGGAGCTCCTCCCCTGACACATAGACATCTGGCTCAGTAGCATCAGATACCACCTGGAGCTTCTCCCCTGACACACAGACATCTGACTCAGTAGTATCAGATACCAGCTGGAGCTCCTCCCCTGACACATAGACATCTGGTTCAGTAGCATCAGATACCAGCTGGAGCTTCTCCCCTGACACATAGACATCTGGTTCAGTAGCATCAGATACCAGCTGGAGCTTCTACCCTGACACATAGACATCTGGTTCAGTAGCATCAGATACCACCTGGAGCTTCTCCCCTGACACATAGACACATAGACATCTGGCTCAGTAACATCAGATACCACATGGAGCTTCTCTCCTGACACATAGACATCTGGCTCAGTAGCATCAGATACCAGCTGGAGCTTCTCCCCTGACACATAGACATCTGGCTCAGTAGCATCAGATACCAGCTGGAGCTTCTCCCCTCACACATAGACACATAGACATCTGACTCAGTAGTATCAGATACCACCTGGAGCTTCTCCCCTGACACACAGACATCTGGTTCAGTAGCATCAGATACCAGCTGGAGCTTCTCCCCTCACACATAGACACATAGACATCTGGCTCAGTAGCATCAGATACCAGCTGGAGCTTCTCCCCTGACACATAGACATCTGGCTCAGTAGCATCAGATACCAGCTGGAGCTTCTCCCCTGACACATAGACACATAGACATCTGGCTCAGTAGCATCAGATACCAGCTGGAGCTTCTCCCCTGACACATAGACACATAGACATCTGGCTCAGTAACATCAGATACCACATGGAGCTTCTCTCCTGACACATAGACATCTGGCTCAGTAGCATCAGATACCAGCTGGAGCTTCTCCCCTGACACATAGACATCTGGCTCAGTAGCATCAGATACCACCTGGAGCTTCTCCCCTGACACACAGACATCTGGCTCAGTAGCATCAGATACCAGCTGGAGTTTCTCCCCTGACACATAGACACATAGACATACAGACATCTGGCTCAGTAGCATCAGATACCAGCTGGAGCTTCTCCCCTGACACATAGACATACAGACATCTGGCTCAGTAGCATCAGATACCAGCTGGAGCTTCTCCCCTGACACATAGACATCTGGCTCAGTAGCATCAGATACCACCTGGAGCTTCTCCCCTGACACATAGACATCTGGCTCAGTAGCATCAGATACCAGCTGGAGCTTCTCCCCTGACATACAGACATCTGGCTCAGTAGCATCAGATACTAGCTGGAGCTTCTCCCCTGACACATAGACATCTGGCTCAGTAGCATCAGATACCAGCTGGAGCTTCTCCCCTGACACATAGACATCTGGCTCAGTAACATCAGATACCACATGGAGCTTCTCCCCTCACACAGACATCTGGCCCAGTAACATCAGATACCACCTGGAGCTTCTCCCCTGACACATAGACATACAGACATCTGGCTCAGTAGCATCAGATACCAGCTGGAGCTTCTCCCCTGACACATAGACACATAGACATCTGGCCCAGTAACATCAGATACCAGCTGGAGCTTCTCCCCTGACACATAGACATCTGGCTCAGTAGCATCAGATACCACCTGGAGCTCCTCCCCTGACACATAGACATCTGGCTCAGTAGCATCAGATACCACCTGGAGCTTCTCCCCTGACACACAGACATCTGACTCAGTAGTATCAGATACCAGCTGGAGCTCCTCCCCTGACACATAGACATCTGGTTCAGTAGCATCAGATACCAGCTGGAGCTTCTCCCCTGACACATAGACATCTGGTTCAGTAGCATCAGATACCAGCTGGAGCTTCTACCCTGACACATAGACATCTGGTTCAGTAGCATCAGATACCACCTGGAGCTTCTCCCCTGACACATAGACACATAGACATCTGGCTCAGTAACATCAGATACCACATGGAGCTTCTCTCCTGACACATAGACATCTGGCTCAGTAGCATCAGATACCAGCTGGAGCTTCTCCCCTGACACATAGACATCTGGCTCAGTAGCATCAGATACCAGCTGGAGCTTCTCCCCTCACACATAGACACATAGACATCTGACTCAGTAGTATCAGATACCACCTGGAGCTTCTCCCCTGACACACAGACATCTGGTTCAGTAGCATCAGATACCAGCTGGAGCTTCTCCCCTCACACATAGACACATAGACATCTGGCTCAGTAGCATCAGATACCAGCTGGAGCTTCTCCCCTGACACATAGACATCTGGCTCAGTAGCATCAGATACCAGCTGGAGCTTCTCCCCTGACACATAGACACATAGACATCTGGCTCAGTAACATCAGATACCACATGGAGCTTCTCTCCTGACACATAGACATCTGGCTCAGTAGCATCAGATACCAGCTGGAGCTTCTCCCCTGACACATAGACATCTGGCTCAGTATCATCAGATACCACCTGGAGCTTCTCCCCTGACACACAGACATCTGGCTCAGTAGCATCAGATACCAGCTGGAGTTTCTCCCCTGACACATAGACACATAGACATACAGACATCTGGCTCAGTAGCATCAGATACCAGCTGGAGCTTCTCCCTGACACATAGACATACAGACATCTGGCTCAGTAGCATCAGATACCAGCTGGAGCTTCTCCCCTGACACATAGACATCTGGCTCAGTAGCATCAGATACCACCTGGAGCTTCTCCCCTGACACATAGACATCTGGCTCAGTAGCATCAGATACCAGCTGGAGCTTCTCCCCTGACATACAGACATCTGGCTCAGTAGCATCAGATACCAGCTGGAGCTTCTCCCCTGACACATAGACATCTGGCTCAGTAGCATCAGATACCAGCTGGAGCTTCTCTCCTGACACATAGACATCTGGCTCAGTAGCATCAGATACCAGCTGGAGCTTCTCCCCTGACACATAGACATCTGGCTCAGTAGCATCAGATACCACCTGGAGCTTCTCCCCTGACACACAGACATCTGGCTCAGTAGCATCAGATACCAGCTGGAGTTTCTCCCCTGACACATAGACACATAGACATACAGACATCTGGGTCAGTAGCATCAGATACCAGCTGGAGCGTCTCCCCTGACACATAGACATACAGACATCTGGCTCAGTAGCATCAGATACCAGCTGGAGCTTCTCCCCTGACACATAGACATCTGGCTCAGTAGCATCAGATACCACCTGGAGCTTCTCCCCTGACACATAGACATCTGGCTCAGTAGCATCAGATACCAGCTGGAGCTTCTCCCCTGACATACAGACATCTGGCTCAGTAGCATCAGATACCAGCTGGAGCTTCTCCCCTGACACATAGACATCTGGCTCAGTAGCATCAGATACCAGCTGGAGCTTCTCCCCTCACACATAGACACATAGACATCTGACTCAGTAGTATCAGATACCACCTGGAGCTTCTCCCCTGACACATAGACACATAGACATCTGGCTCAGTAGCATCAGATACCACCTGGAGCTTCTCCCCTGACACATAGACATCTGGCTCAGTAGCATCAGATACCAGCTGGAGCTTCTCCCCTGACACACAGACATCTGGCTCAGTAGTATCAGATACCAGCTGGAGCTTCTCCCCTGACACATAGACATCTGGCTCAGTAGTATCAGATACCAGCTGGAGCTTCTCCCCTGACACATAGACATCTGGCTCAGTAGCATCAGATACCAGCTGGAGCTTCTCCCCTGACACATAGACACATAGACATCTGGCTCAGTAACATCAGATACCACATGGAGCTTCTCTCCTGACACATAGACATCTGGCTCAGTAGCATCAGATACCAGCTGGAGCTTCTCCCCTGACACATAGACACATAGACATCTGGCCCAGTAACATCAGATACCAGCTGGAGCTTCTCCCCTGACACATAGACATCTGGCTCAGTAGCATCAGATACCACCTGGAGCTCCTCCCCTGACACATAGACATCTGGCTCAGTTGCATCAGATACCACCTGGAGCTTCTCCCCTGACACACAGACATCTGACTCAGTAGTATCAGATACCAGCTGGAGCTCCTCCCCTGACACATAGACATCTGGTTCAGTAGCATCAGATACCAGCTGGAGCTTCTCCCCTGACACATAGACATCTGGTTCAGTAGCATCAGATACCAGCTGGAGCTTCTACCCTGACACATAGACATCTGGTTCAGTAGCATCAGATACCACCTGGAGCTTCTCCCCTGACACATAGACACATAGACATCTGGCTCAGTAACATCAGATACCACATGGAGCTTCTCTCCTGACACATAGACATCTGGCTCAGTAGCATCAGATACCAGCTGGAGCTTCTCCCCTGACACATAGACATCTGGCTCAGTAGCATCAGATACCAGCTGGAGCTTCTCCCCTCACACATAGACACATAGACATCTGACTCAGTAGTATCAGATACCACCTGGAGCTTCTCCCCTGACACACAGACATCTGGTTCAGTAGCATCAGATACCAGCTGGAGCTTCTCCCCTCACACATAGACACATAGACATCTGGCTCAGTAGCATCAGATACCAGCTGGAGCTTCTCCCCTGACACATAGACATCTGGCTCAGTAGCATCAGATACCACCTGGAGCTTCTCCCCTGACACATAGACATACAGACATCTGGCTCAGTAGCATCAGATACCAGCTGGAGCTTCTCCCCTGACACATAGACATCTGGCTCAGTAGCATCAGATACCAGCTGGAGCTTCTCCCCTGACACATAGACATCTGGCTCAGTAGCATCAGATACCAGCTGGAGCTTCTCCCCTGACACATAGACATCTGGCTCAGTAGTATCAGATACCACCTGGAGCTTCTCCCCTGACACATAGACATACAGACATCTGGCTCAGTAGCATCAGACACCACCTGGAGCTTCTCCCCTGACACATAGACATCTGGCTCAGTAGCATCAGATACCAGCTGGAGCTTCTCCCCTGACACATAGACATCTGGCTCAGTAGCATCAGATACCAGCTGGAGCTTCTCCCCTGACACATAGACACATAGACATCTGGCTCAGTAGTATCAGATACCAGCTGGAGCTTCTCCCCTGACACATAGACATCTGGCTCAGTAGTATCAGATACCACCTGGAGCTTCTCCCCTGACACATAGACATACAGACATCTGGCTCAGTAGCATCAGATACCACATGGAGCTTCTCCCCTGACACAGACACACAGACATCTGGCTCAGTAGTATCAGATACCAGCTGGAGCTTCTCCCCTGACACATAGACATCTGGCTCAGTAGCATCAGATACCAGCTGGAGCTTCTCCCCTGACACATAGACATCTGGCTCAGTAGCATCAGATACCAGCTGGAGCTTCTCCCCTGACACATAGACACATAGACATCTGGCTCAGTAGTATCAGATACCAGCTGGAGCTTCTCCCCTGACACATAGACATCTGGTTCAGTAGCATCAGATACCACCTGGAGCTTCTCCCCTGACACAGACATCTGGTTCAGTAGCATCAGATACCACCTGGAGCTTCTCCCCTGACACACAGACATCTGACTCAGTAGTATCAGATACCAGCTGGAGCTTCTCCCCTGACACACAGACATCTGGCTCAGTAGTATCAGATACCAGCTGGAGCTCCTCCCCTGACACATAGACATCTGGCTCAGTAGCATCAGATACCAGCTGGAGCTTCTCCCCTGACACATAGACATCTGGCTCAGTAGCATCAGATACCAGCTAGAGCTTCTCCCCTGACATCTGGCTCAGTAACATCAGATACCAGCTGGAGCTTCTCCCCTGACACATAGACATCTGGCTCAGTAGCATCAGATACCACCTGGAGCTTCTCCCCTGACACATAGACATCTAGTTCAGTAGTATCAGATACCAGCTGGAGCTTCTCCCTGACACAGACACATAGACATCTGGCTCAGTAGCATCAGATACCACCTGGAGCTTCTCCCCTGACACACAGACATCTGGCTCAGTAGCATCAGATACCACCTGGAGCTTCTCCCCTGACACACAGACATCTGGCTCAGTAGCATCAGATACCACCTGGAGCTTCTCCCCTGACACATAGACATACAGACATCTGGCTCAGTAGCATCAGATACCAGCTGGAGCTTCTCCCCTGACACATAGACACATAGACATCTGGCCCAGTAACATCAGATACCAGCTGGAGCTTCTCCCCTGACACATAGACATCTGGCTCAGTAGCATCAGATACCACCTGGAGCTCCTCCCCTGACACATAGACATCTGGCTCAGTAGCATCAGATACCACCTGGAGCTTCTCCCCTGACACACAGACATCTGACTCAGTAGTATCAGATACCAGCTGGAGCTCCTCCCCTGACACATAGACATCTGGTTCAGTAGCATCAGATACCAGCTGGAGCTTCTCCCCTGACACATAGACATCTGGTTCAGTAGCATCAGATACCAGCTGGAGCTTCTACCCTGACACATAGACATCTGGTTCAGTAGCATCAGATACCACCTGGAGCTTCTCCCCTGACACATAGACACATAGACATCTGGCTCAGTAACATCAGATACCACATGGAGCTTCTCTCCTGACACATAGACATCTGGCTCAGTAGCATCAGATACCAGCTGGAGCTTCTCCCCTGACACATAGACATCTGGCTCAGTAGCATCAGATACCAGCTGGAGCTTCTCCCCTCACACATAGACACATAGACATCTGACTCAGTAGTATCAGATACCACCTGGAGCTTCTCCCCTGACACACAGACATCTGGTTCAGTAGCATCAGATACCAGCTGGAGCTTCTCCCCTCACACATAGACACATAGACATCTGGCTCAGTAGCATCAGATACCAGCTGGAGCTTCTCCCCTGACACATAGACATCTGGCTCAGTAGCATCAGATACCAGCTGGAGCTTCTCCCCTGACACATAGACATCTGGCTCAGTATCATCAGATACCACCTGGAGCTTCTCCCCTGACACACAGACATCTGGCTCAGTAGCATCAGATACCAGCTGGAGTTTCTCCCCTGACACATAGACACATAGACATACAGACATCTGGCTCAGTAGCATCAGATACCAGCTGGAGCTTCTCCCCTGACACATAGACATACAGACATCTGGCTCAGTAGCATCAGATACCAGCTGGAGCTTCTCCCCTGACACATAGACATCTGGCTCAGTAGCATCAGATACCACCTGGAGCTTCTCCCCTGACACATAGACATCTGGCTCAGTAGCATCAGATACCAGCTGGAGCTTCTCCCCTGACATACAGACATCTGGCTCAGTAGCATCAGATACCAGCTGGAGCTTCTCCCCTGACACATAGACATCTGGCTCAGTAGCATCAGATACCAGCTGGAGCTTCTCCCCTGACACATAGACATCTGGCTCAGTAACATCAGATACCACCTGGAGCTTCTCCCCTGACACACAGACATCTGGCCCAGTAACATCAGATACCACCTGGAGCTTCTCCCCTGACACATAGACATACAGACATCTGGCTCAGTAGCATCAGATACCAGCTGGAGCTTCTCCCCTGACACATAGACACATAGACATCTGGCCCAGTAACATCAGATACCAGCTGGAGCTTCTCCCCTGACACATAGACATCTGGCTCAGTAGCATCAGATACCACCTGGAGCTCCTCCCCTGACACATAGACATCTGGCTCAGTAGCATCAGATACCACCTGAGCTTCTCCCCTGACACACAGACATCTGACTCAGTAGTATCAGATACCAGCTGGAGCTCCTCCCCTGACACATAGACATCTGGTTCAGTAGCATCAGATACCAGCTGGAGCTTCTCCCCTGACACATAGACATCTGGTTCAGTAGCATCAGATACCAGCTGGAGCTTCTACCCTGACACATAGACATCTGGTTCAGTAGCATCAGATACCACCTGGAGCTTCTCCCCTGACACATAGACACATAGACATCTGGCTCAGTAACATCAGATACCACATGGAGCTTCTCTCCTGACACATAGACATCTGGCTCAGTAGCATCAGATACCAGCTGGAGCTTCTCCCCTGACACATAGACATCTGGCTCAGTAGCATCAGATACCAGCTGGAGCTTCTCCCCTCACACATAGACACATAGACATCTGACTCAGTAGTATCAGATACCACCTGGAGCTTCTCCCCTGACACACAGACATCTGGTTCAGTAGCATCAGATACCAGCTGGAGCTTCTCCCCTCACACATAGACACATAGACATCTGGCTCAGTAGCATCAGATACCAGCTGGAGCTTCTCCCCTGACACATAGACATCTGGCTCAGTAGCATCAGATACCACCTGGAGCTTCTCCCCTGACACATAGACATACAGACATCTGGCTCAGTAGCATCAGATACCAGCTGGAGCTTCTCCCCTGACACATAGACATCTGGCTCAGTAGCATCAGATACCACCTGGAGCTTCTCCCCTGACACATAGACATCTGGCTCAGTAGCATCAGATACCAGCTGGAGCTTCTCCCCTGACATACAGATATCTGGCTCAGTAGCATCAGATACCAGCTGGAGCTTCTCCCCTGACACATAGACATCTGGCTCAGTAGCATCAGATACCAGCTGGAGCTTCTCCCCTGACACATAGACATCTGGCTCAGTAGCATCAGATACCACCTGGAGCTCCTCCCCTGACACATAGACATCTGGCTCAGTAGCATCAGATACCACCTGGAGCTTCTCCCCTGACACACAGACATCTGACTCAGTAGTATCAGATACCAGCTGGAGCTCCTCCCCTGACACATAGACATCTGGTTCAGTAGCATCAGATACCAGCTGGAGCTTCTCCCCTGACACATAGACATCTGGTTCAGTAGCATCAGATACCAGCTGGAGCTTCTACCCTGACACATAGACATCTGGTTCAGTAGCATCAGATACCACCTGGAGCTTCTCCCCTGACACATAGACACATAGACATCTGGCTCAGTAACATCAGATACCACATGGAGCTTCTCTCCTGACACATAGACATCTGGCTCAGTAGCATCAGATACCAGCTGGAGCTTCTCCCCTGACACATAGACATCTGGCTCAGTAGCATCAGATACCAGCTGGAGCTTCTCCCCTCACACATAGACACATAGACATCTGACTCAGTAGTATCAGATACCACCTGGAGCTTCTCCCCTGACACACAGACATCTGGTTCAGTAGCATCAGATACCAGCTGGAGCTTCTCCCCTCACACATAGACACATAGACATCTGGCTCAGTAGCATCAGATACCAGCTGGAGCTTCTCCCCTGACACATAGACATCTGGCTCAGTAGCATCAGATACCAGCTGGAGCTTCTCCCCTGACACATAGACACATAGACATCTGGCTCAGTAGCATCAGATACCAGCTGGAGCTTCTCCCCTGACACATAGACACATAGACATCTGGCTCAGTAACATCAGATACCACATGGAGCTTCTCTCCTGACACATAGACATCTGGCTCAGTAGCATCAGATACCAGCTGGAGCTTCTCCCCTGACACATAGACATCTGGCTCAGTAGCATCAGATACCACCTGGAGCTTCTCCCCTGACACACAGACATCTGGCTCAGTAGCATCAGATACCAGCTGGAGTTTCTCCCCTGACACATAGACACATAGACATACAGACATCTGGCTCAGTAGCATCAGATACCAGCTGGAGCTTCTCCCCTGACACATAGACATACAGACATCTGGCTCAGTAGCATCAGATACCAGCTGGAGCTTCTCCCCTGACACATAGACATCTGGCTCAGTAGCATCAGATACCACCTGGAGCTTCTCCCCTGACACATAGACATCTGGCTCAGTAGCATCAGATACCAGCTGGAGCTTCTCCCCTGACATACAGACATCTGGCTCAGTAGCATCAGATACTAGCTGGAGCTTCTCCCCTGACACATAGACATCTGGCTCAGTAGCATCAGATACCAGCTGGAGCTTCTCCCCTGACACATAGACATCTGGCTCAGTAACATCAGATACCACATGGAGCTTCTCCCCTGACACACAGACATCTGGCCCAGTAACATCAGATACCACCTGGAGCTTCTCCCCTGACACATAGACATACAGACATCTGGCTCAGTAGCATCAGATACCAGCTGGAGCTTCTCCCCTGACACATAGACACATAGACATCTGGCCCAGTAACATCAGATACCAGCTGGAGCTTCTCCCCTGACACATAGACATCTGGCTCAGTAGCATCAGATACCACCTGGAGCTCCTCCCCTGACACATAGACATCTGGCTCAGTAGCATCAGATACCACCTGGAGCTTCTCCCCTGACACACAGACATCTGACTCAGTAGTATCAGATACCAGCTGGAGCTCCTCCCCTGACACATAGACATCTGGTTCAGTAGCATCAGATACCAGCTGGAGCTTCTCCCCTGACACATAGACATCTGGTTCAGTAGCATCAGATACCAGCTGGAGCTTCTACCCTGACACATAGACATCTGGTTCAGTAGCATCAGATACCACCTGGAGCTTCTCCCTGACACATAGACACATAGACATCTGGCTCAGTAACATCAGATACCACATGGAGCTTCTCTCCTGACACATAGACATCTGGCTCAGTAGCATCAGATACCAGCTGGAGCTTCTCCCCTGACACATAGACATCTGGCTCAGTAGCATCAGATACCAGCTGGAGCTTCTCCCCTCACACATAGACACATAGACATCTGACTCAGTAGTATCAGATACCACCTGGAGCTTCTCCCCTGACACACAGACATCTGGTTCAGTAGCATCAGATACCAGCTGGAGCTTCTCCCCTGACACATAGACACATAGACATCTGGCTCAGTAACATCAGATACCACATGGAGCTTCTCTCCTGACACATAGACATCTGGCTCAGTAGCATCAGATACCAGCTGGAGCTTCTCCCCTCACACATAGACACATAGACATCTGACTCAGTAGTATCAGATACCACCTGGAGCTTCTCCCCTGACACACAGACATCTGGTTCAGTAGCATCAGATACCAGCTGGAGCTTCTCCCCTCACACATAGACACATAGACATCTGGCTCAGTAGCATCAGATACCAGCTGGAGCTTCTCCCCTGACACATAGACATCTGGCTCAGTAGCATCAGATACCAGCTGGAGCTTCTCCCCTGACACATAGACACATAGACATCTGGCTCAGTAGCATCAGATACCAGCTGGAGCTTCTCCCCTGACACATAGACACATAGACATCTGGCTCAGTAACATCAGATACCACATGGAGCTTCTCTCCTGACACATAGACATCTGGCTCAGTAGCATCAGATACCAGCTGGAGCTTCTCCCCTGACACATAGACATCTGGCTCAGTAGCATCAGATACCACCTGGAGCTTCTCCCCTGACACACAGACATCTGGCTCAGTAGCATCAGATACCAGCTGGAGTTTCTCCCCTGACACATAGACACATAGACATACAGACATCTGGCTCAGTAGCATCAGATACCAGCTGGAGCTTCTCCCCTGACACATAGACATACAGACATCTGGCTCAGTAGCATCAGATACCAGCTGGAGCTTCTCCCCTGACACATAGACATCTGGCTCAGTAGCATCAGATACCACCTGGAGCTTCTCCCCTGACACATAGACATCTGGCTCAGTAGCATCAGATACCAGCTGGAGCTTCTCCCCTGACATACAGACATCTGGCTCAGTAGCATCAGATACTAGCTGGAGCTTCTCCCCTGACACATAGACATCTGGCTCAGTAGCATCAGATACCAGCTGGAGCTTCTCCCCTGACACATAGACATCTGGCTCAGTAACATCAGATACCACATGGAGCTTCTCCCCTGACACACAGACATCTGGCCCAGTAACATCAGATACCACCTGGAGCTTCTCCCCTGACACATAGACATACAGACATCTGGCTCAGTAGCATCAGATACCAGCTGGAGCTTCTCCCCTGACACATAGACACATAGACATCTGGCCCAGTAACATCAGATACCAGCTGGAGCTTCTCCCCTGACACATAGACATCTGGCTCAGTAGCATCAGATACCACCTGGAGCTCCTCCCCTGACACATAGACATCTGGCTCAGTAGCATCAGATACCACCTGGAGCTTCTCCCCTGACACACAGACATCTGACTCAGTAGTATCAGATACCAGCTGGAGCTCCTCCCCTGACACATAGACATCTGGTTCAGTAGCATCAGATACCAGCTGGAGCTTCTCCCCTGACACATAGACATCTGGTTCAGTAGCATCAGATACCAGCTGGAGCTTCTACCCTGACACATAGACATCTGGTTCAGTAGCATCAGATACCACCTGGAGCTTCTCCCCTGACACATAGACACATAGACATCTGGCTCAGTAACATCAGATACCACATGGAGCTTCTCTCCTGACACATAGACATCTGGCTCAGTAGCATCAGATACCAGCTGGAGCTTCTCCCCTGACACATAGACATCTGGCTCAGTAGCATCAGATACCAGCTGGAGCTTCTCCCCTCACACATAGACACATAGACATCTGACTCAGTAGTATCAGATACCACCTGGAGCTTCTCCCCTGACACACAGACATCTGGTTCAGTAGCATCAGATACCAGCTGGAGCTTCTCCCCTCACACATAGACACATAGACATCTGGCTCAGTAGCATCAGATACCAGCTGGAGCTTCTCCCCTGACACATAGACATCTGGCTCAGTAGCATCAGATACCAGCTGGAGCTTCTCCCCTGACACATAGACACATAGACATCTGGCTCAGTAACATCAGATACCACATGGAGCTTCTCTCCTGACACATAGACATCTGGCTCAGTAGCATCAGATACCAGCTGGAGCTTCTCCCCTGACACATAGACATCTGGCTCAGTATCATCAGATACCACCTGGAGCTTCTCCCCTGACACACAGACATCTGGCTCAGTAGCATCAGATACCAGCTGGAGTTTCTCCCCTGACACATAGACACATAGACATACAGACATCTGGCTCAGTAGCATCAGATACCAGCTGGAGCTTCTCCCCTGACACATAGACATACAGACATCTGGCTCAGTAGCATCAGATACCAGCTGGAGCTTCTCCCCTGACACATAGACATCTGGCTCAGTAGCATCAGATACCACCTGGAGCTTCTCCCCTGACACATAGACATCTGGCTCAGTAGCATCAGATACCAGCTGGAGCTTCTCCCCTGACATACAGACATCTGGCTCAGTAGCATCAGATACCAGCTGGAGCTTCTCCCCTGACACATAGACATCTGGCTCAGTAGCATCAGATACCAGCTGGAGCTTCTCCCCTGACACATAGACATCTGGCTCAGTAACATCAGATACCACCTGGAGCTTCTCCCCTGACACACAGACATCTGGCCCAGTAACATCAGATACCACCTGGAGCTTCTCCCCTGACACATAGACATACAGACATCTGGCTCAGTAGCATCAGATACCAGCTGGAGCTTCTCCCCTGACACATAGACACATAGACATCTGGCCCAGTAACATCAGATACCAGCTGGAGCTTCTCCCCTGACACATAGACATCTGGCTCAGTAGCATCAGATACCACCTGGAGCTCCTCCCCTGACACATAGACATCTGGCTCAGTTGCATCAGATACCACCTGGAGCTTCTCCCCTGACACACAGACATCTGACTCAGTAGTATCAGATACCAGCTGGAGCTCCTCCCCTGACACATAGACATCTGGTTCAGTAGCATCAGATACCAGCTGGAGCTTCTCCCCTGACACATAGACACATAGACATCTGGCTCAGTAACATCAGATACCACATGGAGCTTCTCTCCTGACACATAGACATCTGGCTCAGTAGCATCAGATACCAGCTGGAGCTTCTCCCCTGACACATAGACATCTGGCTCAGTAGCATCAGATACCAGCTGGAGCTTCTCCCCTCACACATAGACACATAGACATCTGACTCAGTAGTATCAGATACCACCTGGAGCTTCTCCCCTGACACACAGACATCTGGTTCAGTAGCATCAGATACCAGCTGGAGCTTCTCCCCTCACACATAGACACATAGACATCTGGCTCAGTAGCATCAGATACCAGCTGGAGCTTCTCCCCTGACACATAGACATCTGGCTCAGTAGCATCAGATACCACCTGGAGCTTCTCCCCTGACACATAGACATACAGACATCTGGCTCAGTAGCATCAGATACCAGCTGGAGCTTCTCCCCTGACACATAGACATCTGGCTCAGTAGCATCAGATACCAGCTGGAGCTTCTCCCCTGACACATAGACATCTGGCTCAGTAGCATCAGATACCAGCTGGAGCTTCTCCCCTGACACATAGACATCTGGCTCAGTAGTATCAGATACCACCTGGAGCTTCTCCCCTGACACATAGACATACAGACATCTGGCTCAGTAGCATCAGACACCACCTGGAGCTTCTCCCCTGACACATACATAGACATCTGGCTCAGTAGCATCAGATACCAGCTGGAGCTTCTCCCCTGACACATAGACATCTGGCTCAGTAGCATCAGATACCAGCTGGAGCTTCTCCCCTGACACATAGACACATAGACATCTGGCTCAGTAGTATCAGATACCAGCTGGAGCTTCTCCCCTGACACATAGACATCTGGCTCAGTAGTATCAGATACCACCTGGAGCTTCTCCCCTGACACATAGACATACAGACATCTGGCTCAGTAGCATCAGATACCACATGGAGCTTCTCCCCTGACACAGACACACAGACATCTGGCTCAGTAGTATCAGATACCAGCTGGAGCTTCTCCCCTGACACATAGACATCTGGCTCAGTAGCATCAGATACCAGCTGGAGCTTCTCCCCTGACACATAGACATCTGGCTCAGTAGCATCAGATACCAGCTGGAGCTTCTCCCCTGACACATAGACACATAGACATCTGGCTCAGTAGTATCAGATACCAGCTGGAGCTTCTCCCCTGACACATAGACATCTGGTTCAGTAGCATCAGATACCACCTGGAGCTTCTCCCCTGACACAGACATCTGGTTCAGTAGCATCAGATACCACCTGGAGCTTCTCCCCTGACACACAGACATCTGACTCAGTAGTATCAGATACCAGCTGGAGCTTCTCCCCTGACACACAGACATCTGGCTCAGTAGTATCAGATACCAGCTGGAGCTCCTCCCCTGACACATAGACATCTGGCTCAGTAGCATCAGATACCAGCTGGAGCTTCTCCCCTGACACATAGACATCTGGCTCAGTAGCATCAGATACCAGCTAGAGCTTCTCCCCTGACATCTGGCTCAGTAACATCAGATACCAGCTGGAGCTTCTCCCCTGACACATAGACATCTGGCTCAGTAGCATCAGATACCACCTGGAGCTTCTCCCCTGACACATAGACATCTAGTTCAGTAGTATCAGATACCAGCTGGAGCTTCTCCCCTGACACAGACACATAGACATCTGGCTCAGTAGCATCAGATACCACCTGGAGCTTCTCCCCTGACACACAGACATCTGGCTCAGTAGCATCAGATACCACCTGGAGCTTCTCCCCTGACACACAGACATCTGGCTCAGTAGCATCAGATACCACCTGGAGCTTCTCCCCTGACACATAGACATACAGACATCTGGCTCAGTAGCATCAGATACCAGCTGGAGCTTCTCCCCTGACACATAGACACATAGACATCTGGCCCAGTAACATCAGATACCAGCTGGAGCTTCTCCCCTGACACATAGACATCTGGCTCAGTAGCATCAGATACCACCTGGAGCTCCTCCCCTGACACATAGACATCTGGCTCAGTAGCATCAGATACCACCTGGAGCTTCTCCCCTGACACACAGACATCTGACTCAGTAGTATCAGATACCAGCTGGAGCTCCTCCCCTGACACATAGACATCTGGTTCAGTAGCATCAGATACCAGCTGGAGCTTCTCCCCTGACACATAGACATCTGGTTCAGTAGCATCAGATACCAGCTGGAGCTTCTACCCTGACACATAGACATCTGGTTCAGTAGCATCAGATACCACCTGGAGCTTCTCCCCTGACACATAGACACATAGACATCTGGCTCAGTAACATCAGATACCACATGGAGCTTCTCTCCTGACACATAGACATCTGGCTCAGTAGCATCAGATACCAGCTGGAGCTTCTCCCCTGACACATAGACATCTGGCTCAGTAGCATCAGATACCAGCTGGAGCTTCTCCCCTCACACATAGACACATAGACATCTGACTCAGTAGTATCAGATACCACCTGGAGCTTCTCCCCTGACACACAGACATCTGGTTCAGTAGCATCAGATACCAGCTGGAGCTTCTCCCCTCACACATAGACACATAGACATCTGGCTCAGTAGCATCAGATACCAGCTGGAGCTTCTCCCCTGACACATAGACATCTGGCTCAGTAGCATCAGATACCAGCTGGAGCTTCTCCCTGACACATAGACATCTGGCTCAGTATCATCAGATACCACCTGGAGCTTCTCCCCTGACACACAGACATCTGGCTCAGTAGCATCAGATACCAGCTGGAGTTTCTCCCCTGACACATAGACACATAGACATACAGACATCTGGCTCAGTAGCATCAGATACCAGCTGGAGCTTCTCCCCTGACACATAGACATACAGACATCTGGCTCAGTAGCATCAGATACCAGCTGGAGCTTCTCCCCTGACACATAGACATCTGGCTCAGTAGCATCAGATACCACCTGGAGCTTCTCCCCTGACACATAGACATCTGGCTCAGTAGCATCAGATACCAGCTGGAGCTTCTCCCCTGACATACAGACATCTGGCTCAGTAGCATCAGATACCAGCTGGAGCTTCTCCCCTGACACATAGACATCTGGCTCAGTAGCATCAGATACCAGCTGGAGCTTCTCCCCTGACACATAGACATCTGGCTCAGTAACATCAGATACCACCTGGAGCTTCTCCCCTGACACACAGACATCTGGCCCAGTAACATCAGATACCACCTGGAGCTTCTCCCCTGACACATAGACATACAGACATCTGGCTCAGTAGCATCAGATACCAGCTGGAGCTTCTCCCCTGACACATAGACACATAGACATCTGGCCCAGTAACATCAGATACCAGCTGGAGCTTCTCCCCTGACACATAGACATCTGGCTCAGTAGCATCAGATACCACCTGGAGCTCCTCCCCTGACACATAGACATCTGGCTCAGTTGCATCAGATACCACCTGGAGCTTCTCCCCTGACACACAGACATCTGACTCAGTAGTATCAGATACCAGCTGGAGCTCCTCCCCTGACACATAGACATCTGGTTCAGTAGCATCAGATACCAGCTGGAGCTTCTCCCCTGACACATAGACATCTGGTTCAGTAGCATCAGATACCAGCTGGAGCTTCTACCCTGACACATAGACATCTGGTTCAGTAGCATCAGATACCACCTGGAGCTTCTCCCCTGACACATAGACACATAGACATCTGGCTCAGTAACATCAGATACCACATGGAGCTTCTCTCCTGACACATAGACATCTGGCTCAGTAGCATCAGATACCAGCTGGAGCTTCTCCCCTGACACATAGACATCTGGCTCAGTAGCATCAGATACCAGCTGGAGCTTCTCCCCTCACACATAGACACATAGACATCTGACTCAGTAGTATCAGATACCACCTGGAGCTTCTCCCCTGACACACAGACATCTGGTTCAGTAGCATCAGATACCAGCTGGAGCTTCTCCCCTCACACATAGACACATAGACATCTGGCTCAGTAGCATCAGATACCAGCTGGAGCTTCTCCCCTGACACATAGACATCTGGCTCAGTAGCATCAGATACCACCTGGAGCTTCTCCCCTGACACATAGACATACAGACATCTGGCTCAGTAGCATCAGATACCAGCTGGAGCTTCTCCCCTGACACATAGACATCTGGCTCAGTAGCATCAGATACCAGCTGGAGCTTCTCCCCTGACACATAGACATCTGGCTCAGTAGCATCAGATACCAGCTGGAGCTTCTCCCCTGACACATAGACATCTGGCTCAGTAGTATCAGATACCACCTGGAGCTTCTCCCCTGACACATAGACATACAGACATCTGGCTCAGTAGCATCAGACACCACCTGGAGCTTCTCCCCTGACACATAGACATCTGGCTCAGTAGCATCAGATACCAGCTGGAGCTTCTCCCCTGACACATAGACATCTGGCTCAGTAGCATCAGATACCAGCTGGAGCTTCTCCCCTGACACATAGACACATAGACATCTGGCTCAGTAGTATCAGATACCAGCTGGAGCTTCTCCCCTGACACATAGACATCTGGCTCAGTAGTATCAGATACCACCTGGAGCTTCTCCCCTGACACATAGACATACAGACATCTGGCTCAGTAGCATCAGATACCACATGGAGCTTCTCCCCTGACACAGACACACAGACATCTGGCTCAGTAGTATCAGATACCAGCTGGAGCTTCTCCCCTGACACATAGACATCTGGCTCAGTAGCATCAGATACCAGCTGGAGCTTCTCCCCTGACACATAGACATCTGGCTCAGTAGCATCAGATACCAGCTGGAGCTTCTCCCCTGACACATAGACACATAGACATCTGGCTCAGTAGTATCAGATACCAGCTGGAGCTTCTCCCCTGACACATAGACATCTGGTTCAGTAGCATCAGATACCACCTGGAGCTTCTCCCCTGACACAGACATCTGGTTCAGTAGCATCAGATACCACCTGGAGCTTCTCCCCTGACACACAGACATCTGACTCAGTAGTATCAGATACCAGCTGGAGCTTCTCCCCTGACACACAGACATCTGGCTCAGTAGTATCAGATACCAGCTGGAGCTCCTCCCCTGACACATAGACATCTGGCTCAGTAGCATCAGATACCAGCTGGAGCTTCTCCCCTGACACATAGACATCTGGCTCAGTAGCATCAGATACCAGCTAGAGCTTCTCCCCTGACATCTGGCTCAGTAACATCAGATACCAGCTGGAGCTTCTCCCCTGACACATAGACATCTGGCTCAGTAGCATCAGATACCACCTGGAGCTTCTCCCCTGACACATAGACATCTAGTTCAGTAGTATCAGATACCAGCTGGAGCTTCTCCCCTGACACAGACACATAGACATCTGGCTCAGTAGCATCAGATACCACCTGGAGCTTCTCCCCTGACACACAGACATCTGGCTCAGTAGCATCAGATACCACCTGGAGCTTCTCCCCTGACACACAGACATCTGGCTCAGTAGCATCAGATACCACCTGGAGCTTCTCCCCTGACACATAGACATCTGGCTCAGTAGTATCAGATACCAGCTGGAGCTTCTCCCCTGACACACAGACATCTGGCTCAGTAGTATCAGATACCAGCTGGAGCTTCTCCCCTGACACATAGACACATAGACATCTGGCTCAGTAGCATCAGATACCACCTGGAGCTTCTCCCCTGACACATAGACATCTGGCTCAGTAGCATCAGATACCAGCTGGAGCTTCTCCCCTGACACATAGACATCTGGCTCAGTAGCATCAGATACCACCTGGAGCTTCTCCCCTGACACACAGACATCTGGTTCAGTAGCATCAGATACCAGCTGGAGCTTCTCCCCTGACACATAGACATCTGGCTCAGTAGCATCAGATACCAGCTGGAGCTTCTCCCCTGACACATAGACATCTGGCTCAGTAGCATCAGATACCAGCTGGAGCTTCTCCCCTGACACATAGACATCTGGCTCAGTAGTATCAGATACCAGCTGGAGCTTCTCCCCTGACACATAGACATCTGGCTCAGTAGTATCAGATACCACCTGGAGGTTCTCCCCTGACACATAGACATCTGGCTCAGTAGCATCAGATACCAGCTAGAGCTTCTCCCCTGACACATAGACATCTGGCTCAGTAGCATCAGATACCAGCTGGAGCTTCTCCCCTGACACATAGACATCTGGCTCAGTAGCATCAGATACCACCTGGAGCTTCTCCCCTGACACACAGACATCTGGCTCAGTGGCATCAGTTGCGCTCTTTGTGAAGAACATGCAAACAGTTTTCTTCACATTAAGATGCAAACACAAGTCACTGAGCCACTTTGTAACCTGGACCATTACAGTAGTGAGTTCTTGTGCAGCTTGTTGTTTGCATGCACATATATCACTATCATCTGCATGCATTTGAACTTCAGACCCAGTACAGACAGAATGTGTTTTGTAGTGGGTCTAGGGTGTAAGGTGGAGGTGATATGATCCTTGACTAGTCTCTCAAAACACTTCATGATGACAGACGTGAGTGCCATGGGCCGATAGTCATTTAGTTCAGTTACCTTTGCTTTCCTGGGTACAGGAACAATGGTGGACATCTTGAAACATGTGGGAACAACATACTGGGATAGGGAGAGATTGAATATGTATGTAAACACCAGCCAGCTGGTCTGCGCATGCTTTGAGGACGCTGCTCGGGATGCCGTTTGGCCGGCAGCTTTGTGAGGGTTAACACGCTTAAATGTCTTACTCACCTCAGCCAAAATTGTTTTGCTTATAATCTGCCAAATCGTTCATTTAGTGTATTTTTATTGGGTCATTAGAATAAGCTGCCATATGTGGTAATATTTCTCTAGGAGCTGTATTGTGAAATAATTATATGGTGAAAGCAGTGATGCGTTTTTAAAAGTTTTTATCCTATCAGTATCGAAACATGCTCCAATGACGCACAGCGACCGCTCTCTCTGCGCAGTGTTTTGGGAAACGCATGATCCATCTTCGACTGTTGAAGGAAAGATGTGTCGTTAAAACACTCGTAAGCCTAAATTCGGGAAACCGGGCCCAGGTTAGGTGTACGTGTATCACCTTTTCAGTTCAAGAAACGTGTTTTTCTATTTGTCCCAATGTATGTATAGTTTTTCCTTGTGGTGTATCCGTAGTTGGTGATACGCATTGTGAAGAAGAATGTTGATGTTGTTGAAGAGGAAGACTCAGTGGTAAACAAACTCCAAATCGTGTAATTTGGTGAGTAGCTGCCACATATAGACTCGATTGATTAAAATGTGGTGTCATGATGTTAGCATAATGTCATGTGTTGACATTTCACACCCTAAGTATAGCCTAGCCCACGGGGTTGAGCCAGCTAAAACTATTCCCTGCTGCGATCAGGGAGCAATTTAACTTGATCTGTAGACTATAATCATTGCTAGATTGCTTGGTCGTTGAAGTTTGTTTCTTCGTTATTTTGGAGCAGCAAATTCAAGACCGACTTGATGATTGTCAGAAGTGTCTAGACAGCTGGTGGGCCAAGCAGAGCGCTTCTATTTATGTTGCAGCTAACGTTAGCTAGCTCAGTACAGTCAATATTCAGCTGTTACCATTATCGCCAACTTTAGACATGGATTGTTCGCAGATTTGCTGGCTATTCTGTATAGCTAGCTAGTTATGCAAATGACAGGGGAGCACAAATGAAAAGGCAAAACATTTTGCTTAAAAGTCCAATGTATCCGTTTTTTATCTCGGTATCAAATACTTTCTGTGCAATAATTAAAACTGTAATATGTAACCCAACCAAATTCACATAGAAAAGTGAGTTATAGATCTGTTATTCTCATTGATAGCAAGTCTAAGAAGTGGTAGATCAGTTCAATGTGTGCTATTTATATCCTTCCCATTCTTAAATACATCATTTTGTTTACTTTATTTTCAGTTTTCTACACCAGCTTCAAGAACCTGAAAATACATTTTTTTGGTCATTGAAAAGATATTTCACAGTGGTTTAGATGGTACAATGATTCTCTATCAATGATTCTCTATCATTGTACCTTATAAACTGAAATTATGCGAACTATTATCATTTTAGCAACCAGGAAATGGTGGAGTGATTTCTTCATATTACACCTTTTTTAAGTACTTATTTATAACAAGAGTTATATGGAGAAAATCAGACCTCTGAAATGAAAATGTATGGCCCTCAGCTAAATATATTTGACCTAAACCCTCCCTGAACGCTAAAAAACCCAAACAAGTGACCCTCCCCTACACCCAGAATAATAATGAAAACATGAAGTGGATAGCAGAGAGCATGTCTACCATTTACCCTCACTTCTTGGACAGACCAGAGCCTTAGATATGCAGTTTTACTGGTCTTCATCCTGTAAGCATTACATGGCAAAGCAGGAATTCTGATAGGGCTGCGGGCCAGAAGGTTCGAAGTCCACCGTGGACAAGAGTGGTGGTGGAAAGATCTCCGTTTTAGTAAAAGCATTGCATGAACATATCATATTTTTTTAATTTAATACCACACAAATTACCAAAGTTACAGGATAAGAATGGACAGAGAGGTAAGCCTACGTGTGTGTGTTCATATGTATCCAAGGACAAATCAGTGCGTCTTGTTTGGAACTAAACACTCTCTGTTTGCAAATAATTAAATCTGAAACTTAGTAGGAATCTGAGCATGGTACTTTCAAAAGTTAGGCCTACCTTTCCACCCCAGACAGAGAAGGCCTACTGATGCAGAGAAATGTAAGCTTTCACTGCTGGCTATTCTTCTTCTGTGGTTTAACCCAATGAGAGGTCACAAGTGTTTACCTCAAAGCTGTCTGGGTTTAAACATCTTCTGTTGTACAGAAAGTGAATGAATAGCTTAATCAATAAATACAACTTTGCTCCGTGCTTCTCCGAGCATGCACTTCGTAGCCCATAGGCTACGGATCATTTGATTGAGACCACGCTAAATAGCCTATAGGCGCACTTGATATTGGAAATG
Source organism: Oncorhynchus masou masou (assembly GCF_036934945.1). NCBI lineage: Eukaryota > Metazoa > Chordata > Actinopteri > Salmoniformes > Salmonidae > Oncorhynchus > Oncorhynchus masou. The sequence continues at coordinate 42,048,546 of NC_088228.1, forward strand.
CCGAGTGGAGAATCACAGATGAAGGGAAGCATCAGGCATCGATATATAAAGCCTAATAAGCAACTCATTCTTAAACACTGAGAAATATTGAGATTTCATCAATTACAAATGACATTTTCCTCCAGGTAAACATTCTGTATATTTCGATCCATCCCTTACTGTGGTTGTTTTAAATTAAAATGAAAAAATAAATAAAAAATGCAAATAGCTATTTCTTCTTCTTAGCAAATAGCTATTTCTCAAGCTATTTTTGTCACCAGGCAGGCCAAATCTCCATCCCAACAAACAGGGATGGAGTTTCAGGCTGTCTTTTCAAACAGCTCTTACACTAAAATGGCATTATCAATTTCACAGTATTATTCCAACCTCATAGTGTGGGAATATAAACTCAGCAAAAAAAGAAATGTCCTCTCACTGTCAACTGCGTTTATTTTCAGCGAACTTAACATGTGTAAATATTTGTATGAACACAAGATTCAATAACTTAGACATAAACTGAACAAGTTCCACAGACATGACGAACAGAAATGGAATAATGTGTCCCTGAACAAAGGGGAGGGGTCAAAATCAAAAGTAACAGTCAGTATCTGGTGTGGTCACCAGCTGCATTAAGTACTGCAGTGCGTCTCTTCCTCATAGACTGCCCCAGATTTGCCAGTTCTTGCTGTGAGATGTTACTCGGCTCTTCCACCAAGGCACATGCAAGTTCCCAGGCATTTCTGGGGGGAATGGCCCTAGTCGATTATGATTTTTCAACGCCAATACCGATTATTGGAGGACAAAAAAAGCCGATGCCGATTTTTACACTTTATTTGTAATAATGACAATTACAACAACACTGAATGAGCACTTATTTTAACTTAATATAATACATCAATAAAATCAATTTAGCCACAAATAAATAATGAAACATGTTCAATTTGGTTTAAATAAGTGTTGGAGAAGAAGAAAGTAAAAGTGCAATATGTGCTATGTAAGAACGCTAACGTTTAAGTTCCTTGCTCAGAACATGAGAACATATGAAAGCTGGTGGTTCCTTTTAACATGAGTCTTCAATATTCCCAGGTAAGAAGTTTTAGGTTGTAGTTATTATAGGAATTATAGGACTATTTCTCTCTATACCATTTGTATTTCATATACCTTTGATTATTGGATGTTCTTATAGGCACTAGTATTGCCAGTGTAACAGTATAGCTTCCGTCCCTCTCCTCGCTCCTCCCTGGGCACGAGCAGGAACACAACGACAACAGCCACCCTCGAAGCAGCGTTACCCATGCAGAGCAAGGGAAACAACCACTCCAAGTCTCAGAGCGAGTGACGTTTGAAACGCTATTAGCGCACCCTGGTAACTAGCTAGCCATTTCACATCACATCATTACACCAGCCTAATCTCGGGAGTTGATAGGCTTGAAGTCATAAACAGCGCTATGCTTGAAGCACAACGAAGAGCTGCTGGCAAAACGCACGAAAGTGCTGTTTGAATGAATGCTTATGAGCCTGCTGGTGCCTACCATCGCTCAGTCAGACTGCTCTATCAAAACATAGACTTAATTATAACATAATAACACAGAAAAAAGAGCCTTTGGTCATTAATATGGTCAAATCCGGAAACTATCATCTCGAAAACAAAACATTTATTCTTTCAGTGAAATACGGAACCGTTCCATATTTTATCTAACAGGTGGCATCCATCAGTCTAAATATTCCTGTTACATTACACAACCTTCAATGTTATGTCATAATTACATAAAATTCTGGCAAATTAGTTCGCAATGAGCCAGGCGGCCAAAAATGTTGCATATACCCTGACTCTGCGTGTAATGAACCCAAGAGAAGTGACACAATTTCACCTGGTTAATATTGCCTGCTAACCTGGATTTCTTTTAGCTAAATATGCAGGTTAAAATAAATATATACTTATGTGTATTGATTTTAAGAAAGGCATTGGTGTTTATGGTTAGGTACACGTTGGAGCAACGACAGTCCTTTTTCGCAAATGCACACTGCATCGATTATATGTAACGCAGGACACGCTAGATAAACTAGTAATATCATCAACCATGTGGAGTTATAACTAGTGATTATGATTGATTAAGTTTGATGCTAGCTAGCAACTTACCTTGACTTCTTACTGCATTTGCGTAACAGGCAGGCTCCTCGTGAGGCAGGAGCATTGGACTAGGTTGAAAAATTCAATCCCTGAGCTCCCTGAGCTGACAAGGTAAAAATCTGTCATTCTTCCCCTGAACAAGGCAGTTAACCCACCATTCCCTGTAGTCCGTCATTGAAAATAAGAGTGTGTTCTTAACTGACTTGCCTAGTTAAAGGTTCAAGATTTCCGATTGTTTTGAAAACTTGAAATCGGCCATTCCGATTAATCCGTCGACCTCGAGTCCCCACCCTCCGATCCAACTGGTCCCAGACCTGCTCAATGGGATTGAGATCTGGGCTCTTCACTGGCCATGGCAGAACACTGACATTACTGTCTTTCAAGAAATCCCGCACAGAACGAGCAGAATGGCTGGTGGCACTGTCATGCTGGAGGGTCATGTCAGGATGAGCAGGAAGGGTACCACATGAGGGAGGAGGATGTCTTCCCTGTAACGCACAGCATTGAGATTGCCTGCAATGACAAGTTCAGTCCGATGATGCTGTGACACATCGCCCCAGACCATGACAGACCCTCCACCTTCAAATTGATCCCCTCCAGAGTACAGGCCTCGGTGTAACGCTCATTCCTTCGACGATAAATGCAAATCCGACCATCATCCCTGGTGAGACAAAACCGCGACTCGTCAGTAAAGAACACTTTTTGCCAGTCCTGTTTGGTCCAGCAATGGTGGGTTTGTACCCATAGGCGACATTGTTGCCGGTGATGTCTGGTGAGGACCTGCCTTACAACAGGCCTACAAGCCCTCAGTCCAGCCTCTCTCAGCCTATTGCGAACAGTCTGAGCACTGGTTGAGGGATTGTGCGTTCCTGGTGGAAGTCGGGCAGTTGTTGTTGCCATCCTGTACCTGTCCAGGTGTGATGTTCGGATGTACCGATCCTGTGCAGGTGTTGTTACACGTGCTCTGCCACTAAGAGGACGATCAACTGTCCACCCTGTCTCCCTGTTGCGCTGTTTTAGGTGTCTCACAGTACGGACATTGCCCTTGCCATATCTGCAGTCCTCATGCCTCCTTACAGCATGCCTAAGGCACCTTCACGCAGATGAGCAGGGACCCTGGGCATCTTTCTTTTAGTGTTTTTCAGAGTCAGTAGAAAGGCATCTTTAGTGTCCTAAGTTTTCATAACTGTGACCTTAATTGTAAGCTGTTAGTGTCTTAACGACCATTCCACAGGTGCATGTTTATTAATTGTTTATGGTTCATTGAACAAGCACGGGAAACAGTGTTTAAACCTTTTACAATGAAGATCTGTGAAATGATTTTGATTTTTACGAATTATCTTTGAACGACAGGGTCCTGAATAAGGGATGTTTCTTTTTTGGCTGAGTTTTTATATGAAGCACAGGAAAATCATGTTTTGACTGCACCGGCCTTTTCAACATTCAGTCCCTTCTTTGGTCTCTCAGCTTCTTCCACTTCAGTTCAAGAGGTCTAGGCCTCCATCAAGCATTCTATGTTTTCTTCTGTATTTCTGTTAACCTTTATCTATTTATTTAACTAGGCAAGTTAGTTAAGAACAAATTCTTGTTTACAATGACGGCCTACCCCGGCCAAACCAGGACGACGCTGGGCCAATTGTGCGCCGCCCTATGGGAGTCCCAATAATGACCGGTTGTGATACAGCCTGGATTCGAACCAGGGTCTCTAGCGCTGAGATGGAGTGCCTTAGACCGCTGAGCCACTCAGGAGCCCTAACGTGTTGTTCCACCTCAACAAGTACAATAAAGTGAATTTCAACACCCACTGTCTCAAATTGTTTTGAAAAATGTTTCAGTTGTAAGAAAAACAGATAAGATGAGCATTCCTGCAACATTATTTTGTTAAACAATCATCTTTGATTGCACCCCCAATTGGCAATTTTTAGTTTGTTCTCGGATTCATGTAACATTCAATAAACATAGAACCAAATATCCGATTTGGACCAAACTTTTTTCTAACAGTGAGTTAGACAGGAGGAATCCAAATAAATTCTCAAAAGCCACACTCCATGCCAATACTACCCCCAACAATGAGTATACAGTATCAGTTCTCTATGTCTGACAAGGGCTGTGGCTCAGAGTATTATTTCTTTATCCTATATAATGTACTCTCATCGAATTTGGTTATGTTTTTTTAACCTGTTCAGAGAAATGAGTCATTAGTTGTTGGGTTTATGTCCCAGCCTACATCCTGATATTAATTACCAGGTTCTGACCACTAGATGGAGATTTTCTTGCAATTAGGTGATTACAAAATGACATTGGTTTTCCTACCCTGTAAGCAGTCTATGGACCAGGTATGACAGCAACAGATGCTTTGGTTTGGTTTCGGGCCACTCCTTCAAATTCTAACCTTTTAACATTGTGTCACAAATCCAATGCAATTCTGTGGTACCTAATATTAACATTTTCACAGTTCATGTCCAAATCATCCTAAAGTATCTAAAAATGGATTGTGTAACTCAATGATGTTACAAATAGATGATTTGGATATGAAGCATGAGCATGCTAATATAGGTACCATTGACATGCATTGGATTTATTGCCACAAATGAAAAAAAGTTTGCATTTGAAAAGTTTGGTCCAAATCGGATGTTAGGTACTATAATGATTGAATATTACGTGAATCCTTACATTGAAATGAACGATTTGTGTGCAATCTTTTAGCTTAATTTCTCAGATTAAATTACATTTCAACAAAATAATGTTTCCCTGAATGCTTATTTGATCTGTTTCTAAGTACAGAAATAATTTCAGAACACTCTGCGATGGTGGGTGCCTTGCTGAAATGACCTGGAACTAAATGCTCAGAGGTTGGTGTGGGTGGCAAGCTATGCCTTGTTATTATGATGATGGAGGTGATTGTTCTATTTTTTTCACCTTTATTTAACCAGGTAGGATAAAGATAAAGCAAAGCAGTGCGACAAAAACCACATAATTACACATGGGATAAACAGTCAATAACACAATAGATAAATCTGTATACATTGTGTGCAAATGAAGTAAGGAGGTAAGGCAATAAATAGGCCAATAATGGCGAAGTAATTACAATTTAGCATTTACACTGGAGTGATAGATGAGCAGATGAGGATGAAAAACAAATATGGGGATGAGGTAGGTAGTTGGTTGGATGGGCTATTTACAGATGGCTGTGTACAGCTGCAGCAATCGGTAAGCTGCTCAGATAGCTGATGCTTAAAGTTAGTGAGGGAGATATAAGTCTCCAACTTCAGTGATTTTTGCAATTCATTCCAGTCATTGGCAGCAGAGAACTGGAAGGAAAGGCAGCCAAAGGAGGTGTTGGCTTTGGGGATGACCAGTGAAATATACCTGCTGGAGCGTGTGCTATGGGTGATGATGACTGTATGTTTTCTTTCAGCTTGTCCTGGCTGGAGACTGAGTGAAGGATCATGGGTAACACAGGTGACCGGATGTCCGGTGATCGCCATGGCGCTAAGGCCCATCGATCAGACAGCAGAGGCAGCGACAAAGACCATGAGCCCAGCAAGATGGTGGACAGCACAGACGATCCTAACATCTTCAACACACACGGACTGGGGTCCTCCAAGGTACCTCAGCACTGCACTGGATCATAGGATTTATTTTATGGAGGGCTGTGAAGACCCTCACAGAAGACCCTCCAACCTTTACCCTAACCCATCAAAAAGTTGTAATGAAACCAGTTGGATGTAATCTGTTTTAGGAGTGTGGAAACAGATGTAGGTGGGGGGAAATGTCCAGCTCATTTGAAGGAGATGACGCCACCTTAGCTCAGGTCCAGGTCGCACGTAAATGCCAAGAACACCTAGACCCTGTCATTCCCACGTTGTGATTTCAGCTGATTCTCCCCTCAGGCGTCGGACAAGGAGGAGCCTGACCTGGATGACCTGGTGAAGACGGGGCCTCAGTCCAGACCTACAGTCATCCGCTGGGCCGGAGGAGGGAAGGAGGTCTACATCGCGGGCTCCTTCAACAACTGGGGCAGCAAGATCCCCCTCAATAAGAGGTAGGAGAGGAGAGGCCCTGGCTTACCAGTAAGGTCTGATACACTGTGTTACTCATATACTACCTTTTATTAGTGACACCATTTTGACACATTTAATAGTACATTAACACAGATTTCCCCCCCCAAGCCACAATGACTTTGTCGCGATCCTGGACTTGCCAGAGGGAGAGCACCAGTACAAGTTCTTTGTGGACGGACAGTGGGTCCATGACCCCTCAGAGGTAAACCCTACATAGGGCTCTGGCCTAAAGTAGACTACTAGATTGATTGATTGATTTTTATTTTCCAGTAAAAAATGCATATAAAGTACATTCGGAAAGTTTTCAGACCCCTTGACATTTTCCACATTTCTTATGTTACAGCCTCATTCTAAAATGGATAAAAATTGTATTAAAAAAACATCATTCTACACACAATACCCCATAATGATAAAGCGAAAGCAGGTTTATTAAAAACAAAAAAATAGGAGTCCACATGTGGTAACTTTAATTGTTTGGACATGATTTGGAAAGGAACACACCTGTCTATATAAGGTCCCACAGTTGACAGTGCATGTCAGAGCAGAAACCAAGCTATGAGTTTGAAGGAATTGTCCGTAGAGCCCGAGACATTATTGTGTCGAGGCACAGATCTGGGTAAGGGTACCAAAACATTTCTGCAGCATTGAAGGTCCCCAAGAACACAGTGGCCTCCATCATTCTTAAATGGAAGAAGTTTGGAACCACCAATACTCTTCCTAGAGTTGGCCACCCAGCCAAATTGAGCAATCAAGGGAGAAGGGCCTTGGTCAGGGAGGTGACCAAGAACCTGATGGTCACTGACAGAGCTCCAGAGTTCCTCTGTGGAGATGGGAGAAACCATCTCTGCAGCTCTCCACCAATCAGGCCTTTATGGTAGAGTGGCCAGACGGAAGACACTAGTCAGTAAAAGGCACATGACAGCCTGATTGGCGTTTTCCAGAAGGCAGCTAAATGACTCTGATCATGAGAAACAAGGTTCTCTGGTATGATGAAACCAAGATTGAACTCTTTGGTCTGAATGCCAAGCCTCACGTCTGGAAGAACTCTGGCACCATCCCTGCAGTGAAGCATGGTGGTGGCAGCATCATGCTGTGGGAATGTTTTTCAGCAGCAGGAACTGGGAGACTAGTCAGGATCGAGGGAAAGATGAATGGAGCAAAGTACAGAGAGATCCTTGATGAAAACCTGCTCCAGAGTGCTCTGGAGAGACCTGAAAATAGCTTTGCAGCGACGCTCCTGATCCAACCAGACAGAGCTTGAGAGGATCTGCAGAGAAGAATGGGAGAAACTCCCCAAATACAGGTGTGCCAAGCTTGTAGTGTCATACCCAAGAAGACCCAAGCCTGTAATCGCTGCCAAAGGTGCTTCAACAAAGTACTGAGTAAAGGGTTTGAATACTTATGTAAATGTTCTATTTCAATGTTTTACTTTTTATGAATTTGCCAACATTTCTAAAAACCTGTTTTTGGTTTGTCATTATGGGTTATTGTGTGTAGATCAATGAGGGAATGTTTGTATTTTTTAAATCCATTTTTGAATAAGGCGTAAATTCAAGGGGTTAGTTGATTGATTTAATTTATTTGACAATTATTTATATCCATACATAAGGGTGCTCCAGCCGCTGACGCCTCCACAAACAATTTAAGAAAATCATCAAGGACAACACAATAAACTTAACAGCTTATGTCCATTGTGGTCCTTTTGAAGGGGAAGGGGGAATGCAACAAGGTTAGGCGCCAATTGTAATGGCAACAGACAATGACAGACTATTTGTTTTATAACATGAGATAACTAGTGCAATTCCTTTGCCTAATAAACAACTATGGACATACCCTTAATATATAAAACATTACATTCCTAATATATACAAGACAATCACAATATGATAAACAACGGACACCAAAATACTATATGCAATCCCAGGCATTTCCTTCTCAGCCACGTACTATAATTTTAATACTCACTTTTGAAACATGCTACTATTTAGCCATTTTTTCAGTCAGAACTTGAAACTACATTTCAAGGTTCTATATTTCAGATTATTTGGAAGACTATTCCAAAGAATGGCAGCTGAGTATGAAAAAGTTTCCCCATACCACTTTTAAATCTAAAAGGAACAACGTCAGTTTCACTCCTTCTAGTGGAATAGTTATGGTTATCTCGTACCAAGTTAAAGTAGTTACTTAAAGTGGCTTGCAAAGTATTCACCCCCTTGGCATTTTCCCTATTTTGTTGCCCTACAACCTGGAATTAAAATAGATTTTGGGGGGTTTGTATCATTTGATTTACACAACATGCCTACCACTTTGAAGATGCAACATTTTTTATTGTGAAACAAACAAGAAATAAGACAAAAAAACAGAACTTGAGCGTGAATAGCTATTCACCCCCCCACCCCAAAGTCAATACTTTGAAGAGCCACCTTTTGCAGCAATTACAGCAGCAAGTCTCTTGGGGTATGTCTCTATAAGCTTGGCACATCTAGCCACTGGGCTTTTTGCCCATTCTTCAAGGCAAAACTTCTCCATCTCCTTCATGTTGGATGGGTTCCGCTGGTGTACAGCAATCTTTAAGTCATACCACAGATTCTCAATTGGATTGAGGTCTGGGCTTTGACTAGGCCATTCCAAGACATTTAAATGTTTCCCCTTAAACCACCCGAGTGTTGCTTTAACAGTATGCTTAGGGTCATTGTCCTGCTGGAAGGTGAACCTCCGTCCCAGTCTCAAATCTCTGGAAGACTGAAACAGGTTTCCCTCAAGAATTTTCCTGTATTTAGCTCCATCCATCATTCCTTCAATTCTGACCAGCTTCCCAGTTCCTGCCGATGAAAAACAACGGCAGGAACTGGGTGATGATAGGTGTGGAGTTTGCGCTAGACATAATGTTTTCCTTGATGGCCAAAAAGCAAAATGTGTCTCATCTGACCAGAGTACCTTCTTCCATATGTTTGGGGAGTCTCCCACATGCCCTTTGGCACCAAACGTGTTTGCTTATTTCTTTTTTTTAAGCAAGCTATGAGGTTTTCTGGCCACTCTTCCATAAAGCCCAGCTCTGTGGAGTGTACGGCTTAAAGTGGTCCTGTGGGCAGATACTCCAATCTCTGCTGTGGAGCTTTGCAGCTCCTTCAGGGTGGTCTTTGGTCTCTTTGCTGCCTCTCTGTTTAATGCCCTCCTTGCCTGGTCTGTGAGTTTTGGTGGGCGGCCCTCTCTTGGCAGGTTTGTTGTGGTGCCATATTCTTTCCATTTTTTAATAATGGATTTAATGGTGCTCCGTGGGATGTTCAAAGTTTCTGATATTTTTTTATAACCCAACCCTGATCTGTACTTCACAACTTTGTCCCTGACCTGTTTGGAGAGCTCCTTGGTCTTCATGTTGCCACTTGCTTGGAGGTGCCCCTTGCTTAGTGGTGTTGCAGACTCTGGGGCCATTCAGAACAGGTGTGTATATATACTGAGATCATGTGACAGATCATGTGACACTTGACACAGGTGAACTTTATTTAACCAATTATGTGACTTCTGAAGGTAATTATTTAGAGGCTTCATAGCAGAGGGGGTGAATACATATGCACGCACCACTTTTCTTCTTTTCTTTTTTATGTTTTAGAATTCTTTGAAACAAGTACATTTTTTAATTTCACTTCACCAATTTGAACTATTTTGTGTATGTCCATTACATGAAATCCAAATAAAAATCAATTTAAATTACAGGTTGTAATGCAACAAAACAGGAAAAATGCCAAGGGGGGGTGAATACTTTTGCAAAGCACTGAAGGTACCTGGGGACCATACTGTGGACAATCTTATGTACAAGACACAATTTAATCTGAGAGGCTCCTCCACCTTGAGCCATCTAAGGCTTTCAAAGTGGGAACAGTCAAGATGCGTAAGTTTAAGAATAATCCTGGCTAATTTGTTCTGAGATGTCTGCAGTTGGTAGAGCGCATGGCACTTGTAACGCCAAGGTAGTGGGTTTGATTCCCGGGACCACCCATACGTAAAATGTATGCATGCATCACTGTAAGTTGCTTTGGATAAAATGGCTGAATGGGTCTGAATACTTTCCAAATGCACTGTACGTATATGCCATGTTATCCCAAGCGACTTAGTCATGCGTGCATACGTTTTACGTATGGGTGGTCCCGGGAATCGAACCCACTACCATGGCGTTACAGGTGCCATGCGCTCTACCAACTGAGTTACATATGCACACAGTACAAAAACGTGACAGGGATTGCAGGATAAAGTCAGTGACTTGACTTATTTCCATGTCATTTTTGAGACGCAACCCAGGCCTACCCCCCCCAAAGAAAATGGCCATTTGCAGTCATGTGGTTTGGCGATCCAGCTGTACTGTCTTTGTTATTAACTCTTTATAAGCCCTGGTTAACCCTGCTATAACACTCCCTCCTGCAGCCAGGGTTTTGGTGATCCAGTTGTACTGTCTTTGTTATTAACTCTTTATAAGCCCTGGTTAACCCTGCTATAACACTCCCTCCCGCAGCCAGGGTTTTGGTGATCCAGTTGTACTGTCTTTGTTATTAACTCTTTATAAGCCCTGGTTAACCCTGCTATAACACTCCCTCCTGCAGCCAGTGGTGACCAGCCAGTTGGGCACCATCAACAACCTGATCGAGGTGAAGCAGTCGGACTTTGAGGTGTTCGATGCTCTGCAGGTGGACTCTCTGGAGTCCACTGACACCTCAGGTCAGTAGGCGCTCTAATCCTCTGTTGTCCCTCTTGGGTTAAGCATAGCATTGTGCTGACCAAGATGTGCCAAGGCTAACACAGTCACGTCAAACCGTGCAGCTAGAAGAACAGCAAAGTAGTTGCGTTTCATTTAGTTTGACCTGCTTCTCTATTGACGTTTATTTTGTATATAAACATTAATCTGAGTCATGATTTTGACCTGTCCTGAAACGATAATTCTGAATAGGACAGTGGAGATCGAATTTTAACATTGAAACTATGTTGCAAATGTCGAGAGACAGACAGAAACGTTTGTACAACCCCACCCAATAATGTGTAGATGCCTTTTACGTTGCAGATCATGTTAATAAATTGGCTGGCTGAGCTGATGGGACAGATGATGAGCAGGGATTTCTCAGATGGAACAGAAAACACGATTCTAATTCTTGTGTCATAGGCTTACCCGTGATAAACAGCTTTTTTAGTATGGCTTAAAACGCTTCTCAACCAATCACAATGCTTGTTTTGACCAACCCGTTGTAGAATTAATCATGAGCAGGTGTTTAGGATAAGTTATGTAAGTTGGTGAAAACACAAGAAATCAGTGTCACCCTTTGAGAGTATATGAATGTCATGCTGTGTGTTATTGTGTCTCCTTAGATCTGTCCAGCTCCCCTCCAGGGCCCTATGGACAGGAGCAGTACATGTTTAGGCCTGAGGAACGCTTCAAAGCCCCGCCCATCCTCCCCCCACACCTCCTCCAAGTCATCCTCAACAAGGACACCAACATCTCTGTAAATGTCTTTCTTCCTCAGTCTCCCTCTCTTTCTATCTCTCTCTCCCCTGCTCTCTGTTCTGTGGTAAACACTCATTCGTCTTCCGTCTTCCCCTCTCCTACAGTGCGACCCAGCCTTGCTGCCTGAACCCAACCACGTGATGCTCAACCACCTTTATGCTCTCTCAATAAAGGTACAGTAGGAGGGCATCAACAGCCCCATCCCACTTCTTACTGCACTACTTATAGATTGAGTAACCATCCCTTTCACAGCATAGCATTAGTAATGTATAACTGTACATGATCTGTCTCTCTCACACACTCCCTTTCCCTCAGGATGGCGTGATGGTGCTCAGTGCGACTCACAGATATAAGAAGAAGTACGTCACATCTCTGCTCTACAAGCCCATCTAACCTGTCTGTGTAGGTGCAGATAGACACTGTTAACACTACTGGGTTTAACCATCGTGTTTACTGATGAGACTGGGGGCAAATCTCAAAGGACACCCTATTCCTTGTCCAGTGACCTACAGGGCTCCACAAAGGGCTCAAAGTAATGCACTCGGTGGGGAATAGGGTTTCATTTGAGTCTCAGCGTGTGACCCTCACAAGGGAAAATACTTAGCATTCACAGTTTGATAGCGATAAGAAAAGGGACAGAGAAGGAGACTACTGTGTGTGGAGCACCTCTTTGCATGTGGGCGTGTAGAAAGAACATTTAGTTCCATTAAAAACATGAAGGTTTGAAGAAAAGTCCTGATGGAACTTGGAAATGTTTTATTAAATGAGCTTTTAGAAGATATGAACACGGAAAGAGGGCCGTTGAATGTCGCTGGCTTGGATTATCGTACGCTTCCGTTCTTTCTCCATGTTATTACTGTAGTTGGACATGACTGGAGTGATGGCAGGCTCTTCCTGGTTTGGTCCCAAGGGGTCGATGACCACTAATCGAACCACGATATGCAATTGGATAGGCTGTAAATTGAACTGAATTATAATGAAGTCAAAGTATAACAAAGGATGGGAATTATATCGTATAGCCCGTTTAAGCCTATCACACTGGCCAAATCAACTTTGTTTCCACGTCATTTCAATGTTAGGACGTCTGTGCTCATTGGGACATGATTCACACTTTTGAAAAACGTGAAAATCCCTTTCAACTACAGTAGAGGCCTCGTATTAATTAGAGTATATTAACGAGGGGTTGGGGAATGTTGGGCCGTGGCTGTAGACCTGTGCTTTATGACACAGTGATTGAGTTACCCACCCATGTGTCTCCAACAAATGCTTTAAGCAGGACTGTTGACATAAGCTTTTAACTATGCAGGTATACGGAAAAATATTGCACAGTAGCTTTATGTTGGACCTCGGTGTCCAAGCTGAATTTTCTAGGCCTAGATACAGAAATGGCTGTGCTATGTGTTTCTCTCTTTAGCCCATTTTCTATGTATCCATATTTATAGCTTACCCTCCCAAATACTGGTTTGTCTTGAATGTTGTGGCGCAATTGAATGTCTAGTACGAACAGTTTACTGTAGAATATGTGGTGGATTTTATGGATTTCAATCAAGATTCAAAATGTCATTCAGTGAAGTATAAAATGGCCAATATCGATTTCAATCAAGATTCAAAATGTCATTCAGTGAAGTATAAAATGGCCAATATGGATTTCAATCAAGATTCAAAATGTCATTCAGTAAGTATAAAATGGCCAATATGGATTTCAATCAAGATTCAAAATGTCATTCAGTGAAGTATAAAATGGCCAATATGGATTTCAATCAAGATTCAAAATGTCATTCAGTAAGTATAAAATGGCCAATATGCAATGTGGAAAAGCGTAATTTACTTTCATCATGATTGTTAAATTTGAGTGTTCTGTGAATCGAACTTCAAATGTTTGACCATACACCATTTCATATTTGTATGTTGTAAGCGTACTGTACCTGCTGCTTGTGATACCAGTAATCAATGTGGACTGATATGTAGGTATATACTCCAAAGAGAAGAACTGAGTAAAGAAATTATTACTGAAAGCCATAGCTCACTGAGACGATACACTGCAACACCTTCCTAATATTGAGTTACACCTCGCTTTGCCCTCAGCCTCAATTCATCAGGGCAGGGCCATGGACTCTACATGCTGTCAAGTGTTCCACAGGGATGCTGGCCCATGTCGACTCCAATGCTTCTCACAGTTGTGTCAAGTTGGCTGGATGTCCTTTGGGTGGTGGACCATTCTTGATACACACGGGAAACCGCTGAGCGTGTAAAACCCAGCAGCGTTGCAGTTCTTGACACACTAAAACCGGTTTGCCTGGCACCTACTACCATACCCAGCTCAAAGCTACTTAAATCTTTTGTCAGACCCATTCACCCTCTGAATGGCACACATACACAATGTCTCAAGGCTTAAAAATCCATCTTTAACCGGTCTCCTCCCATTCACCTACACTGATTTGAAGTGGATTTAATAAGGGATTATAGCTTTCACCTGGATTCACCTGGTCAGTTTGTCATGGAAAGAGCAGGTGTTCCTAATGTTTTGTACACTCAGTGAACGATATGTGATATTCTGGAACTTGATCAGGTAAAAACAAAACTTGAATTTTAAATCTGTTAGCTTACATGTTTTTTCTTCTTCTCCAAAATGCTTTGCAGCATCATTGTAAGCCAAGTACTGTAGAAGGTTGTTTCAGTTTGCAAATAAAAAGGGGAGACATGTTGACTCTAAAGTATCATTTGTGTCTCTGACTGATGTTTGATGTGGCTGCCTGTGTTCTAGCTGTAGAACATATTCAATAGAAATAGCATCAACGGAATCAGTAAATGTAGAGATGTCTGTGCATTCCCCTTGCTCTGTACAGACACCCCTATAACGCCAAAAGTTGTGACAAGGTATTTTTTTTAACTTTTATTTTTTTTAACACAAAAAGTCCTCTGTGATAACACTGTGACAACACACACACACAGTGACCATCTTCAGAGACATGGTCCAGCTCTGTCGGCATCCTCGTTAGCTCCATCACACACACACACAACCTGACAACCCAAGCTGCTCTTCGATTTCACGTAGCGTTATTTACATAAGTACTACTAGACACAGCTAAACACTGCTGTTTGATCCCTTTCTACACAACGCGTTGTTCACGTGCTCTGGTAATGTGCTGTTCTACTCTGACACAATCCTATACCTTTATGGTTTGTGTTTCTGCTTTGGTGGAAAAATATTCATTTTCCTTAATCGTTCTCAATCTTCTCATCAAATCCTAATTTGTCAAATGAAACACACAGCATGGGGTTTTATCTTAGAGTGTTTGGCAATTTACCTCTAGGGACTTTCAATTGAGTTGAGTGCAAACAAGACCTTGTTGGCAGATCTACTGTGATATATATCTAGGATAGACACCAAATGCTAGTAACTCCAAGCAAAGCAACATTATCTATCCAAAGCTTAACATTAGGTGGGTGTGTAAGTAATACCACTGTTTGGTTTCTGTCATATCCTAAGAAATGGCATACATTTATGATTTCATAGCTGTGACTATTATTACAATCTGGCATTATCAAAATCTAATAAACCATTCAAAGCAGAAAACACTCAAGGAAGCATAACTATTCTTAATAAAATGATTGTTAACATCAAAATAAAGCAGATCGTGCATAGCTATTGCACAGCTACCCAGATATTCAACGTTTGCGTATAGAGCAAAAGTCTGACATGATTATCCACACACATAAAGGTCAACAGTGAAAAAAAACAAGCCATTTACAATGTGAAAATGGCTAAATGTACAGCAAGAACACGTAAAACAATCAAAGCAGCATAGGAAGAAACACCTTAGGGGGTGACAGCTTCACCGATTGTGAAATCTAGAACATTGGTCCCCACCAGTAACCTGCCAAAGTTTGGAACAGGTAGGAGAATAAGGAACATGTTGCCAATAACACCATGGGAATGCAATGGCGGTCTAAACCAAGACAAATACCTCGAAGAAGTCCAATGGAAATGTAACAATCCAGAACGATATTCTCTGGTGTTGTGGTACATCTCTCACAGCAGCCCAATTTAGTTGTATTGTCATTCACAAAGCAGTAGTAGCCTAGTGTGAAAGATTCTCTTTCTGAAAGGTTTGGTCCATTAATGACAAAATGGGCTCGTTTATAAAGCACATGTCCAACTAAAGTGAACCAATCATCTGAAGGTTACCGTCTCTGCTTCAAATGGCTCTCAAAGAGCAGCCAATCAAACGATATCTCCGTCATAATGTCATAGATGGTCTCATATACTAGGCTGATGTCTTCCTATAGAGTCACATCATGCTTAAGGTAGGCTGTCATTTGCATAGGCAAGGCAAACAAGTATGCGAAGAGTTCAAACTTTGGCAAGTAATGGTGATCCTCTGTTCCATGAATAAAGGTTGAGACTGTTCCTATTTAAAACCTCTGATGCATCGACACTGCACCAAAACGACATTTCATTTCACTCAGTAGTATTCAGGATAGTAAGTAGTATAATAGGATCTTTTTCACCTTATCAAGAGTGGCTAAATGCTGAAGTTCCAGTGTCAGGCAAAAAGGAAAAACAGCTGGCGTGATCATTTAAATAACAACATTCATTATTGCACATGCTCGTCTGAGGACTCCTAAAGAGGAGCTTGAATACGCGTGTTCGGCCTCGATCCATTTCAGCCCCTAGCTCCTTCTTTTAGCCATTACCCATTCTGTGTTAGATCATCGGAGGGCTAGGTGGAGCCATTACCATATTGCTGTCACCTATCTGGCCCATTCAGATCTGTGAACACCGATGGGGTAGGTGCTAGGGGAAGGGGTTAGTGATTGAAATGGAACGGGGCCTTTGTTCTGCTACCCAGAAGCCTTGGCTAATGGCAGACAGACCATTCAGAGGTATCATCCTCCACAGATAAATATAGCACACAATTACCTAGTGTGCCACACCTATACATTCCTCCACTGTGATTCCAGCAGATATGATGTCATTGTATGTTTTGCATTGTATTTGCAAAGAAAGTCCTCATTGATGAAATGCCACAAGAAGAAAGCTTGCATTTCAGAGGCAATTGAAGTTGATTTGTTTGAAAAAAAATGGATTGATCATGTATGTCTGTGAATGTGTGCGTACTGTACTCTGTGTGTACTGTACTTTGTGTGTATATGTTTGTATACATTTCCTTTCTCAAGCCTTGAGTTCACATGCATTGACACTTATCCCATCCAAAAGCTACCAGGCAGAGGAGCACACAATCTATGCTCTGGGTAGAAGCTTCCCTCAGCCACAGATCTAGGACCAGCATTACCTTAACCATTAGGAAAAAGCTAATCTGACCTTAGATCAGTGTCTAGGACCAGTTTACCTCCCTCATTACCTTAACCATTAGGGAAAAAGCTAATCTGACTTTAGATCAGTGTCTAGGGGCAGCTTAATCCTACTTCTACAGCAGTCAAGGACACACATTACTGTTACCATCAGAGGCACATTTCAAACCACTTTCTTCTTCACACTCACAAGGCAAACATCAGACTGAACCAACAGTCTCTGGAGCTAGAAGACACCAACAGAAGAACAGGGGTGGGTGGAGGTGGGAGAAAAGAAAGGGATGAATGAAGAACAGTCGAACGAGGGTATAGGAATGAAAACTAAAGGAGGACGAATTCAGGTAAGGCTCGAGGTGCAAGAGTCTTGGGCAAGAATTGCCGGCAGGAGAAAAATGGTGGAGAAAGAAAGAATGGATGGAGTGCTCTGAGGGTTGACATTCAATGCTATAGACTAGGCTGAGAGGTGGATGGGGTGATGGGTGAGGCAGAGGAGGGGTTGTGGGGTCATGGCTGTTCTGGCGGTGAGGTCAGAGGTCGTGGTGTTGGGCTGGCTGGTTCTTTAACAGGTCAGCACCTGGAGCAGGCACTGGCTGCCACGCTTCCTGGTTCCCGGACCCCGATTGGACGTTGCCGGGGCGTCACCACGCTTCAAGAAACTCCAATCAGTAGGCCGTTCATTGGCGTGACTTCGGTCTTCAGCTAAGAGGGAGAAGAGGGAAAAACAGAGAGAAAGAAATAAAACGTATTATTCACTGTTACACTTCTGTTACACACCCAGATGAGGACGCCACAGCCAAAATGTTTATGAACAACTGTTACAACTTCACACTGCAATGAAGAGTAGAGAGCGCAAAGGTTAGGTTATTGCGCAACGATTTTGAAGATATGTTGCGGTTAAAGGTTAATGGAATATTTGAAATATGTTTTGGCTTTGTTAGCATGAAACCACAACAATAGCGTAAGTGCTTGCAGATGATGAGAAGCTGAAAATGCCATTGAGTGAGTGATAGTTGCAGCATGTATATTGTTATATAAAATCTGTTACCTTCCCTCAGTAAGTAACCTGTATTAAGTGTAACTACTGGTAAAAGTATTGAAAAGATTCAGCCTGCCCTGGCTTTCAGCCAGTCACACCCCCTACTGTCAAATGATTTCATTACTCTTCTGATGAAGGACAGCAATTAGTATTTTTAAAGGCTATCAGGCTATATTTGTGTGTGTGTCTGTGTCCTTGGGAGATAAATAGTTTCTAGTATTTTAATGATTGCCTTCAGAGAATGGAAACTATGCATACATTTAAAGTTTTCAATGGTACAGAAAATCATCATTGTGTGTGGTCTCCATAGTGGATCACTTAGGCTGCGTTTACACAGGCAACCCAATTCTGATCTTTTTTTGCACTAATAGATTTTTGAATAATCACATCAGATCTTGTAACTGTAATTGGTCAAAAGACAAATGAGTGAAAAAAACATCAGAATTGGAAACACAGCCTTAGTACACTGAACAAAAATATAAATGCAACATGTAAAGTGTTTGTCCCATGTTTCATGAGCTGAAATAAAAGATCCCAGACATGTTTTATATGCACAAAAATAATATTTCCATCCAATTTTGTGAACAAATTTGTTTACATCCTTGTGAGCATTTCTTATTTGCCAAGATATTCCATCCACCTGACATGTGTGGAATATCAAGAAGCTGATTAAACAGCACGATCATTACATATATGCACCTTATGCTGGGGACAATAAAAGGCCACTCTAAAATGTGCAGTTTTGTCACAAAACACAATGCCACAGATGTCTCATGTTTTGAGGGAGCACACAATTGGCAAGATGACTGCAGGAATGTCCACCAGAGCTTTTGCCAGAGAATGTAATGTTAATTTATTTATTAACCAATTCTCTACCATAAGCCGCCTCCAATGCCGTTTCAGAGAATTTGTCAGTACGTCCAACCGGCCTCACAACCGCAGACCACGTGTAACCACACAAGCCCAGGACCTCCACATCCTGCTTCTCCGCCTGTGGGATCGTCTGAGACCAGCCACCTGGGCAGCTGATGAAACTGTGGGTTTGCACAACCGAAGAATTTCTGCGCAAACTGTCAGAAACCGCCTCAGGGAAGCTCACCAGGGTGTCTTATGGTGGCAGTGCGGTTATGGTATGGGTAGACATAAGCTACGGACAGCGAACACGATTGCATTTTATCAGGCCTCCCGAGTGGCGCAGCGGTCTAAGGCACCACTGCAGCCCCGGGATGGGATTTCCTTGTCCCATCGTGCTCTACCGACTCTTTGTGGCTGGCCAGGCGCCTGCAAGCTGACTTTGGTCGTTAGTTGTACACATTGGTGTGGCTGGCTTCCGGGTTAAGCGAGCAGTGTGTCAAGAAGCAGTGTGGCTTGGCAGGGTCCTGTTTCTTGATCTTTGCCTCTCTCTCTCTCTCGAGTCCGTACGGGAGTTGCAGCAATGGGACAAGACTGTAACTACCAATTGGATATCACGAAAAGTGGGGAGATAAAGGAGTAAAAAGTTTTAAAAACAAATTTTTCTTTTCTCGCATTTTGTCGATGGAAATTTGAATGCACAGCACAGGAGGTTGGTGGCACCTTAATTGGGGAGGACGGGCTCATGGTAATGGCTGGAGCGGTTAATGGTATCAAATACACCAAACACATGGTTTCCAGGTGTTTGATGCCATTCTATTCGCTCCGATCAGCCATTATTATGAGCTGTCCTCCCCTCAGCAGCCTCCACTGATGCACCTTTTACGAGATCCTGAGGTCCATTTTTGTGCCATTCATCTGCCGCCATCACCTCATGTTTCAGCATGATAATGCAAGGCCCCATGTCACAAGTATCTGTACACAATTCCTGGAAGTTGAAAATGTCCCAGTTCTTCCATGGCCTGCATCCTCACCAGACATGTCACCCATTGAGCCTGTTTGGGATGCTCTGGATCGAAATGTGTATGACAGCGCGTGCCAGTTCCCGCCAATATCCATCAACTTCGCACAGCCATTGAAGAGGAGTGGGACAACATTCCACAGGCCACAATCAACAGCCTGATCAACTTTATGCTGTATGAGGCAAATGGTCGTCACACCAGATACTGACTGGTTTTCTGATTCATGACCCTACCTATTTTTTAAGGTATCATGTAAAATCCATAGATTAGGGCCCGTAACTCAGTAAAATCTTTGAAATGGCTGCAAGTTGCGTTTATATTTTTGTTCCGTGTATAAACAGCATTTAAATATAATTCTAGGGGTGATACAAAACTCATTGAGGTGTTGATTTAGGACAAGGCATTAGTTTCTAAGACTTATATTCATACATTTGTACGACTTATATGATAGTCCTTAAATATTACTTTTCTGTTGTTTGATTGGATGGTAAAACAGTGATGTCACACAGCACGACAGGCACAACAGGCCAAGCCACAGTGATGTCACACAGCACGACAGGCACAACAGGCCAAGCCACAGTGATGTCACACAGCACGACAGGCACAACAGGCCAAGCCACAGTGATGTCACACAGCACGACAGGCACAACAGGCCAAGCCACAGTGATGTCACACAGCACGACAGGCACAACAGGCCAAGCCACAGTGATGTCACACAGCACGACAGGCACAACAGGCCAAGCCACAGTGATGTCACACAGCACGACAGGCACAACAGGCCAAGCCACAGTGATGTCACACAGCACGACAGGCACAACAGGCCAAGCCACAGTGATGTCACACAGCACGACAGGCACAACAGGCCAAGCCACAGTGATGTCACACAGCACGACAGGCACAACAGGCCAAGCCACAGTGATGTCACACAGCACGACAGGCACAACAGGCCAAGCCACAGTGATGTCACACAGCACGACAGGCACAACAGGCCAAGCCACAGTGATGTCACACAGCACGACAGGCACAACAGGCCAAGCCACAGTGATGTCACACAGCACGACAGGCACAACAGGCCAAGCCACAGTGATGTCACACAGCACGACAGGCACAACAGGCCAAGCCACAGTGATGTCACACAGCACGACAGGCACAACAGGCCAAGCCACAGTGATGTCACACAGCACGACAGGCACAACAGGCCAAGCCACAGTGATGTCACACAGCACGACAGGCACAACAGGCCAAGCCACAGTGATGTCACACAGCACGACAGGCACAACAGGCCAAGCCACAGTGTGCCAAACCATTTACCAGCATAAGGAGTGGAAGAGGAGGAGCTTAGAGAGGAGATCCTCCGATCGTTCTTCTGGAGGTACTCAGGGGAAAGGAGGGAGGAGGAGGAGAGGAAGGAGGGAAGAGACAAACGCAGGATGAAGGAACAGGTGAAACAGACAGGGAGGGTGCAAAACAGAGACAACACTAGAGATACAGTACTGACACTAGGACTGGGTAACCAGATACTGAACACTACACATGAACAACATTGTATGTGGTATACAAGATGGGAATACTTGGGTATTCCACATACAGTATGGATTGAGGACAATTACAATCTCTTACCTCTAAGTTAGTCCTGGCTTTTTTCAGCACATCACGAGTCCTTGATACTGCAATGAAAAGGGGAACTGTACAATAAGAAGAAACATCTAACTAGGACCTTTTTCTGTAACACACACACACACACTGGGACACCAGACCAAACACAAACACTGGGACACCAGACCAAACACACACACTGGGACACCAGACCACACACAAACACTGGGACACCAGACCAAACACAAACACTGGGACACCAGACCACACACACACACTGGGACACCAGACCACACACACACACCGGGACACCAGACCACACACACACACTGGGACACCAGACCAAACACACACACTGGGACACCAGACCACACACACACACTGGGACACCAGACCACACACACACACACTGGGACACCAGACCACACACACACACTGGGACACCAGACCAAACACAAACACTGGGACACCAGACCACACACACACACTGGGACACCAGACCAAACACACACTGGGACACCAGACCACACACACACACTGGGACACCAGACCACACACACACACTGGGACACCAGACCAAACACACACTGGGACACCAGACCACACACACACACTGGGACACCAGACCACACACACACACTGGGACACCAGACCAAACACACACTGGGACACCAGACCAAACACACACTGGGACACCAGACCAAACACACACACTGGGACACCAGACCACACACACACACTGGGACACCAGACCAAACACACACACTGGGACACCAGACCACACACACACACTGGGACACCAGACCACACACACACACTGGGACACCAGACCAAACACACACACTGGGACACCAGACCACACACACACACTGGGACACCAGACCACACACAAACACTGGGACACCAGACCAAACACACACCGGGACACCAGACCACACACACACACACACACACTGGGACACCAGACCACACACACACTGGGACACCAGACCAAACACACATTGGGACACCAGACCACACACACACACACTGGGACACCAGACCACACACACACACTGGGACACCAGACCACACACACACACTGGGACACCAGACCACACACACACACTGGGACACCAGACCAAACACAAACACTGGGACACCAGACCAAACACACACCGGGACACCAGACCACACACACACACACACACACACACTGGGACACCAGACCACACACACACTGGGACACCAGACCAAACACACATTGGGACACCAGACCACACACACACTGGGACACCAGACCAC